>NC_056630.2:292484832-292811332 GCF_002870075.4 Lactuca sativa | reverse complement strand
TCTATTTAGTTCCAAGTGATCAAAATGCTCTATGAACATGATCCAAATGCTCCATGAACACGATCCAAATGTTCGAGTCACATTTAACACATACTTATATGACATTCCATGTACTTGAAAAGATGAATATGACGTAGATTTGTCATATATGTTTTTGAGTAACAGTGGCCGATTAAGAACGTTGATGTCATTAAGTGAATTGGGAAGAGTGAAAAAAGGCACGCCAAATCCACTGATCATGTGACACCACTACTTCAAGTATAACTGTTGGGAGGCCATGATCACCTTGCATATATTCACCATAGTGTGAGGTACATCAAATCCCCCATGCTCAATGGAGGCTATCTAAACCTCCTAGCATTCTAGCAAAGCCATGTACCTAGGATGTTGGGCTTGTAATTACATGATGTCATTGCCTTGCTTGTAGGGTTATGTGAATGTCTGGGATCGTAAATCTTCATCACAAATTTGCAAAAATAATGGAGACCATCTCGTGCAATCCTAGCGGACATCCTAAAACCTTTGTCCAATGCATCAACATGGATTTCATATGTTATTTGACAAAGTGCGGCTACGTATTTTTGTAGTGGAGTGAACCAAGCATACCTCTAGCATCAAAATGTTTTTGGAAATAACGACACTCCTTCGTCAAATCTTCGACTATATGTTCATATAAAGGTTTGAACATTCTGAACCACCTTTGAAAATAGTAGCATTAAAAAGCCACATACTCGTCAAAGTAGTATTGCATAAAAGTTGGTGGGCAGTTCACGATCTTTCTAAATATATTTGTGATCTCTGATGCAAGCTTTTGGCTTTTGCATAAAGTGTTGTACGTTTGCTGCAATATTTTACCAACCCTGACAACAACTTCAATCATAACTTGAAATTCTTATGAAGATGAAAATTAATACATTTTCAAGTGATTGTGAGAGAAATGGAGGTATTGATGTGGTTTAAAATGACAAGGGCTAGGAGTATTTATCAAATATAAATTACAAAAAAAAAACAATTAAAAAATAAGTAAATACAACTAGACGTTTGGAAAAGAGAAGGTAGAATAATGAGGAGAGAGACTCGACAATTCTTAGCCGAGCTCAACATTATCGCATGTCGAACCGCAGACCCGCAGCGATGTGAACAACAATCAACATGACAAATCGTATAACACCCACACCCACACCTAGACCTGATAGCCTTACCACACTCATACCCACGCCCAAAAGCCTTACAAGCCCTTATCAGAATTTCACAAACAACAATATCAAATATGGTGATTTCTTATCATCCGATTTAAATAAACCCCTCAACATCCAATATTTGAAAGTCAAACGAGGAATTCAAAAAAGTCAAAATTGGGATGCCATTTTCGAGTCTCGACATGTTAAACATGGTTCTCACTCGCGACTGCCTTGAACAAATCGATAAGATGTTCAACTTGTCGTCTGTGTTTCTCTCTCATCAGTAGTCATTCCTCTTTGTACTACCAATAATTGTTCTATAAGACATCAACAAATGTTATTATATATGTGTTATGATTGAACCCATGATCGACCACTCCACCTAATTATCCCCAAACCCCTAATTTTTTACCCTGTGTTTGTGTGTGTTTTGGGAGCGACAACGATGGAGGGCGATAGAATTGAGGAAGCGACATTGGCGAATTCACCAGTAGATGAAATTTCGCATTTGGCTCTTGATATAGGAGGTAACCAGTTCTCTCGATTTTCAATTCACTTGAATGATTCTATTCGATCATTTCTTTTCTTTTTTCTTCGAATTTTTGGTATCCGATTCAACCAATTCTCCCGCTGATCAGTACTGTAACTCGATTGCTGTTTACCACGCACATAACATAACAGAAGTAACTAATTACTGTTTAATCAAGTACGTTATTCACACTTAGTAACCAAATTTGATTACAAAACTTTTGGAAGAAGATCATCATCATAAATTTTGGTAACAATCGCCAACGGTCGGTAAATTTAGGCCGCGATCTTTTCAGAAATGGAATTTTTATTTGAGACAAGTCGAAATTGGAAGTGTCGCAACTTTCAAGCAAACAAATTACTGATTATCTTTAATGGCAACCAATTCTATTGCTGAATTATTTGAAATACCAACTAATTTATTCACCAAATCTTGCTCTTACCAGGTTCCCTCATAAAGATGGTGTATTTCTCAACCGAAAAAGATAAACCACAGAAAGATGGACGTTTTCTTAATGGAGGGCTTTACTTTTTAAAATTTGAAACAAGCAAAATCAACGAATGTTTGGATTTCATATCATCAAAGCAGCTACGATGTAGAGGTATTCAACATTGTGGGTTTCCAGCAAGCGACAAGAATATTATTAAGGTGAAAACCATTGATATTTTATCAAAAAGGAGATTTGTATATGTGTATGTATGTATATAAGCTATTAGCTGATACTTTTTTATATATTTATATCATGATGAAGGCAACAGGTGGAGGAGCATTTAAATTTGCAGATCTTTTTAAAGAAAAGCTTGATATTAGTCTTGATAAGGTAGAAGAAATGAGCAGCCTTGTTTCAGGAGCAAATTTTCTTTTAAAGGTGAAAATTTATGACATATATATTTTTATGATTCATTTTCTTAAATATTTGTTGTTAAATATTGATTTTAAAGTTTTTTCTGAATAGGCAGTGCCATCTGAAGCTTTCACATACGTGAATGGGCAAAGAAATTATGTGAAAATTGATCACAATGATTTATATCCTTATCTCCTTGTTAATATTGGATCTGGTGTAAGCATGATAAAGGTAAATAAATTATTATTTTCTTTTTTACCCTTTTTTAAAATATATTTTTTTATTTACTGAAACTAAATAATTATGAGATTTTATTTTAGGTTGATGGAGATGGAAAATATGAAAGAGTAAGTGGAACGAGTGTTGGTGGAGGGACATTTTGGGGATTGGGAAAGCTTTTAACAAAGTGCAAGAGGTTTGTTGAAAATATTTTTAGAAATTTCTGATTTAAATCAACATTTTTTTTTTACAATTTCAAATGTTTTTTTTTGCCACAGTTTTGATGATTTGCTTGAGATGAGTCATCAGGGAAACAATAGAGTAATTGATATGCTTGTTGGAGATATTTATGGTGGAATGGATTACCTAAAGGTTACCTATCTTGATTATTTATTTCTTTTGAAAAAAAAGTTGTATGGTTTAATTAAATTTGTAAAATTTATAATCTAAAAAACTAAAAAAATTGTTAAAATTTGGGAATAGATTGGCCTTTCATCAACAGCAATTGCATCTAGTTTTGGGAAAGCAATTTCAGAGAACAAAGAGCTTGAAGAATACAAACCTGAAGATGTTGCAAGGTCTCTTTTAAGAATGATCTCCAACAATATAGGACAGGTGGGCCCACATGTTTTTTTTTTTTTTTTTTTTTCCTAATGTTAATTATGATGTGTTTTTTATTTTTATTTATATTTTCTGCTCTTTTCAGATTGCATATTTAAATGCACTTCGATTTGGTCTCAAGAAAATATTTTTTGGAGGATTTTTCATACGTGGTCATGCTTACACCATGGACACAATATCTGTGGCAGTTGATTTCTGGTAATTATTTCTTCACCCATAACAACAAATAGCAACCTACTTTACCTTTTTTTTTTTTTTTAACATTTTTTTTTTTTACTCATAATAGCAAATATATTTTCATTTCTTTACCCATAATAGCAAACTTGTAAAAATGTACTTTATCTTTTTTTTCATAGTAGCAATGTACTTATAATTTTGTAACTGTAGTAGCAATATGGAACATGAAACTTGTAAGTGAAAATGACATAAATGCCCTTGTCATTGAGTGTAACAAATGTTGGACTCTTTTAGGTCGAAAGGGGAGGCAAAAGCAATGTTTCTAAGACACGAGGGGTTCCTAGGGGCAGTGGGGGCATTTATGAATTATAAACTTGTTGAAGAATTCCCAAATAGCAACTCCCTTGTTGGTGACTTGACTGATAATGGAATTATAGAGTGTCGTGTACACGTCAGCAGTTGAACTGTTTTTAACATTGATAATCATCCATTGTTGTTTATTATTAATATTATAATGTTATATTTAACAAGTGTAATAGTGGGTCCCATTACAAATTGAAAAGAATGTAGAGGAGAGAAAGGAAAAGAGAGGTGATGCAGTTATGTTATTGTACTTTTGTCATTTTATACTTTACTTCGATCAACAGAAGTTGATGTACATTTATGCATTGGGGAAATTTACAACCACAACATTGACATGGTTTTGTAGGTTTTTAAGTCAGAAAAAGAAAAACAGATTTTATTTTATTAAACTCTTTATAATTTTCTTGGTCAAATTGCAAGGAAATAGCAAGATACTGGTTTTTTGAATCAATTCTACAATGTATTTTTTTACCCGAATAGAAATATGCTCATATATAATACCGACTCATTTTATTTTTAACTTTCAGTTTAAATCCTTCTTCTATTTTAGTATTTTATAAGTTTAATGTAGAAATTGAAGATTATATTAAATACGTTACACCAAAGCCCTCAAAATGAAACCACATAAATTTTATTTTTAATTTTTAAACATGTGACCGATTTTGAATATATTTTAGTTTTGGGATAATGATTTAAAAGGGTAATATATTTTTCAATTTGTATACATTTGGTCACTAAGAGTGTTTTTTTTTTTTTTTGTTACCCCCTTCAACTTGTTAAACCATACACAATTAGTCTTTATGACTGGCTATTCCAGGTTAACAAGTAAAAACGACTTAGGGCGTTTTCGGCCGAATTAGCTGGTAGCGGATAGCTTGTAGCGTTTTGTTAAACGCTACATGAAGTAACATTTAGATTTGTAGTGTTTTGTTTAAACTAAATGCTAGAAACTTGTAGTGTCGAACTGGACTTTCTGTTCAAAACGAAGCGTTTTGTCAAACACTAGAAGCTCTCAAACGCTCCATGACGAACACGCCCTTAGTAGGGTAATATATTTATCACTTTGTATACATTTAGTCATTAATATTTTTGTACACATTTAGTCTTGAATATTTTTTTTTTTGTTGCAAAATAAATTATATTTGTTTTTGTAATCATTCAGTACTTATAAATGATTTATTTAGATTTTTCTCACGACATCTTACATGAGACAATCATTAATGAGGTGTTTAGGGCTTTTGATGCTTATGCCCATTGCGATATCGACTGCTTGGTTGCTTAGGTAATGTGTTTTGAACGTCATAACTTCTTCATATGATTTCGGATTTTAACGAGTTTTATATATGTGCGTTCGTATTTTAGTCTACTGCAACTTTCGTATTTTATGTCCATACATTTTTATGAATACATGTATGATTTTTTTTTTATTTATTTTTTTATTTTTATAAATTTGTAAGTAAAAATATATTATATTTTAACGGGAGTAATCTCCACAAAAGTTATAATAGACTCAAAAAATGAATATGTGGATATAAAGATCGTTAAAATCTGATATCGTATGAAGAATTACGACGTTTAGAACACAAGACCTAAGCTAAACCACAAAATCTACGCCACCAAGCAGTCGAGATCACAACACCTCATGAATGATTGTCCCACGTAAGATGTCGTGAGAAAAAACTAAAGAAATCATTCATAAATACTGAATGAGTACAAAAACAAAATTGACTTATTTTGAAACAAAAATATATTAAAAACTAAATGTGTATAAAAATATTAAGGATTAAATGTGTATAAAATGAGAAATATATTACCATATTAAGTCATTTTTCCCGACTAACCTGGAGTAACCGGTCATAAGGACTGAATGTGTACAGTTTAACAAGTTAAAGGGTAAATATGGACGAAAAAAAAACTCAGTGACCAAATATGTACATATCGAAAAATATATTACCCTTTTAAGTCATTATCCCTATTAATAAAAATGTTTAGTCTTTATATTATGTTTAATATAAAGGTTTATTGTAGAAAGTATTTAAAATTTGGAGTCATTCATGATAAAGACAAAATTGCAAGAATGATCCCTGTGGTATGTCAAAACTAGCATGTTTGGTCCAAAACAGGTTTGGCTCGCAATGATGGTCCAAAAGTTTGATTTTCTTGCGAGTTTGGTCCAAAAATTTTGAAACTTTTTAAAATGACAGATTTGCCCTTGGTATTTCCCATTTTTCAATTTTTTATTACATAAATCAAAAAAGAAAAAGAAAAAAGAAAAAAGATTTATCTCTCACTCACTCACACACACACACACACACACACTCTCTCTCTCTCTCTCTCTCTCTCCCCCTATTGGAACTGTCCACCACTTCCTTCTTTAACCACCACCTATAGCTACCATCACCACCCCTCGCCGCCACCACCACCACCACCACCGGATGCCACCACTATAAAAGAATCAAAATTCAAAAATCGTTTTTGTTTTTTGTTTCAAATTCTTGCAAAAGAAAAGTTGATTCGATCGAAATTATCAAATATTTAGCATTCATAACCAAAATCTAATTCAAAACTCAAAAACACCTATCTATCTATGAATGTTCAGCAATTTTTAAGTACATAAAACATTCAAAACCAGATGAAAGAACCTTGTATTTTGGGGGTCTCCTTGTTTGGCTAATCTGGCAACAAAGAATAGAGATAAACTGAGGCCTACCTACAAATCTATCTTCAAATAAATCGAGTAAATCGAGACCCACCATTATACAGATTCAGACAACAATTTCATGGCCTAAAATCGATTCCAATAGATACAAGTATGTAAAATGGTCTCCCCGTTTCCCCTTCTCTCTCTTCTTTTGAAACCTACAAATTGATCGGAACAAAATTCCGATAACAATTTTCATCCCCACCGCCTGAGCCATAACATCGCAACCAACCACCTCCTCCAACCTACGCATCCAAGCCCCTGCTTCCGGTGACATGATCCAAAACATCACCGATCACCCACATCTTCTTGATGGTCGCCCTTGTTTCTTACTTCTCCGGTGAAGAAAGCCACCACAGTCGTCTATAGCAGCACCTCCGCCTCCCCCTGTCGTGACCCACCACCATCTAACATCCCAAATCCAAATCTACAATGGGTTTTCTTCGTTCTTGTTTACTGATTCTAGCCTTTTAGTTTTCTTTTCCCAAAAATCTCATGGTCCCATGGAAGAAACGCTTCTCATCGAGAACCGAAACTCTGAAGTCAATTTAAGGAAAGTAGAAGATGAAACAACTTCATAAATTGATTCACTTCCAGGTGCCAAATAGGAGATGAAAATCTCTTATTTACAAGTGATACTTGTACACACAACTACAGATGGAGTTGTGAAGGCGAAGAAGAAGAAAGGTCAACAAAGAGGGGAGGATTTCACTTTTTTTGTAGAAATTAAAGAAAGTCGATTTCTTTACTCATTTTCTTCTCTTTAGTTCTCGCATCTGGTTCTCGGATGACTGTAATCAACAATCTTTATTTTACAAAAACCTTCATATCTTTGTTTTCATGATCTGTATTTGGAACCTTCTTGGTTTGTGGGAGGAAGAGAAATCAGGGGCGGTGGTGATTAAGTTGGGATGGTTCCGATTAGTAGGAGACGATAGTAGTGATGTTAGGGAGGAGGAGAGATTGGTGGTGGTGATTTTGGGAGTTTGATTTTGATCAATATTATCTAGTTCCCGAGAGAGAGAGAGAGAGAGAGAGAGAGAGAGAGAGAGAGAGAGAGAGAGAGAGAGAGAGAGAGAGAGAGAGAGAGAGAGAGAGAGAGAGAGAGAGAGAGAGAGAGAGAGAGAGATTTTATTTTTGTTTTATTTTTAATTGTTTTAATAAAAGAAAAATGGAAAATAAAATAATAAGGGGCAAATCTGTCATTATAAAAAATTTCATAGGAAATTGGACTAAACTTGCAACAAAACGAAACTATTGGACCACCCTTGCGAGCCAAACCCATCTTGGACCAAAGTTGCTAGTTTTGACATACCACAAGGACCATTCTTGCAATTTTATCCATGATAAATCTATCCCTTCTATAAACGTAAAAGGACAAAAAAACATGGTAATTTTGTCATATTTAGGTTTTTACCCAATTATTATCCACTCAACCAATTGATGATGTGGCTTATGACATGGGAGCTGATTTATCGGAGATGGTGAAATAGACTGTGTGATAGTCGACACTTAAGAAGACAAGTCATTCCAAACAAAGGCTAATCTGATTCCCCGATTTCAACTTAACGAAAGAATAGAAAGAAAATTCGTGGAAGTGAGAAGAAAGTAAAAGAAAATGATGTTTCCGAGTTTCATTAAAAGAATGAAATGGAGGAAAATGGAAGAATCATTTTCCCTCCTAACTTTCTTTTCGATTTGGAAATAAAGAACAAAATGATTAATTTTCCTTCAATTTCTCTCAAACTCGGGAATACAAAAGACAAATTTCATTTTTTTTCCGTATATTTTCTTTTCTCTTATTATTTTTGTTTAAATTCGGGAACTAGGTTGAAGCCCTCTGAAGAAATTGGTTTTGAAGATGAATGATGAAAAAAATAGGGAATTTATTCGTATACAACACTTTTTCTCCGTATACAACAATTTGTGTTTTAAAATGTTGTATTATACAACTATATAATGTATAAATTGTTGTGTATGACAAAAAACTGTTGTATACGAATCACTTCCAAAAAAATAAAGCATGACAGAAGTAAACTACGGCTTGTAGTAGAAGACAACATCCACGATCCCATAATAAGCAAAATAATATGAGACCTATAGTTGGAGAAAGGACTGGAAGGCATGAGTTGCTTTAACAATAACAATTATAATATGTACTGCTATTTAACTATTTATGTCACAAACAACGGTTACCAACTTCAAATCGACATAAGGTATTTTCTTGTGCCATCTTTAGTAACTAATTAATTTTGTGGTTACTTGCTAATTTCACATGTTACATTTTAGGGGCTTCTTGAAGCAACAAAAATATCGTACCATTTGTGGAGAGCAAACAATTCGTAATATATACCGAGACTTTAATAAATCATACAATGAGGTAGAATAAAAAAAGAGAAATTAAGTAATCTAACCTATTTAAAAAAATAACACATTTATTATTATTATTATTATTATTAATTTTGAATTCTTTAAGAAACAATAATCAGTAGCGAGTCTAGAACAGAAAACCATATGTTTTACTATTTAAGTAAAATCGATGTGAATGAAAAAGTTAAAAAATAGTAGTAGTAGATCAGATCAGTCTTGATTTGTATATTATTGGTAGACAAATTAAAGACAAGATGGGTCATTTTAAATATTAAAAGTAGTTCCCAAATAATTTTTATATATAAGATGTAAAAAAGAAAATTTTAGGTTTATACAAGTGTAGCCTCGCCCTGACACTAATGCCGTGCTATTGGACCACTTTTAACTTTTTTTTTTTTTCTTTTGTTAATATGCTCCTGTTTGCCAGATAGTTTGATTCCACTGCCGATATAACCAATAAAAATTGGATTAGTGTGCTCACTCAACGCTTCATTCTTGAGTATTATGTAACCGGTTGAGCTTCCCACCGTCTCCGTCATCAAATGTCTTTCCAATCTATTCTCAGTCTTCTCTCAGACGATCATCATTCACACTAATCTTGCATTTTCAATCCGGCTCCAACCATGTTCGATTGTCTTTCCAATGCCGACTGCGACGAAACTCCCACTTATCTCTCTCTTTCCGCTTCGGATTAGGGTATGTTGTTTGTGGTTTTTATCGCTCGTCCCAATGCCTTGCTCTTACGACAATCGATAGATTGTTGCTGAAAATTGATTGGTATTTGTTTCTCCTTCTCCACCGTCCACTAAATCGATGTGTTGTTCTGATTTGAAGCTCACAAACCTTGGGATTGGACTTTCTTTCATGGGGGGATACCAGCCGTAAGGTTGAATAAATGTTGCAACGTTTGCGCACCACGTGTTTGTTAAAAGTCTTGAGTGAACCTTTTAAAGTCTTGGGTCTTCAAATGTTGTTTGATGTTGCTACAGGCTTATTTTCTTATAGAATAACCAACAATCAAAATCCGAGGTAGGGAGTAGCCCATGCGAAGCAATCAAAATTGAGCCTTTGTCATCTAATCGATTGTGAATGAGGTATGTGTCGGGTTCCCCTTGATTTCCCTCCACCTGCTGCAAAGTGGTTTCTTTATTTTAGTTTAATCAATCTATCTTTTTCGGGGTTCATTTGTTGCAGGTCAAATATAATGTAAAATTCTAAATTATGATTTTCAACAGGAAAATCAGTTAGGTAAAGACAAGGAACAACCGGAGAAGCTTGTAAGATTTTATCTTGCCAATAGCGCCAATACAGACAACAATCCAGCTGGATAGAAAAAATATGCATCAACGCCAACCATAGTGTGTGATATGCGACCCACATGGACCATGCTACTCTCGGGTCAAGTACATACCAATGATAGTTATGGGCTTAGACACCTAATCCAACAATAGTGTGTGATTGTGAAAGAACTTTAGGATGAAAAAGAGTTGGTTTAAGAAATGAAAGTATCTCTGTTATGTTTGGACCAAGCAGTAAACTCTTAACTCATATGAAAAGAGTAAGGTAGCTCAACGACTAATATGAATACAACCTAATTGGGAAGGAATTTCCATGATGAAATGTCCATTAAGGATTTTGAACACATATAGAGTCATCGAGGCTTTGGTCAACATGCTGCAGCATGCTTCTAACGACATCTTAACTAATACATAGTTTCGAAAATGTACTTTCCCTAGAAAGCAAGATCAACCTACGGGCTTCAAAAATCTTCGTGAAAATCTGTACACGAAAAAGATAAAACAAAAAAAAAGTATTTTTAGATTTTTGATTTTTGGAAAAAAATAACAAAAATAACGATTTTTTTTTGATATTTTCGATTTTTGATAAGGAAAGAAAAAAAACGATTTTTTTGGGTGTTTTTGGTTTTTATCAAAACAAAAGAAAATAAAAATGAAAAATTGAATGAAGATTTTTATAAAACCAATATGCACAATTTACGAAAATAAAGCGTGTCGAAGCATTGACTATGAACAGTAACCGTTGACTCAAAACTTTTCTGCTTTAGTTGCTTATCATTCTAACGAAATGTGTCCAGGAACAGAATTCGCATCCGACATTCCTAAGCCATGCATGATCCTTACGAAAGATTTCTCATTCAACGGTTTTGTAAAGATATCTGCAAGCTTATCAGTTGTCTTTACAAAGTGAACTTCTATATTTCTATCTTCAACATGATCATTTATAAGATGATAACGAAGAGCTATATGTTTGCTTTTCGAATGTTGCACATGATAGTGACAAATACGTATGGCACTTTGTGAATCACAATACAACGGAATTTTCTTCATGTTGATTGCATAATCACGCAGTTGACTTTGAATCCATATGATTTGAGAAGTGCAAGCTGCAACAACCACATATTCTGCTTCTATAGTGGAAATCGAAACATATGTTTGTTTCTTCGATTGCCAACTCACAATCTTCCCATCCAGTAATTGACATCTGCCATTTGTGCTTTTGCCATCAAGATTACAACCTCCCAAGTTAGCATCTGAAAATGATTGAATAAAGAACCTTGTTTTTGAAGGATACCGCGATCCTAATGAAGTTGTTCCTTTGAGATAACGAAAAATATTATTGACTGTAGTGAGATGTGGTTCTCTGGGGTTTGATTGGTACCAAACATAACTGCACACATAAAATATGATATCAGGTCGACTTGTAGTAAGGTAAAGTAATGAACCTATCATGCTTCGACACAAAGTGATATCCACAGATGGTTTGTCTAACAAAGGACTCAGTTTTGTTCCAACTGCAATTGGTACTCTAAGCTTTGTGTTATTCATCATGCCAAACTTTTCAAACAGATTTCGTGTTTATTTTTATTGATTAATGAATATTCCTTCTCTGCTTTGACGAATATTCAACCCCAGAAAGTTGTTGATTTTACCCATCATGCTCATTTCAAATTGACTTTTCATCAAAATTTCAAATTCACTTGATAAAGCAGTATCAGTAGAGCCAAAAATAATATCATCAACATAAATTTAAGACTAAACTGCAAATTTGGTCCTTGTGGTTATCAAAAAATATGGATGAGGTCCAAAAAGTTTTTAACTTGCATGGATAGTCCAAAATAGAATTTTTTTTGTGGTTTTGGTCCCTGTTTAACTTGAAATGACTGTTATGTCCTTTTAATTTCATTTTATATTATTTCTTCATTTTATTAATTTTTATATAATTAAGAAAACAATAAACAGGCTACCCACCCACTTAAGTCATCATCTACTGGTCTCTCTCTCTCTCTCTCTCTCTCTCTCTCTCTCTCTAGACACAATCCTCCGATCACCACCATTGGAATAAGCTTGATTTCATCTGGTCCCATGCGGTTGCTCTGTCGGAAGTTGCCCAGACGTTGTCTTCTCCGACGACCATACCCGTTGACGACATTCAACCACAAAAAAGTTTTGACGATTACACATATACACATTCCATTGTTTAAAACCACCAAAATATCCCCTAATGCATTGCATCTCTCGATGAACATGAACACTACGAACCTAATCGGGTTTAGACCCAGCTTCACCTTCACCTTCTTTTGTCCTATTTATTTCATTCACCATGTATACATAATTACTAAGCACACACCTAATTTACGAAACACACACACACACACATTACTATTTGTCTTCTATTTCCAACTGAAAACCTCAATACCCCCAGATTTTTCACATCTTCCTCCCAATCTAGTAAAAAAACTCAAATTTCTCATCAAATTCAGTTTTAGATCATTTTTTTTGCAGAAAGCCATGTATATTGGAATCAAATTTTGTTCCTTTGTGGGATAATTAGGGTTAAAACAATCACTGCATACCTCTTTGTGGGCTCAATCTCAGAAATTACATAGCTTTAAGAAATCGCACCGTACCTATGACATACAGACGATTGTGTGTGTGTGTGTGTTCAGCATTCAAAATTTGAAATAGGTGTATGTGTGTCTATGCTCGTCTGTTGAACCCATCACCCCTTCTTTGTGGTTTTACAATGAGCCACACGAACTTCAAGAGGAAAACCTAACCATCGAATACCAGCCTCGAAAAAGAAGCTCTAGTGGGCAAGTGGTATTTCTATGGAAGCTCTTTATTAGCTAATATTTAAATCATTTTGTTCTTGTGTACATGAGGTTTCAACCTTTGGGTTTGTAAGCCTAGTTGAAGAAGAAAAGGGGTTTCTATGGCTTGATTCAGGTTTTTGTTCATTGATTTGGGATGTTTGGAGAAGACGATGTCTTGAAGGAGTTGTGTGTGTGACTGTGTGTAAAAGATAGAGAGAGATAGAGAGAGGGGTGCGGTGGAACGGGGGGTATGGTGGGTTTTTATTTTTATTTTTTAATTATCAAAATAGTAAAATAAAGACATAAATATAAAAAAAATGTAAAAAACAAAATAGAAGGGTATAATAGTCTTTTTAAGTTTGATAAGGACCATATCTACAAAAAAGATTTGATTTTGGACCAGTGGTGCAAGTTGAAAAGAATTTGGACTCCATCCATATTTTTTTGATAACAACAGGGACCAAATTTGCAGTTTAGTCTAAATTTAAACAAGCATTAGATGATTCCCAACTTTCTTTCGAAAAAGAGTGGGATCAATTGATCTTTGTTTAAATTTCAATTGTTTTAAAAAATTAGTAAGAGTAGCATACCAAGCTCTTGGTGCTTGTTTTAACTTATAAACAACTTTATCTAAGATATAACAATGATCAGGATATTATTTGTTAATAAAGCCTAGGGGTTGTTCAACATACACAGTATCCTCAAGTTCACCATTGAGAAATGCACACTTTACATCCATTTAGTAGACATCAAAATCCTTGTGCGCTGCATAGGCTAAATATATTCGAACAGCCTCGACTCTTGCGACAGGGGGAAGGTTTTCCTCATAGTCTACACCTTCTTGTTGCGAATAACCTTAAACTACAAGACTAGCTTTATTTCATACAATATTACCATCTTTATCAGTTTTGTTTTTAAAGATCCATTTTAAGCCCACAACTGAAACATCATTTGTTTTGGGAAATAATCTCCATACCTTGTTTCTTTCAAATTCAACAAGTTCAGATTGCATAGAAACAACCCAATTAGGATGTTCCATAGCATCTTTGACTCATTTTGGTTTAATTTTCGAAATAAAAACATTGAACAAGCAAAATTCTTGATTTACATTAAGTAACTCATTCTTTGCACGTAGTTGAGCTGTTGTAAGTACTCCTTCATGTGGATCACCTAAAACTTGTTCTTTAGGATGGCTTTATATCCATTTATCTATTAGAGGATATGTAGGATCAAGGTCCAATGACGCATCTTCGAACATTTCTTCATTGTCTGAACCATCACCTGCATTCAAAAATGTGACAAGCTGAAATTTATTCCGTCGCTGTAACCCATTTCCTTTAATAAAGCTCGCTTTTAAATAATTTCCCGTTAAATTTTGGGTTAGGCAAATCAATTAATGTTTTTATTTTATTTTTATAAGTGGAAAAACGAAATAAAAACACGTGAAACACCCTCGATAGCCCTTTGAAAAGTTTATATTTTACGACCACGTCGGGTTACGACCATTTAATCGGGTACGACCATAAACTCCGTTTTAACGTCGGGATCGGGTAGATTCCCACCGGGCTGCAAACTCAACCCCTATATAAGGGATTGAGTGGTCACCATTTGTAGCTTATCCCACTCACAACACTCTCTCTCTACTCTCTCTCTACAAGTTGATTTTGATCCAAAAACACCCCTTTCAAGCTCCAAAATCGTAAGTGATCCATCCTAGCTTGTTGTTTAACTTGTTATGCATGCAAATCTGTGTTTAAATCATCCAAAGCCCTCAAAATCATGTGTTTACAGTTGAGGAACACCCTCAAAACCATAAACACCCATAAGTTTGTTTTTGAAGCCCAAAACCCCTCCAAAACCTTTCTAGTGCTTAGCTATGACTTAGGGACGTGCTTGAATGAACTTAGAACACCAAAAACATGTCATAAGGGGAGTAAACATGAGTTTACGACCCATGAACATTCATGGACCGTAAACACCTTTTCATAGACCGTAAACACCTTTTTAAGGTGTTAAATTGCCCTTAAACACCTCCTATGGCTTGAATTAATGCATAGAATCAATCACCATCGAAGCAGGGACCTTAAACATCAAAGAAACCAAGACCTTAAAGAGATTATGACCGTAAAACCCAACGAATTGGTCCCTTGGCCGTAAACTTCCTTAAGGAGGTCAAATGGTGCCCTAACTTCCCTCCATGGCTTGTATAAAGGACTAAAAACATGTATGCTTAACATAGAACCATCAAAGTATGAAATGAAGGGGCAAGTAAGAGTTTACGGACGTAAGCTCTATGTTTACAGCCGTGAACTCCCCTAAATGGTCCATTTGAAGCCCTAGTGACTTCCTATGCCCTAGACTTGAACCTAGCTAAATTCCCCAAGTGTTATAAGACCTTTGAGCAACCAAAAACACTCCACCCATGAGTTTACGGCTGTAAACTCATGGTGATATGGTCTTTGGGCCGTAATCTCCCCTAAGGGTTTACTCTTGAAGAGTAAACTCCCTAACTAGGCCATACACTCTTTGGATGCAACCCGTATCATTCCTAACACTTGAGATATGGTGTTTTCGCGCATCGGAGTGTATCATCTTACTTAATTAGTGGTTCAATGTCTAATTAGATACAATTATGTATCTCCTTATGTTACATAGGATCCTCGCGCATGTTCAAGCCCTAAATTGACACTTAGTATCCTACCCGGCACATTCTCGTCTGGTGAGTTCATACCCCTACACCATTTTTCGTGTTTTTCATATTTTCAGGGGGAATACAAGCAAAAGTACAAGGGAATCTTGTACTCAAACTTATTATTTCATATGAATTGGTACATATTCAGTATGCTTTTAACACAGAAAACCGTATTACCAACCGTTTAACTTGTAGAGTTAATTTTCAAACTAATTGTGAAACTCATTATAACGTGTTATATTTTATATTTCACAAAGGATTTCATGCCATTCATAAAACAGGATTTTCCATATTATTACTTGTAAATTCGTTATTCTTAAGATTGGAGACACGTCCTCGATAACACTCCACGAAGATACGCGAGTTGAGGACCGCCCTGGTAACCAGAATCTCTTGGAGGGAGAATGTGACTTGAGTGTACAAATCTATACGGGGTTGCTTACCCCGCACCTCGCTGCTAGCTACAGTGGGACCGACAGGTCTACGGGTGACAAAAGTCATAAATGATATTGGCCCCGTTACGTGCCATATCCAGTTTAGTGTATAGTTATGGAACTCGCAACTTAGATAATGGAGATTTACTTTTAGTAATAATGAACCTAGTGAACTAACCTCAAAGTAATATTTGTTTTGGTTACTAGAGGGTATCAGTAATACCGTGAGGATTTAGTTCACTACCTACTTATTAGTTTTATATACGTGTTAAAACTAATGTACTTCTCGAGGATAACCAAGCTTTCAGGGAAACTTCACTTAACGATACAAGTATGGTAGATACTTGTAAACTTCATTCTGGATCGATAACCAACCAGCAACTTTTAAGGAAAATAAGGCTTTTTCCTGGGATAACTTTACTTTTCATGAAACAGGCTGCTTAACAAATGAATAAGCAGACTACTTTTATAAGAAAATATGAGATTTTCTTGAGAAACAACTTTTCATAAAACCAAAGGAAACTTATTCTTTTACCAGAAACAAACCGTTTATGAACTCACCAGCTTTATGCTGATATTTTAAAACTGCTTGTATTCTCAGGTCCTCGTTAGACAGGTACTTCGATCACTTTTGGAGAAGGCGGAGCGTATAGAAGTCTCGTCTTTACTTTTGTTCAAACTGTTGTATATATAAAACATGTATTACTTTGCTTTCAAACAAATGTAAATATTCCTATGTAATGTAATGGCTGTGTTTACTATGCTTGCTATGTACATTGGTTGTGATACTTTACATGACGTCCTCTACCCCGGAACGTTTCCGCCGTCGGTTTCGGGGTGTGATAGATTGGTATCAGAGCCCTTATTTATAGTGAAATAAGTATACTGAACCTTACATGGTATATAACTATAAACGCTAAGGGGCCGAAGCGCTCTGAACTAAAAGTATACTTTAAAAATATAAGTATTTTTACTCCAAGTATACAAGTATACCTACATACCAGAATCAGTAACCACGAGTAGAACAAAACAAAAGTAATTGGGTGTTGGGCACTGCGGTTAAACCTGGGTAGTTATGTAGTCGTGTCTTGGGTCAATATAGCCTGGTCAACTATATTCATTCGAGACATGACCAACATGTGCTTGGGGGTGACTGTGGTGTGCAGCAGGCCTAAAAGTTACCAAATATCCAAACAATGAGTCATCGTCGTAATAAAACATAAATTACTATGGGAGTATTTTATATAGTCAACTTCGTTATAAGAAATCCTCATACAAGTGTTGCTACTCATTTCCTTTAGCGATAAATTCCCTTGCTTTGATAGCTTTCCTATATATTATCGCATAGTAGAACACTTTATCTGCGATAATGAGATATCTCTTGTTCCATATCTCTTGATTCAATTCAGAGGACTTACCATCCTCTCTTCCTGATCATTTTAGATCAAGATGCCTCTAAGAAGAAGATCCAACTCAAGGAACAACAATCCTCCTCCACCACTTCCTCCGTTTGATCCCGCTATGATTTCAAGTAGCTGATACTGCTGCTGTGGCTACTGCCATGTCATAAGTGAACCCCGGTGGTTCTGGCGGGCCAGGAGGTGGTACTCAGCCCCAAACCCAAGAAGGGGGTCAGGGACATCAGAAGGAGTGTTCCTAAAAAGACTTCATGAATGCGAAACCTACACCTTTCAGTGGCACTGGAGGTGTTATTGCTCTGACTCGATGGTTTGAGAAGATCAAGTCTATTTTCGAAATTTGTGCCTGTTCTGAAGTTGACAAGGTGAAGTTCACCGCCTGCACTTTCACCGATAAAGCCTTGACTTGGTGGAATGGCCGAGTCAAATCCTTAACTCTACCTGTAGCCAATGCTATGGGTTGGGAGAGCATGAAAGAGCTTCTAATTGCTGAGTACTGCTCGCGGGGCAAAATGCAGAAATTGGAGCACGAACTCTGGAACCTAAAGATGAAGGGTTCCGATATCACCGCTTACACCTCCAGATTTGAAGACCTAGCGCTTCTCTGTCCGGGAATGGTTACCTCGGAACGCAAAAAGATTGAGAGATTCATCTGGGGGATTGACCCAGCCAACCAAAGGAAATGTTTTGGCTGCGAAGCCAGACACCTTCGACAGCGCTAAATGCTTGGCGTAAACTCTGATCGATCATGGGGATGATCTCGATGAAGTGGCCACCACTCCTGAACCGGCTAAGGGGACCAGCGAAAATAAAAAGAAATGCTGGAACAAACGGAAGGGTCAGGGTTTGCAAGGATCCTCAAAGAAACAACAAACTGTGGCAGTTCACGCTGCTACTACCCCTGCCGCTACTCCTGCCACTCAAGCACCTACCAGTAGGTATGTTGGTACGCTTCCACGATGCGACAAGTGTAGCTACCACAATAACCCCGACCCATGCCGTGAGCTGTCATGCTCCAACTGTGGTAAAAAGGGGCATATGATTCGATTTTGCAAGACACCAGCCCAACCAACCAATCAAGCTTCTGGAGCAGGTGTCGGTCAAGCCTGCTATGGTTGTGGTGAAGTCGGTCATATCAATAGAAACTGCCCCAAGGCAGCAACAACCAACAACACCGGGAGAGTTTTGACCATGGGGCAGGATGAGGCAGTCGTCGATCCCATCGTTGTCACGGGTACGTTCCTTCTCGACAACTCTTATGCTTGCATCCTTTTCGATTCTGGTGCTGAAAGAAGTTTTGTTAGCCATTCAATTAAACATCTTCTTAAACATAGTCCTCAACCATTAACCAAAACGTTTACCGTCGAGATGGCTAACGACGAGAAAGAGAACGCTAATGATATATTCATAGGCTGTACCCTTACCCTGAACGATCATTCCTTTCCCATCGACCTAATGCTAGTTTCCATAAAGAGCTTTGATGTTATCATTGGCATGGATTGGTTGAGTCCCAATCATGCTGACATCCTTTGTTACGAAAAAGTTGTCCGTCTCAATCTTCCCTCTGGCCAGACTCTCATAATCTATGGCGATAAACTTAGTTCAAATCTTCGCATCATTTCATGCATCAAAGCTCAAAAACTTCTGCGAAAGGAGTGTCATGCATTCCTAGCTCATGTAATCAACGAGAAACAGGTAGTTAAAGACCTCGAGAGCATCCCCGAAGTCTTCAACTTTCCTGATGTCTTTCCCGAAGAGCTCCCGGGAATTCCCCTCGAACGCCAAGTCGAGTTTCGCATCGACCTAATTCCCGGAGCAAATCTTGTAGCCAAATCTCCATATCGCTTAGCGCTAGCAGAAATGCAAGAGTTATCTAGTCACCTTAATGAGCTATTCAGCAAAGGGTTCAACAAACCAAGTTCCTCACCCTGGGGAGCCCCATTATTATTTGTGAAGAAGAAAGATGGATCCTTTCGGATGTGTATAGACTACCGTGAGTTGAATAAGTTGACCGTCAAAAACCGTTATCCTCTTCCTCGAATAGACGACCTTTTCGATCAACTTCAGGGAGCCAGTTACTTCTCAAAAATAGACCTTAGATCAGGGTACCATCAGCTACGAGTTCATGAGAGTAATGTTTCCAAAACAGCATTCAGGACTCGATATGGACACTACGAGTTTGTAGTGATGCCCTTCGGTCTAACCAACGTACCGGCAGTGTTCATGGAACTGATGAACTGGGTGTGTCGCCCCTTTCTGGACAAGTTCGTTATCGTGTTCATTGACGACATACTTGTCTATTCTAGAAGCAAAGAAGATCACAAACAACACTTGAGATTAGTGTTGGAAACTCTTAGATCTGAAAAGCTGTATGTGAAATTCTTCAAGTGCGAATTCTGGATTCGGAAGGTAACTTTCCTTGGTCACGTGGTAAGCGAGGAGCGTATACACATGGATCCGTCCAAAATCAAGGCAATAGAGAATTGGTCGGCACCGAAGACACCCACAGAAATCCGTCAATTCTTGGGTCTCGCCGGCTATTATCGCAGATTCATTCAGAATTTTTCCAGAATCGCCAAACCCCTGACCACTTTGACACAGAAAGGTGTACCCTTCTATTAGAGTGAAAAGCAAGACACTGCATTCCAAATGTTAAAGCGAGCCTTGTGCAGCGCACCTATCCTATCCTTGCCCGAAGGGGCAGAGGATTTCATTGTTTATTGCGATGCATCCAATCAGGGCTTAAGCTGTGTGCTTATGCAGAGAGGAAAAGTTATCGCTTATGCCTCGAGACAGCTGAAGGCACATGAAGTTAACTACACAACTCACGACCTGGAATTAGGAGCAGTAGTCTTCGCACTGAAGATTTGGAGACATTATCTCTACGGAACCAAGTGCACGATCTTCACTGACCATAAAAGCTTACAACACATCTTCGATTAGAAGGACTTAAACATGAGACAGCAACGATGGGTAGGACTTAAACATGAGACAACAACTATGAGTGCGAAATCCGCTACCATCCCGACAAGGCTAATGTGGTAGCAGATGCCCTTAGCCGAAAGGAAAGCTCAAGCAACAAGGAGAGAACACTGACAATGACCATCCATTCCCACTTATCCGAACAAACCCGAGAGGCCTAGTTGGAAGCCCTAAAACCAAAGAACGTGTTGAATGAAGCCTTGAGGGGAATGGATAAGAAACTTAAGATAAGAGGTGATGGAGTCTATTGTTTCATGAATCGAATCTGGACCCCAAAGTTCGGAGGTTTCAGGAAAGTTGTCATGGAAGAAGCTCAAAAGATCAGATACTCAGTTCACCTAGGTTCGGATAAGATGTACCTGGATCTCAAGAAACTATACTGGTGGCCAAACATGAAAGCCGAAATCGCTACCTTCATGAGCAAGTGTCTGACTTGCGCCAAAGTGAAGGTCGAATATCAAAAACCATCGGGCCTACTCCAGCAGCCCGAGATACCTGAGTGGAAATGGGAGATGATTACTATGGATTTCATCACCAAGTTACCCAAATCTCCGAGTGGTTACGATACCATTTGGGTAATTGTCGACCGACTGACAAAATCCGCTCACTTCCTACCGATTACAGAATCATTCAAGATGGAAAGACTCACGCGAATCTACATTCAAGAAATAGTCCGACTGCACGGTGTGCCTGTGTCCAATATCTCCGATCGAGATAGCAGGTTTACCTCAAGGTTTTGGAAGTCCCTTCAGAAAGCTCTTGGAACTAAGCTGGATATGAGTACAACTTATCATCCTCAGACAGATGGGCAGAGTGAGAGAACTATCCAGACCTTGGAAGACATGTTGAGAGCATGTGCCATCGATTTTGGAAAGTCGTGGGACACTCATTTACCCTTGATCAAGTTCTCGTATAACAACAGTTACCACACTAGTATCAAGGTTGCCCCGTTCGAAGCCCTCTACGGTCGCAAGTGCAGATCCCCTGTATGCTGGGCCGAGGTAGGGGACATGCATCTAGCCAAGTGTTGAGTCCCCGACAGTACTCTTACTGGTCCTTAAATCATCCGTGAAACCACCGAAAAGATCATTCAAATCCGAGAACAACTGAAAGCTTCACGAGACAGACAAAAAAGCTACGCGGAAAAACGACGAAAACCTTTGGAATTCGAGGTTGGAGATCATGTCTTGTTGAAGGTCTCACCCTGTAAAGGCATTATACGCTTTGGAAAGTGTAGGAAATTGAACCCAAGGTACATAGGACCTTTTGAGATCCTCACTAGGATCGGTCCCGTAGCCTATAAACTCCGACTACCTCAAGAACTTGGCAACATCCATCCTGTATTCCACATCTCTAATCTTAAAAAGTGTCTATCTGATGAAACACTCGTGATCCCTCTTGATGAGTTCGAGATCAACAAAAACTTGAACTTCGTGGAAGAACCAATCGAAATTATGGATCGAGAGATCAAACTTACGAAACAAAGCCGCATCCCGATAGTGAAGGTTCGCTGGAATGCCAAGCGGGGACCCGAATTCACTTGGGAGCGCGAAGACTCGATGAAACAGAAATATCCGCATCTCTTTCCGAATCCATGATTTGTATCTTAATTCTAAAGTTCGGAACGAAATTCCCTCTAACGGGGGGATGATGTGACAACCTGAAATTTATTCCGTCGCTGTAACCCATTTCCATTAATAAAGCTCGCTTTTATTAAAATTTTCCGTTAACTTTTGGGTTAGGAAAATCAATTAATGTTTTTATTTTATTTTTATAAGTGGCGAAACGAAATAAAAACACATGAAACACCCTCGATATCCCTTTGAAAAGTTTCTAATTTACGACCACGTCAGGTTACGACCATTTAATCGGGTACGACCATAAAATCCGTTTAACGTCGGGATCAGGTAGATTCCCACCGGGCCGCAAACTCAACCCCTATATAAGGGATTGAGTGGTTTCCATTTGAAGCTTTTCCAACTCATAACACACACTCTCTCTCTGCAAGTCGATTTTGATCCAAAAACTCCCCTTTCAAGCTCCAAAATCGTAAGTGATCCATCCTAGCTTGTTGTTTAACTTGTTATGCATGAAAATCCATGTTTAAATCATACAAAACCCTTAGAATCATGTGTTTACGGTTGAGGAACACCCTCAAAACCTTAAACACCCTTAAGTGGGTTTTTGAAGCCCAAAACTCCTCTAAAACCTTTTCTAGTGCTTAGCTATGACTTAGGGACTTGCTTGAATGAACTTAGAACAGCAAAAACATGTCATAAGGGGAGTAAACATGAGTTTACGGCCCATGAAAATTCATGGACCGTAAACACCTTTTCATAGACCGTAAACACCTTTTTAAGGTGTTAAATTGCCCTTAAACACCTCCAATGGCTTGGATTAATGCATATAATCAATCACCATCGAATTAGGGACCTTGAACATCAGAAACCAAGACCTTAAAGAGATTATGGCCGTAAACCCCAAGGAATTGGTCCCTTGGCCGTAAAATCCCTTAAGGAGGTCAAATGGTGCCCTAACTTCCCTCCATGGCTTGTATAAAGGACTAGAAACATGTATGCTTAACCTAGAACCATAAAAGCATGAAATGAAGGGTCAAGTATGAGTTTACGGCCATAAGCTCTATTTTTACAGCCGTGAACTCCCCTAAATGGTCTATTTGAAGCCCTAGTGACTTCCTATGCCCTAGAATTGAACCTAGCTTAATTCCCCAAGTGTTATAAGACCTTTGAGCAACCAAAAACACTCCACCCATGAGTTTACGGCCGTAAAATCATGGGGATATGGTCTTTGGGCCGTAATCTCCCCTAAGGGTTTACTCTTGAAGAGTAAACTCCCTAACTAGGCCATTCACTCTTTGGATGCAACCTGTATCATTCCTAACACTTGAGATAAGGTGTTTTCGCGAGTCGGAGTGTATCATCTTACTTAATTAGTGTCTCAATGTCTAATTAGATACAATTATGTATCTCCTCATGTTACATAGGATCCTCGCACGTGTTCAAGCCCTAAATTGACACTTAGCATCCTACCCGACACATTCTCGTCTAGTGAGTTCATACCCCTACACCATTTTTCGTGTTTTTCATATTTTCAGGGGGGAATACAAGCAAAAGTACAAGGGAATCTTGTACTCAAACTTATTATTTCATATGAATTGTTATATATTCAGTATGCTTTTAACACAGAAAACCGTATTACCAACCGTTTAACTTGTAGAGTTAATTTTCAAACTAATTGTGAAACTCATTATAACGTGTTATATTTTATATTTCACAAAGGATTTCATGTCATTCATAAAACAAGATTTTCCATATTATTACATGTAAATTCGTTATTCTTAAGATTGGAGACATGTCCTGGGTAACACTCCACGAAGATACGCGAGTGGAGGACCGCCCCTGTAACCAGAATATCTTGGAGGGAGAACGTGACTTGAGTGTATAGATCTATACAGGAATGACTACCCTGGACCTCGCTGGTAGCTACAGTGGGACCGACAGGTCTACGGGTGACAAAAGTTATAAATGACACTGGCCCCGTTACGTGCCATATCCAGTTTATCGTATGGTTATGGAACTCACAACTTAGATAATGGAGATTTACTTTTAGTAATAATGAACCTAGAGAACTAACCTCAAAGTAATAACTGTTTTGATCACTAGAGGGTATCAGTAATACCCTTAGGATTTAGTTCACTACCTACTTATTAGTTTTATATACGTGTTAAAACTAATGTACTTCTCGAGGATAACCAAGCTTTCAGGGAAACTTCACTTAACGATACAAGTATGGTAGATACTTGTAAACTTCATTCTGGATCGATAACCAACCAGCAACTTTTAAGGAAAATAAGGCTTTTTCCTGGGATAAATTTACTTTTCATGAAACAGGCTGCTTAACAAATGAATAACCAGACTACTTTTATAAGAAAATATGGGATTTTCTTGAGAAGCAACTTTTCATAAAACCCAAGGAAACTTATTCTTTTACCAGAAACAAACCGTTTATGAACTCACCAGCTTTATGCTGATATTTTAAAACTGCTTGTATTCTCAGGTCCTTGTTAGACAGGTACTTCGATCACTTTTGGAGAAGACGGAGCGTATAGAAGTCTCGTCTTTACTTTTGTTCAAACTGTTGTATATATAAAACATGTATTACTTTGCTTTCAAACAATGTAAATATTCCTATGTAATGTAATGGTTGTGTTTACTATGCTTTCTATGTACATTGGTTGTGATACTTTACATGATGTCCTCCACCCCAGAACGTTTCCGCCATCGGTTTTGGGGTGTGACAAAAAAGTTATCATTAATATCATGAAAAACATAAATTTGATCATTTGAAATATTTATATTATTTCCAAGTCGCTCCCCCTCAACAACTAGATTAATATTTTGATGCTCCCCCTAAACATCAACATTCATTCTTTCTCTATCCCCCTTGAAAGTATGCGCCCCCTCAACCTGAACGTTCATTATATCTAGCATACTTTCTTTATTTGTAAAATAATTGGTTGATGACAACAAATCATTGTTATCATGTGTAAGAGTGGAATCATCTGAATGTTTCGATGCTTCTAGCACACGATTATCATCAACATTAACTCCGACATCAATAGCACGATCTAGAACACCAAAAATCAAATCATAATCAAAATCTAACAAATTCAAAGATTGAGATTCATTATTTGATTCATTCATTATGGGTTGTTGTTCAAAGATTTTATCAACTTGTTTAACATAATAATCACCAAAAGTAAGATTAATGGTTTCTTTGATTTTTCTTGTTCATTTGTTTAACACCATGTATGCAACAGAATTGTGAGAATATCCCAAAAATATCCCTTCATCAGCTTTTGACTGAAACTTTGAAAGATGATCCTTGAGATTCATGATAAAGCACCTACATCCAAAAACATGGAAAAATTTAACATTTGGTTTACGGTTGTTGATAATTTCATAAGGAGTGATGTTAAAACGACGATGAATATACGATCTATTTTGAGTAAAACAAGCAGTAGACACAGCTTAGGCCCATAGATATTGAGGAAGATTTGCATATGTGAGCATCGTTCTTGTAGATTCACAAAGTGAATGTTTCGTCTTTCTACAACACCATTCTGTTGAGGAGTGTAAGGTGAAGAAAAATTATGCAGAAATTCCTTTGTCTGTTAAGAATGAATCAAGAACATTGTTCTTGAATTCAGATCCATTGTCACTCTTGATCTTTCAAACCTTTTTCTTCAAACTTAATTTAATGTGCTTGATGTAATCAATCAATGGTTGAGCTGTTTCAGACTTAAGTCTTAGAAAATATATCCATGTGAATCTCGAAAAATCATCACCAATGACCAATATGTATCTCTTTTTGTTGAGAGTTGCAACCGTTGAGGGTCCACATGAAAATCAACAAAACACTATGAGAATATACAAGTTTATTGACGAAAATTTGAATCTTACAAGCCTGATCCAATGGTACTTTGAGTCGAAAAGAATCATTCCTTGGAAGCTTTCTTATTGTCCTCTTCAACCAATTTGTTTTTTTTTTGGGTTTTACTCCTTCTCCATTACCAGTTGTTACAAAAACTTGGTTTGGAAAAACAACATTATCCGAACACTTGAAGTTTGGATAAACCATAGAGTTAGGTTCAAGATAGTGAGAACCTTTCTCTTTCATGAATTCGTCAAATTATTTTGTCTCTTCATATACTTGATCTTCAACGATGCGAGGTATGATGTTTTCTTTCGAAACTTTTGAAACATTTGTCTCTTTTGACACTTCTTCATCATCGTCACAATCTGTTTGAATTGTAACACCCCGTTCTTTAAGTGTTTAATTATGAGTCCCTGAGATTTAAGAGGAAGGTTACATCTGGTCCTTTTACGAGAAATGAGTTTCATCCAAGAAGGTTTCGGGCTGGCGTATGTGTTAGAAGCATTAGGCTTCTCGTCACCTTGTATGAACGTAAAGTTATTTGGGAGCGGGTTTAGATTAGAGGAGTTGCGGTGTTTTGAAGTTGATCATTGTTTATAGCTCGTTGTGGTATAAGTGGAAAAAGGGTCCCATGCATGCATGGCATGCATGCAATTATTGGTGAAGTCTGGCTGGGTACGCCTAGCGTAAGTTGGTCGTACGCCCAGCGTAAAGGGGCAAGAAGTTTGCAGGTGGCTGGGTGAGTACGCCCAGCGTACTCTCAGAAACTCCTAACCCTAATTTAGGGTCAGCCACTATATAAGGAACATGTTGGTTCACCCCTTAGCCTCCTTATGCTCATCCTCAACCTCAGAGAAACCTTAGATCTCGTGTTCTCTCCATTATTGGGTGTGTTTGACCTTAGAAAGCTTATTTTGGCAAAAGAAAGGCTTGAAGGAGAAAAGAGAAGTTGTCAAAGAAGAAGAAGAACGTGTGGAGCTTGTTGATCTGAAGAGATACCATCCTTTGGAGCTTGTTTGAGGTATAAAGCTTCTTGCTTGACCTTCATATAGTGTAGATCTATGCATCTTGAAGCTTTGTCACCATTCTTGTCCCAAAAGTCCTCACCTTGTTGCATGTATCGAATTGGTCAAGATTATTTGTCCTTTCAGACCTTTGGAGAGGTCTTGAGTGAGAAAAATGAGGTCCCAAGGGCTGTAGTTGTTCCATGTGTGAGATATATAGGTCTTAATGGATTAAGACCTTGGATTAAGAACTTATGGACGTCCCAAGTGATAAAGTCTGAGACTTTCTGAATTGTAATCATATTTGGCCTAGGGATCTGAAGTTTGGGCTTAAGAGCTTAAGCCATTAAGAGGTTAGAAGGACTTACTGAGTATCGCAGTTACGCCCCGCGTAACCCTTGATTACGCCCCGCATAGCGGGCCAAAGCCCCGATCCTCATTCGCGTTTCATTGCAGTACGCCCAACGTATCAAGGAGGGTACGCCCAACGTACTCCTCCTGTTGGACTTTCATTTTTGGGCTTTGAGTTTGGGTCGTTGGTGGACAGTTGGTTATTGGGCCAATTCTGGGAATTTATGGATAGAGTGTTTTGGGCCCAATTATTGTTATGGACATTGGTTCTAGGCCCATTTGGTGAAGTGGGCCCAATTTGGAAAATTGGGCCAATGTTGGACTTTGTATGAGATTTGGACTTTGGTCTTGGTCCGATATGTGGAAGTATGATTGACCCAATGTTTATTTTTGTTATGATGGTTAGTTAGGGATTTGCGGTGAGTTGGTGATTCGAGAGTCTGCTTCTTCAGTTCAGAGTATCGGCATTCGCGAGGTGAGTTACCCTCACTATATCGACAGGGTCTAGGGCACCAAGGCCGACCCTTTATTGGATTGAGATTCGGATATTGTTGTTATGTTATTGTTTTGATATGTCTGCATCCTGGTAAGCTAGGATGGTATATGCTAGAGACCTAGTTAAGGTCGATGTGTAGAGTGATGCTATGCTAGTGACCGGTTAGGTTGGCATCCTAGTTAGGGTAATGATATGTTATGTGATTTGCTTGATCGGTTTGTTGACTATGAACTGTTATATGATTGTATGTTATGTGCACGTGGTTGTTTGGAATGGAGTTGGGTTGAGGCGGGTCCTGCTTTGTGCTGTAGGCCAAGATACCCAGGGCGGACCGGTTGTTCCGAAGGCCCAGCGAGCAGTCCAGATAGGCTGTAGGCCCACTAGGGCGGACCAGACGTGCCGAGGCTAGGAGAGTGGACCAGGCCGATTGAAGGCCCGATGCGGGCGGACCAGTCATACTGTAGACTTAGAGAGTGGACCAGGTGGGTTGAAAGCCCGGTGCGGGCGGATCAACCACACTGCAGACTCGAAGGACATGACTAGACACAGAGGGTGGACTGAAGGCCGATACGGCGGGCCAGTCACACAGTAGACCCGATATGCATGGCTGTTCTATGTTCTGTTATGTTATGTGTGATATTTATGTTATGGGCCGAAAGGCAATATGTTATGGGCCGGAAGGCAATATGTTCTGGACCGGAAGGTCGTAGCCTGGAAGGGCGTATATGTGGTTGGTATTTTGGGGGTATCTCACTAAGCTTTCGGGCTTACAGTTGTGGTTTAAATGTTTTTCAAGTTCTTCAGGAGACCGTGGCAAGGCGAAGGCGTGATCGTACTGCTCCTCATGTTTATGTTTATGACATGGTTCTGGGAATACTCTGATAATAAATGTATTGAAAACCTTTTTGTAATAACATTATTAAAATGGGTTGTTTTTGAAAAGTTTAAATTGTGTTGAAATTTTTGGCCGTTACAAGTTGGTATCAGAGCCTTGGTTTGAGTGAATTGGAGGAACATTTGTGTGAATCCAGTCTCAAATCAAGGAGAGTTTTCAAAAAGAGAATTTCAAATGGTTTTCAAATTAAGTAAAAAGGAGGACGCGGAGGTACGATCAGCCGGAGCCAATAAGTAACCCCAAATACCATACACGATATTTGTTTTCGAGCTTTGATTGAACAACATGCTAGTACTAGGCTAGGGATCTTCAGGATTTCATGAGATTTCCAGTGTTCCTCTAGGAGTGAGGATCGAGTGCTTGCTATGTATATTTGTCACTAGGGTGTTGTGGTAGTACTTCATACAAATATGGGTAGGTGTGGAAGGTAGTATGGGCCCGTACTAATGAACACACAGGACCCATATGCGTATCAGGGAAACCATGACCTCTAGGGTTGAGTTGAGAGTTGGTTCCCGGGATAGTGGGAAGTGTCTGAGGTTTTGTGGTTTATTTTCAGCATGGAGATTTCGAGGCATGCTGGGAGTGGATCCGGGTCCGGATCCGGAGCAGGAGAGGGAGTTTCGGGCGGGTTAGTACCACCCGAGGTTATCGGACAGATGAGTACGCGCGAGTTGGATGCGAGGATTCGTGAGATCCTGCATGATGAGGTTGCTGCATTGTTCTGGGCCGAGCTGCCGTAACTGTTTGGGTCGATCAAGACCGCCATGGTGGAGTATTTTGATGAGCGCTATGCGGCTCTCACTGAGACGGCTGCCGCGGCGGCTACAGCGGCTGTAGCAGCGGCAGGGGGAGGAGCTAGTAGAGGTTTTCAGTATCGGGACTTCGATAATACGAAGCCTCCCACCTTTGATGGAGTTCAGGATCCGATCGTTTCTATGAGATGGCTATCAGACGTGGAGGGGTGTTTCTTCACGTGTTCATGCCCTACTGATCAGAGGGTGAGGTGTGCTCTGAACCTGTTAAGTCTCGGGGCAAAGGATTGGTGGAGATTGACCACGGGGTCATACTCGGATGCGCAGAGGGCTGCGGTTTCATGGGATCAGTTCAGAGAGA
This sequence comes from Lactuca sativa, assembly GCF_002870075.4. Lineage (NCBI taxonomy): Eukaryota > Viridiplantae > Streptophyta > Magnoliopsida > Asterales > Asteraceae > Lactuca > Lactuca sativa. The sequence goes on along the minus strand of NC_056630.2, from coordinate 292,781,368 downwards.
TGTTCAGCACTCGTTATGTTCCGTAGGTCGAGAGGGAGAGGTTGGCTCAGGAGTTCCTTGAGCTGAAGCAGGATTCGGAGTCGGTGACGGAAATCACCAGGATGTTTACTGAGAGGGCGATGTTTTGCCCTGAGTTCGCTTCGGAGAAGGCTCAGATGTCCCGATATCTGAGTATGCTGAAGAGAGATATCAGACAGTTTGTGTCCGTGCAGAGGTGTGAGACTTTGTTGGAGTTGCAGGAGGCCGCCAGGCGGCGTGAGTTAGAGATTGAGTTGCAGTTGCGTGAGCTGAGGCAAGCTCCGGTGCAGTCGCAGCCGACGACAAAACGGTCTAAGACCGTTGATTCCAGGACGGGAAATCAGGGCAGCCACGTTTATGGAAAGTGTGGGAGGGGTCACACCGGAGTTTGTCAGTCCGGTGGTGCATGCCGCAAGTGCGGAAGGGAGGGGCACTATGCGAGGGATTGTCGGCAGTCAGTGCCGGTTCGGGATTTGAGAATTTGTTATCTTTGTCATCAGGTTTGGCACTTAAGGGTCAACTGCCCACAACTTGTTGCAGGACCGGTGCAGGCTCCATCACCGGCCACTTTGAGGATCACAGGTGGAGGTCAGGGTGGAGCGGAGCCCCCAAGGGCTCAGGGTCGTGCTTTTCAGCTTTCAGCAGAGGAGGTCAGAGCAGTGCCGAATGCAGTTGCAGGTATGTTCCTTTCTTGATATCCTGTTATCTTGTGATTATTTTTGAAGTATTATTATCTGCTAGTCTCGTTGTATGGGTTTTTCGTTTTGGTATCCGTTGTTCCTTGAGGGTTTGGTATGGTTATGGGTTTGTGTTTTGGGTTTTCGCTGGCTATCATTTGTGAGGATTATTATTGGATTAATGGCGTTGGTTGAATGTCGAATAGCATCTGCAGTCTAAGGAGGGGATGGTTGAAGATTGAGTTTCTTTCGAGCGGGATGATTAGTGTGGGAATGTTTTTTTTTGCGAAGGTTGCTAGAGCTAGTGGGAATCAGTCCGCGTGTAAGTGTTGGGTTTTGTGCAAGGTTGTTTTGGGAGGTCGGTGATAGCGACCGGTGGTTGATAGTCAGTGCCCTAAGTGGGGGAGAATTGGAAATTCTCCGGATGGTCGATAGGCTTGAGAGATTGTTTAGCTGCTTGGGATTCAGCGGTATTACTGTCAGCCGAGAGCAGGCTGGTGTGGCTGAGTAGCAGGCGTGCGGGGCGGGATACAGACCTATGGCATTGATTGTGGAAGGCCGGGGATCAGGCTGGGATCGAGTATGTATGATGGATATAGGGTTCGAAACCCCTAGAGGGCTAGAACAGTATGCATGGGAGGATTTCCGGAGAGATAACTCGGAATGTTGGATACTAGTCGAGCGGTCCGGATAGACTGAAGGCCGGTAGGCATACCAGTCAGGCCGAAGGCACGAGGGACGGTCCAGTCAGACTGAAGGTCCTGAAGGGCGGTCCAGATTGGCTGAAGGTTTGAGAGTGGCCCAGATTGGCTGAAGGCCTGGTAAGGCGGACCAGTCATGCTGAAGACTCTGCAGGTATTATTGGATTGGTTCGAGGAAATGGGTTGGGTATGTAGTGATGTGTTAGCATTAGAAGGTCTGGCCCCGGGTATTGATTGTGATTAGTGGAGATGGTGCATGGACTCGAGAGTCCTTGCGAGCAGGTTCAGGACATGTGTGTTGCATGAGCGGTCATGCTAAGGGAATGTAAATCCACGGAAGTGGAAGTAGCAGCGCAGGGATTATGATGGGACTGGTCCAATTATGGTCATTGAGCAGCGAGATTGCGGCAATGGTATGGGAGCACATCCGGGTTGGATGGTTGCTGAGGCTCAGCAAGAATGCATGGATAGAATTTTGGAATTCCAGATAGATTTGTTTATGTGGTGAAAATGCATCTGGAAGGATGTTTGGAAGTGTCAGCAGTGTATCGGGTTTTCCTAACCCGAGGACACTAGAACAAGTTCGGTGCGGTTATGAGATTGCGGTGGAGAACTCGTGGGAGTTGCTCTAGGGCTGAAGCTTGTGTCATCCTGTCAGCAAGAAATATAATGTTGGGTTTCGGATTTTGATGGTTGAGTCTTGGTTCGCCTGGTTCGGTGAATGCCAGGCGATGCATTGCAGGGACAGTTTCGGAGTAGAGTTGTCAAAGGCTTCGAGGACGAAGCCTAATTTAAGTGGGGGAGAATTGTAACACCCCATTCTTTAAGTGTTTAATTATGAGTCCCTGAGATTTAAGAGGAAGGTTAATTCTGGTCCTTTTACGAGAAATGAGTTTCATCCGATAAGGTTTCGGGTTGGCGTATGTGTTAGAAGCATTGGGCTTCTCGTCACCCTGTATGAATGTAAAGTTATTTGGGAGCGGGTTTAGATTAGAGGAGTTGCGGTGTTTTGAAGTTGATCATTGTTTATAGCTCGTTGTGGTATAAGTGGAAAAAGGGTCCCATGCATGCATGCAATTATTGGTGAAGTCTGGCTGGGTACGCCCAGCGTAAGTTGGTCATACACCCAACGTAAAGGGGCAAGAAGTTTGCAGGTGGCCGGGTGAGTACGCCCAGCGTACTCTCAAAAACTCCTAACCCTAATTTAGGGTCAGCCACTATATAAGGAACATGTTGGTTCACCCCTTAGCCTCCTTATGCTCATCCTCAACCTCAGAGAAACCCTAGATCTCGTGTTCTCTCCATTATTGGGTGCGTTTAACCTTAGAAAGCTTATTTTGGCAAAAGAAAGGCTTGAAGGAGAAAAGAGAAGTTGTCAAAGAAGAAGAAGAACATGTGGAGCTTGTAGATCTGAAGATATACCATCCTTTGGAGCTTGTTTGAGGTATAAAGCTTCTTGCTTGACCTTCATATTGTGTAGATCTATGCATCTTGAAGCTTTGTCACCATTCTTGTCCCAAAAGTCCTCACCTTGTTGCATGTATCGAATTGGTCAAGATTATCTGTCCTTTAAGACCTTTGGAGAGGTCTTGAGTGAGAAAAATGAGGTCCCAAGGGCTGTAGTTGTTCCATGTGTGAGATATATAGGTCTTAATGGATTAAGACCTTGGATTAAGAGCTTATGGACTTCCCAAGTGATAAAGTCTGAGACTTTATGAATTCTAATAATATTTGGCCTAGGGATCTGAAGTTTGGGCTTAAGAGCTTAAGCCATTAAGAGGTTAGAAGGACTTATTGAGTATCGCAGTTACGCCCCGCGTAGCGGGCCAATGCCCCGATCCTCATTCGCGTTTCATTGCAGTACGCCCAGCGTACCAAGGAGGGTACGCCCAGCGTACTCCTCCTGTTGGAATTTCATTTTTGGGCTTTGAGTTTGGGCCGTTGGTGGACAGTTGGTTATTGGGCCAAGTCTGGGAATTTATGGATAGAGTGTTTTGGGCGCAATTATTGTTATGGACATTGGTTCTAGGCCCATTTGGTGAAGTGGGCCCAATTTGGAAAATTGGGCCAATGTTGGACTTTGTATGAGATTTGGACTTTGGTCTTGGTCCGATATGTGGAAGTATGATTGACCCAATGTTTATTTTTGTTATGATGGTTAGTTTGGGATTTGCGGTGAGTTGGTGATTCGAGAGTCTGCCTCTTCAGTTCAGAGTATCAGCATTTGCGAGGTGAGTTACCCTCACTATATCGACAGGGTCTAAGGCACCAAGGCCGGCCCTTTATTGGATTGAGATTCGGATATTGTGGTTATGTTATTGTTTTGATATGTCTACATCCTGGTAAGATAGGATGGTATAAGCTAGAGACCTGGTTAAGGTCGGTTTCCCGATGTGTAGAGTGATGTTATGCTAGTGACCGGTTAGGTCGGCATCCTGGTTAGGGTAATGATATGTTATGTGATTTGCTTGATCGGTTTGTTGACTATGAACTATTATATGATTGTATGTTATGTGCACATGGTTGTTTGGACTGGAGTTGGGTTGAGGCGGGTCCTGCTTTGTGCTGAAGGCCCAGCGAGTGGTCCGGATAGGCTGTAGGCCCACGAGGGCGGACCAGACGTGCCGAGGCTCGGAGAGTGGACTAGGCCGACTGAAGGCCTGATGCGGGCGGACCAGTCATACTGTAGACTCTGAGAGTGGACCAGGTGGGTTGAAGGCCCGGTGCGGGCGGACCAACCACACTGCAGACTCGAAGGACATGACTAGACATGGAGGGTGGACTGAAGGCCGATACGGCGGGCCAGTCACACAGTAGACCCGATATGCATGGCTGTTCTATGTTCTGTTATGTTATGTGTGCTATTTGTGTTATGGGCCGGAAGGCAATATGTTATGGGCCGGAAGGCAATATGTTCTGGACCGGAAGGTCGTAGCCTGGAAGGGCGTATATGTGGTTGGTATTTTGGGGGTATCTCACTAAGCTTTCGGGCTTACAGTTGTGGTTTAAATGTTTTTCAGGTTCTTCAGGAGACCGTGGCAAGGCGAAGGCGTGATCGTACCGCTCCTCGTGTTTATGTTTATGACATGGTTCTGGGAATACTCTGATAATAAATGTATTGAAAACCTTTTTGTAATAACATTATTAAAATGGGTTGTTTTTGAAAAATTTAAATTGTGTTGAAATTTTTGGTCGTTACATGTTTGACTATTTTTGACAATTACATAGTCATGATCAACAACTTTTGAAGTTGAAGGTTGGTCAATGTCTATTTTAACCTATCAATCATTACATTTTTTTTGCATTTAGCCATTAAAGCAACATTAATGATAGACAACTAAGAACAATCAATAACTTCCTCCTCTTCAGTTTCACTAATATTGTCAGAATCATCTTCAATATCAGCATAATTGTTTTGAAGATCAGTTTTCGAATTCTCAGTTCTTTTCAAAATCTTAATTTGTTCCTCTTTGGTCAAAGTGTCATTTACAATATCAACTATTTCATTAACATTCAAAAATTCATCATTTTTTATTCCATATGCATATCTATTATCAGGAACTTTATCAAAAGCAACAATTGTTTGCTCACAATCATAGGAAATCTAATCAATTCTATCCCTTTCGTATGGTACAAATGGCAAAAGTTTCCTATGTTGTTCTTTGCTGATGTCCGAAGAATGATGCAAAGCTGTCAATTTTCCGTACAATATTTTTGCAGAGTTACAATAGATATTTTGTTGTTTTAACAAAAGCTTAACATCTACATTTAGACTGTCCCTATCACACATCAAATTTTTTATTTGCATGTCTAAGTATTCGATTTTTATTTTCTTCGAATCTAACACCTTCTGGATTTCTAGAAGTTGAGTATTTGACTTCTTAGCCTCATTACTAGCATAAATAAGTAAATCACTAACATAAGTAACGACTACATCAAACTCAAATAAAATCGAATCATATGCACTCGAAGGAATATTAAAAGATTGTAAAATATAATGTGCCTGAGAAGTCATTGGAGATTTATGCGAAGATGTTGTCACAAAGCACCTCCCGGTTATCTTTTCTTCCTCTCCTTCCTCATGCACAACAAACATCGCCCCCGTGTATAGGCTTTCACATCTCTTCATCATCATAGCCTGATGACCAAATTTGGTATGTACCATCTTCGTCATCTGCACCCTTGGCCACCAAAGACAATCCCTTTGCTTTCGCACGAACTGTTGTGTAACGTCCATAAAAATTTCAACCAATTTTAAACTTTTCAAAAACAAACCAATTTCATAAAGTCAATACAAAAAGGTTTTCAATACATTTATTATCAGAGTCTTCCCAGAACCATATCAGAAAACATAAACATGAGGAGCGGTACGATCACGCCTTTACCTTGCCGCGGTCTCCTGATGTGCCTGAAACATTTAAAACCATAACTGTAAGCCCGAAAGCTTAGTGAGATACCCCCAAAATACCAACCACATATACCATACACATATCATGCCATATCATAACAGAACATAGAACAGTCATGCACTTCGGGTCTACTGTGTGACTGGTCCGCCGCACCGGGCCTTCAGTCCACCTGGTCCACCCTCCGAGTCTAGCCATATCCATTGAGTCTGCAGTGTGGTTGGTCCGCCCGTGCCGGGCCTTCAACCCACCTGGTCCACTCTCTGAGTCTACAGTATGACTGGTCCGCCCGCTCCGGGCCTTCAGTCGGCCTGGTCCACTCTCCGAGCCTCGGCACGTCTGGTCCGCCCTCCTGGGGCCTACAGCCTATCCGGAGCGCTCGCTGGACCTTCGGGATATCTAGTCCACCCTGGGTATGTTGGCATACAACACAAAGTAGGACCCGCCTCAACCCAACCCCAGTCAACCAACCATGTGCACATAAACATATAACCACATAGTAATTAATCATCAGTCAACCGATCTAGCAGATCATATACATAGCATACTTTAAACAGGATACCGACCTAACTGGTCACTAACATATACCATCGTAACTACCAGGATGCAAACATAGCAAAGCAATAACACAACAACAATACCTGGATTACAATGCGATAAAGGGTCGGCCTTGGTGTCTTAGACCTTGTCGATATAGTGAGGATAACTCACCTCGCAACTGCCAAAACTCTGAACTGAAAAGCACACTCCCGAATCACCGACTCACTGAAAATCCCGAACTAGCAAACATAGCAGAAATAACCATTAGATCAATCATATTATCCTTCAAAGGGTAAATTGACCAATTACCATTAACTCAATCTAGTCCATGACTAAGGCCCACAACACTTTTCAGGTCCATTATCCTCTTATTGGGCCAGGGCCCAAAGTTAAATTCTCATATAAAGCCCAATATTGGCCCAATTTACTAAATTAGGCCCACCTCTACAAATGGGTCTAGATCCAAGGTCCATAATAAATACTGGGCTCAAAATACTCCATCCATACTATTCAGTCAAGGCCCAAGCTTTATTAGTCCATAGACAACCCAATCAAATAAGGCCCAAAATTGAAAACCCAACAGAAGGAGTATGCGGGGCTTACCCCTCTTGGTACGCTGGGCATATATCCATGCTCGTGGATTGCAATCAAGACACAAACCCATTACGCTGGGCGTACCCCCATTTACGCGAGGGTGTAACCTTGCTGAACTACAACTCCAAATAAGTTCTTAATGGCTTAAGCTCTTAAGCCTATACTTCAGATCCATAGACCAAATGTGCCTAGGATCCATAAAGTCTCAAACTTTATTACTTGATATGTCCATAAAGCTCTTAATCCAAGGTCTTAATCCATTAAGACCTATCTATATCACATATGAGACAACCAAAGCCCTTGGGACCTCATTTTTCTTACTCAAGACCTCTCCTAAGGTCTAAAAGGACAACTAATCTCAGCCAACTCGAAACATGCATCAAGATAAGGTTTCTGGGACAAGAATGATGTCAAAACTTCACAACACATAGATCTACACAATACGATTGTCAAGCCAGAGACTTTTTACCTCAAAAGGGCTCTAGAAGATGATCCCTTTTCAAATCTACGAGCTCCAGCCACCCCACTCCTTCTTTGACAACTTCCTCTTTCTTCTTCTTGGCTCTCCTTTGCTAAAACAAGCTTTCCAAGGTCAAACACACCCAACAATGGAGGTGGAACGACTATCTAGGGCTTCGGAGGATGAGAGAGTGTTTATGGAGGCTAGGGTAAGAGCCATTATGTTCCTTATATAGTGGCTGACCTTAAATTTAGGGTTTCTGGAAGATAGACGTACGTTGGGCGTACATCCAGTACGCTGGGCGTATGTCAAGAGACCCCCGCGTTCCTTTCCTTCATTACGCTGGGTGTACCCAGCCAAACTCATACATGCATGCTTGGCATGCATGGGACCCATTTGCTAAACTTTCTCCTTAGGGACCATTACTGCCAATATCTTTAATTTACAACATTTCCTCCATCAAAAGTCCGTTCTTGTCAACTCTTTATCCACATTAAGGACCGAAATGCACTTACTCTTGATCTCGGGAACTCATAAATAGATATTTCAAGAACGGGGCGTTACATGTTGGATAAGGTGTCTAAGTCCATAACTATTTTTGGTATGTACTTGACCCGACCCGACATGGTCCATTTGGGTTGCATGGCACCATGCAATTCGATAGACTAAATAAGAGAAATAACACTTGTGGTTTGTTAATATATTATAAGTTCTAATATATTAATAGTATTATTTAATTAGTTTGATCAAGAATTAATTTAGAATTAATTAAGTGATCAAAAGATTACTAATTAAATATATGGGTTGATTATGTAAATCATCCATAACTTGTATAGTGGGCTAAGAGGCTCCATGGATTATAAAGTTGGGTTCCACCCATGGGATGATCCATGGATGCTCCATGGAAGTTACAAACCCATGGGTCATGGAAATGAAAAGCCATGACACATTAGGGTTTACATAGTGTAACCCTAGATGTGTCAACACTATATAAAGAACATATTCTACACCAAAATCGGCTACACATAAGAAACAAGAGGGCTAGCCCGATTTTATAAGTGTGTATTCTCTCTAAAGTCATTCCAAAAGCATTTGGTGTTGTGTGAAGCATTTGAGGCATCACACTTGGGGTGCTAGGCTCACAAGGTTTCAAGGATCATAAGCAACAACAAGGTATGTTATTCTATCTTTCATTCAAGTTAAAAATTGTTCCGCATGTATCCTATATAGGAATATAACCTTGGAATCCAACTTTGCATGATAATTAGACAAACATAGATCCAAGGTTATTAGGGTTGCATATACACTTACGAAGTGTTAGAATGCTCAAAACCCATCAGTGGTATCAGAGCCTAGGCTTTTTTGTTGATTTTTTGTGCATACTGTTGAAAAAAAAATCGTTTTTCTGTTTTCTACTCGTATGAACTCGCCGAGTCCATGGGGGGACTCGTCGAGTTTGTTCTTGCACTCGACGAGTAGAGGCTGCAGTTTTCAGAAATCCGACTTTTGTTGTTGGAAATGGACTAGAACCCTAAACTATTTTGATACTTGAAAACTTGTATTATATGGTGTACTGTTTATGCTAATCCACTTGCAATGGCAATTATCAAAATTACGAGTTTTTTAAGTGTAATTTTTGATTCTTGAAATGTTCATATTCATGTTCTTGAACTTATGAAGATAGATGATTATAGGAATTGCTTGTAACCTTCATTGTAGTTTAATTCATGATCATAAAGTGTTTTAATGGAGTACAAGTTATGGAAAACCAAAAGTCATACTTTTATTAAAGCCATTAAAAGAACACTAGAGTTATAAAAATGAAGAGTTTTCATTTTTATTACTCAATTAAATTCATAAGTTATAAGAAATGAAAAGTTTTGAAAGTTTACAAAACTTTCCCTCAAGTTTTGGAACAAGTAAAGTCCTAATTAAAACTTTAGTTCCAACCTTTAGAATTTTAAAAGTTCAAATTCAACCCTTATACTTTATAAGATTATAAGTTAATAATATATATATATATATATATATATATATATATATATATATATATATATATATATATATGTATGTATAAGATCAAGTCGTCTTACCGCTAGTACGCCTCATTCACGAAGCCGGTCTATAAGGGTGGGGGGGGGGGGTATAAGGTTGTTGCCTATAAAATGGCGACTTAATGGGTGTCCACTCTCACCCACCGCTTCCTTGATCGGTGGAGGGTCGTTAGCCGAACGGGTAGGACAAGGACTTATAAATTCTCATTAAAAGTATGATGAATATTATAAAGTAACTAAATGTTTTATTAAATTCCCACTCTTAGTTACTTTAGGAAAAATGTGAATAAGGTGCTAATCCATGAAATTACACTTTACACTTTGTTTAAGTCGTTGGTGGAGCGTGTGTGGTTAACCGGCACACTAACTTGGACTTAACAAGGTAGGTAAAGGGTGACTTAAGGTTTATCATAGTATCGGTGGAGCGTGTGTGTCACACCCCCAAACCGGAATGACGGAAACGTTCGGGGGCGGATGACTTCATGTGGTAACGTAACAAATGAATACATAGTAAAGAAAGCAATACAACCATCATATATATATATATATATATATATATATATATATATATATATATATATATATATATAAAATTGAAAGTTTACATTGTTTAAAAGAGTACATGTTCAAAACCAATTACAATATGATGCCAAAAATATGAATTTAAACTGGTGCCACATCGTTCCTTCTGTCACACCCCCGAACCAGACGACGGAAACGTCTGAGGGATGTCGTGACTTAATTGAATATTATAACATTGAATATATATGAAACATAACATCATTCATCACCATGTATTAATATAGTACAACTGATAAAGTTTACATTGAGTACATTGTTTTAGCATTACATTCCCAAAAATAAATTGTTCGATTCATAGATAAACAAACTGCAAGCCATCACTGAGTACATTTTCCTTTGGTTTACTTGTTACCTGAGAATACAAGTATTGAAAAAAAAAGTCAACATATGAAATGTTGGTGAGTTCATAAGCGGTATTTGAAAAGCAACGTTTTGTATTGTTTTGAAAAACTACCAGAAAATCCGATATGTTCTGAAAAGAGTTTATGAAAAAGTTTGTGAAGATCCATAAGTATGCTTGTTTGTTTCTATAGTTGTAAAAATTGTTCATTAAACTTGTGTACATTTTGAGACCGTATGTATTGAAAAACCCTAGGAAAACCCGATGTTTTCCTAACACTTTGAATTCCATGTAGTTGTTGTACTATCGCGGCGTGTGAAGTCATTGATTCCAGGCAGCGTCGGATTATTGCGCATGGTGAATTGCTATAAACACGCGTTACACAAACGACCAGTTTACAACTATACTAACGATCCCGTAGGCGTCGTCCATACTATTCACGTAATCCAACCGCCCTGACTTCTTGTAGTCCCACATCCGAAGAGAAAGAGGGCACGAAGACCTCGATAACTCCGTTAGTCGGTTGGGGATAAAAAGAGTGCGAAGCGCCCTTGACCCGACTCGCATTTGAATAACCGACTTTACTAGCAGTACCAAAGGACCCTTGGGGACCAATAGTATAAAAGCCATTGAAAGTCCTTTTACGTTGTGTTGGATCATGTAAGACCCAACAACTCGTAAGGTTGAAGTCTTCGGGCCTAAAGATCAAGTCAATGGGCTAGCTAGGCCCAACAAACAAGATTTTACACTTTTGGGCCCAAAGGTAGTGCGTCGACGTCTGTGCACTCTCACGTGTGTATTGATTTCCCAAATTTTCTGTGTATGAGTCGAGTTATCGTCGTGTTAGTAGTTTCGGGTTTGTTATTGATTCGAGACCGAATCAATTTGTTTGATAACGATTTTTGGTGTTGTTGTGTAATATAATTCGTCAGTAGTCGCAGTGCCAGTGTTTGATCACAATGGATGTATTGAATTAACATTGCAACTTTTCTGTTACAGCCCCTCTTTTTGTTGTAAATTTACTTTTTCAACCCTTTGAATAAATAAATTTCCGGTTTAGTCCTTAAACCATTTTTCTTGTCATTTTAACACCAAAACTTATTGAAATTGATATTTTTCAGCATATTTTTAGTTGAAAATAGTTTTAGTCCCTGAAAATACAGTTTTCTCTGTTATAACCCCTCTTTTCGCAATTTTTACACTTTTGGCCCAAATTGGAAAATTTTTGCAACTTTGGTCCTTTTTAATTATGAAAAGCATTTTTAACCTTTGAAAAGGAATTATAACACTAATAGTCCACTGTTTTACCGAAAAACACAGTTTCAGCCCTCCAAAATAGAAAATTTCGCATATTGGGCCCTATTGGGCCGAAAATGTCATTTTTAGCCCATTAAGCTTGAAATTTATATTTTTAATCCTCCAAATGAGTATATTTCCAAAAAATATTTTATTAAAACTGTTTTGACTCCTCTCATCCATCAGAATTTGTAATATGTCAATTTGGGCCCTTTAACTTTTTTTTTTTTACATTTTGTGACCAAAAAATGAGTTTTTAGCCCAAAGAAGGTGTTATCAAGTCACTTAGCAATTTTTCTTGGAATACTTTGTATGTAGTAATATAATTTATGCTAGTATCATTTAACATAACATATATCTCGATTTTTAGGAGTTTATGGCTAGATCCAACATCATAATCACACAAAAACACACATATAAGCATAGAAATCATACAAGACATACAAAACATATATAGATCTACACTTTCACTTGTATTCCCCCCCCCCCCCCCCACAAAACTTATAAAACAGAAAATAGGGAGTATGAAGCTCACCTTGTTTGAAGGTTTCGGTTTTTGATGAAGATGTGAAGAGGTTTTTGGCCCTAGCAAGCTTCTTGAGGAGCTTTACAACTTAGATGGCTCTAAGATGTATGATTCACAAAATGGAAAGGGTTAAGAGGAGATTTTGAAGAAATCAAGAAGCTAAACCATGGATATAAGTAAAAACTTACCTAGGATGATGATTTTTGGTGAAGAGTCCTCTTGAAAGCACCCACCAACTCGAGATTTTTGATGGAAGAGGGAAGAGGTTTTTGAGAGTGTTTAAGAGAGTTTTTGGAAGAAAAATGAAGGTGATTAGAGGGTTGGCTGAGAATATGGAGAGAAGGGAGAGAGAGATCATAACCTTGTTATTTGTTAGGTAATAGTTAGTCTTGAAACATGAGATGCTACCATAGATATATGGTGGTTAAACATGAGTTGTCACATGCATGTTTGGTCTTCATTTATCCATTCTTTTTTTTTTTTGTATTTAATAAACATGGGCCGATTTGGGCTAAAGAGAAAGGAAAGAAATCATCTTGGGCCCATACTTAAATTTATGAAGCCCAAAAATAAATTTTCGGCCCATTGGGGCAAATGAAATCTTTTATGGCCCAACAAGGCTCATTAGAGGTAAGATGGATTATTTTAGGCCCAAATGGACCAAAATGCTAAAGTTTTATGAATGTGGTCTATTTAGAGCCCAATTAGGGCTTCTAGGCCCAATAGGAGAATTTTTAGTTCATAAGGAACTTGGACCGGGATTACTAAGGTTTCCAACCCTTAGTTAAACATATGAGGTGTATTTTGAACGAGGATAGAGTATTGTATTCACTTAGAGTACATGCTTTTTACAATGGATGATGTTTATATGAGAATAGAATTTCCTAGCTAAAAATGCTAGTTGTGACACCTTCTTCAAAAAGCTGTTTGGTACCTGTAATTACTCAGTCCCTGGGACATACAAGTAGTTTTGAAAGAGTAGATCAGCATTTAAGCTGGTGAGTTTCATAAGTATTAAATGATAGTATTTGTATGAACTAAAATGAAATGGCTTGTTTTTGTTTGTTAGTTTCTAGAAAATCCCATATTTCCTACTGGTATAAATGTAGCCTTAAATCAAGACCAATGTTTGTTAGAAATTTGATGTTTTCCCATCTGTGAGTAGTGGTTTAGAAGTTCCAAACTTGTATCACAATTAGGTTTTTCATGCCTAAAGTAGTTAATTTATGTACTTATAAAACCTCCAATACGTTTGAAAAACCCCGTAAATCAATGTGTTTTTAATACTCTATGTGAGTTTTATAACCATGCTATTGACTAGAAATGCCTATACACAACGTTCTTCATGCGTTGGAATGTTCTGACGTTTGTCACCCCAAATGGTGTACTGTAGCTAACAGTCAGGGTGCGGGGTTGTCAATCCCATATAGATCTATACACAAACACCATGCTCCCCCTCCAAGGGATTCTGGTATATAATACAGGACTTGAAATGTGTACTCGAGCGTACGTGAAGTTTAATGTCTCACCAAACTTAGTATAAAACAGATTTACGTGTAATAATGTTCGTTTGTTCTTGTATATGAAAGTAACTTCTTGAAATAATATTTCCAGTATGTAAAAGTTCGTAATGTTCTCGTAAAACTATACCTATTATAGTTTTCTAAAAGTGGGTTTCGTTTGTATAATAATCCCTAGTGAAATGCTCACTTGTCATGAAAAGTATAATTTTTGTAGTGCCAAAACTGGACACATATACCTGTAGTATAAACAGAGTGTTTGAATTACATAAATACATAAATCATTTCTTATTTCAAAAGATAAGATGTTATCGTGGTATAATTTGCATACGAAAGTTTCCCTATAATAGTTATAAATCACATATGATTCTATTGATAAAAAGCATATAATGAAAAGCATATAATGAAACTTTATATAACACATGATAATAATCGAGTGTTTTACTTGTTCCCCCCCCCCCCCCCCCCCCCCCCGCTTAAAAGCAAATAAAAGTATTTATAAAACATTTAAAAGTGTGGATTGTAGGGGTATGAACTCACTTGAAAGATCGAAGAAGGCGAGATGAAAACCAAGCAGAATTTCGACTCGAGAAAGCGGATTTTCTCGGGATTCTCGGGAATCTCGGGAGCACAAACGACCTTCGGGACTTGAGCAAGGTAACCGGGACGTCGGGATAGCACGTGCACGGAAAACGAGGCAAAAATGCAAGAAATATGAGAGGAATTGGCCCTTTTCTTCGGAACCCTTGCATCCCTTTTATAGGGAGTGGGAAACGCCTCGGTACGCGGGTACGCTGGGCGTACTCATGCGTCATGCGTGACCGCATCCTCGACTGCTTCGGACTCCGGATGGGACGGGGCATAGCCTCGCATAGGGACGACGTGGACGATTCGAGGCCTAGGCCTCGAGTACGCTGGGCGTAACTCGGCCCATTACTCAGCCTTCGGATAATACCGAAATTAAATATAAAAATTATATTTTTAATATTTAATAAACTTCAAAAATTTATATCTTCTTCAGACGGACTCCGTTTTCGACGTTCTTTATATCCTCGCGTAGGTGAGACTATAATCTACGACTTTCATTTAGATTCCGTCAGCAAATTTTGAAATTATTTTTATTATTTATTTTTAAAGGTCGTAGTAAGAAAATTTCTTTAGAAATTCATAACTTCATTATCTGACGTCTGTTTTTGCCAGACTTTTTACCGTTGAAAAACCATTGTCGAGACCTTCGATTCTCATTTAGGTCATTCCAGTCAAAAGTCGCTCGATCTCCGTTTCGAGTTCTTAGCTGTCCGTTGCTAAGCCGAACTTGGAAAATTTATAACTTCCTTATACGAAGTCAGATTTGGGCGTTCTTTTTACGTACGATCACAGTTTAATGACATCTAACATAATAGGTAATTTAGTTAGTGATTTTTGGACATTTTATTTTCGAAGTTAATTTCCTTAGGACAAACGTGGTTACAATACTTGACTTTTTAGGTCGCTACATAGAGTTGAAATATCGGGTTGTCACATCATCCCCCTGTTAGAGGGAATTTCTTCCCGAAATTTAAAGTAAGAAAGATACATGTGAATCAGAGAAAAAGATGTGGGTACTTTTGTTTCATCTGATCTTCGTGTTCCCATATGAATTCAGGTCCTCGCTTGGCGTTTCAACGGACTTTCACGATGGGTATGCGACTTTGTTTCGTTTGTTTGACCTCTCGGTCCATGATTTCTACCGGTTCTTCCACGATGTTGAGGCTCTCGTTGATCTCGATCTCGTCGTGTGGGATAACAAGAGTCTCATCGGACAGACATTTTTTCAAGTTCGATACATGGAAGGTTGGATGTAACAGCACGGATTCCCAGGTATTAATTATTATTCTATTTTTGGTATTTTGTGAGGAGACTCGGCGAGTTGGAGCTCAAACTCGCCGAGTAGGATCGTGGTTTGGACGCGGGTTCGCGTCTGGACTCGGCGAGTCCACGCTGTTTAATGAAACCCTAATTTCCAGGGTATGAGACCTATTTAAAGGGGCTTATGGCCGTCATTTGCGGCCACCAACCCCAGAGAGAACCCTAAAGAGTCTTTGAGCGTTTTGTGAGAGAGAAGAGGAAGATCCTTGACTATTTGTGGGTGTTTTTGCACATAGAAGAGGATCAAGGCAAGAGGAGACCAAAGAAGGTGCTAATCCAGTGATTTCTGAGCTCAGAGACTTCATTTGAGGTAACCATTCGTTCCTTTCTCAGTCCTTGATGTGAATCTTAGAGTTAGGGTTTCTTTGTGGAATGATCCATGGGAGTAATTGGCCTCTTCTTGTGTTGGTGCTCTAGATCTGGACCCAAAGAGGTCCAGAGACCCTTTTCCCTCAAGCTTTATGAGTGTTAATGGAGGCCATGAGCTTAGAATAGTATTCTAGAGACCATATCATCAAATAAGGCCTTTGGACCTTTGCATGAGCACCAAGATTGTAACTTTACGTGATGTATGTGCTTGGAAGGACTGGATCTAGGAGTTATTGGAACGGATCTAACCTCAGGAGTGAGTTTGAGTTTATGCATGGCATAGACTCACCGAGTCCGAAGAACGGACTCGGCGAGTAGCATGAAGATTGTCCATAACCACTCAGCGAGTGTTCTTGCCGAGTTAAGGGGTTAACTCAGTGAGTCAGGGAGAGTCAGAGAGGGTTGCCGGGTGGACTGAGTCAAGCTGGAACTCGCCGAGTTGTTCTTGAGACTCGGTGAGTTGAGTCGTGGTGGCCCCACGATTCATGCCAGGTGGAACTCGTCGAGTCAGGGAAGTACTCGACGCGTGAAGAGAGGATCCTAGGGAGTCAGTGAGCACGTATAGACTCGCCGAGTCGCTCTAATGCACTCGCCGAGTCCGGTCAAAGTTGACCGTTGACCGTTGACCAGAGTTGACCAGTGTTGACTTAGTAGGGTTAGTCAACCTTAGTCTTGGAAGTGTTAATTAGAGTTATGTGTTGTATATAGGAGGATTATAGCTCGAGGGATCGAGCACGAGTGATTCAGGAAATTGTGATTTATCGAGATACACGAGGTGAGTTTTCTCACTATACTTTACCTTGAGTAGGTAACCAGAGTTATGTGACAGAGTATTTGTATGCTATGGATGTTATGTGTTGTACTGCATTATTTCTATGTGATTTATGCTGTGCATGTTTACAGAGTTAGAACCTGAGGGTTCACAGAGTTTGGGTGCACGAACCCACAAAGTTATAGCCTCGAGTGGCTAATAAGTGTTATATGTGGTATTTTGGGGAATTCACTAAGCTTTGTGCTTACAGTGTTTGGTGTTATTTGTTTCAGGTACTAGTGATGACCGTGGGAAGGCGCCGGCTTGATCAGTACACATGCACGGGATTTTATGATTATGAGATCTTGGGATTTTTGTATGACTTGGATTGAATTTCAAACATGGGTGTTTTTATGAATATTAAGTGAATTATGTTTTTATAAAATTTGAAAATTTGTTTTGAAATTTACGATGTTACAAGTTGGTATCAAAGCTTTGGTTTGAGGGATTCAGGTACACCTTCGGGGGTATTTGAACTCAAACTGAGGATTTGGAAAATATTTTCAAAAGAGAACCAAATTTTATAAAAGAAGTAAAAGATTTTTAGAGAAACTCAGAGCAGAAACGTGTGTACGATCAATCAGCGCCCGAACGGTGATTTCCCAAAATGCCCTTATACTATATGCTTATGAGATTTATATGATGTATTCTCTTGCTAGAGCAGGCTAGGTATTCCTATTAGGACTAGAGTGCCCTGATTTGTGATGCCTTAGCCTAAGGGAAAGTGAGCTGGTATGAGATGCTTGAGAGTGAATAGGTAGCAGCGAGGAGCTTATGAGAGATCTATTAGAGAGTGATAGAGTACTTGGAACTTGGAATCCGAAGAGGAGGATTTGGGGTGTATACTGAAACGGTGCGGACAGTAGTATTGGGCCCGTACTACTGAAGGCACCGGAGCGGTGTACAGTTCAAATAAGAACCTTCGGAATGCTAAGGATCAAGGAGGAAAGATTTGTCGAGTGTGAGTATGCTCGAATGGATTCTAATTTATCGTATGTTGTATTTCAGAGGTTGATCATGGTGAGGACACGTCATATGCCAGAGGGCAGTGGGGCTAGTGATGAGGAGATCCGTCAGATCATTCACGAGGAGGTGGCTGCGGCCATCAGGGCAGAGATACCAAAGATGTTCGGGTCTATTAAGACCATGCTGATTGAGACTTTCGACGAGCGTTATGCTGCTCTTTCTGAGGCTGCTGTTGCGGCGGCTACCGCAGCTGTTGCTGCTGCGAGGCCGCAGGGTGGTGATGCGTTGCTGTTCCGGGAGTTCAGCAACACAAAACCACCAGAGTTTGATGGGACCCAGGACCCGGTGGCGGCTATAAGATGGATTTCAGACATAGAGGGGTGTTTCTTCAATTGCTCATCTCCTGAGCATTTGAGAGTTCGGTTCGCGCTGAACCAGCTTCGCTTGGGAGCAAAGGACTGGTGGAAGTTTGTGACAGCGCACTTTTCGCCTGCTGAGCTTGCGGCAGTGACCTGGGAGAGGTTCACTGCCATGTTCCGAGATGAGTACGTTCCCCAGGTGGAGAGGGAGCGTTTGGCCCAGGAGTTTCTGGCCCTCAAGCAGGGTACTGAGTCTGTTACGGTGATTACCAGGATGTTCCATGAGAAGGCGATGTTTTTCCCTGAGCACGTGTCCATTGAGCAGGCACGCATGAGCCGATATTCGAGTATCTTGAGGCGAGACATTCGGGAGTTCGTGGCGAACTCCTCGTACCGGACATTTGGCGAGCTTCAGGCAAATGCCCAGAAGAGGGAGATCGAGCTAGAGACTCAGGTCAGGGAGGAGGTGGAGTCTCAGGGGAGGGATCGGCGACCGGCACAGTCCCAGCCAACAGCCAAGCGGGTCAAGCCCGCTGATCCCAAATCTGGGAGCCAGAGGGGTCGCACTTGTGGAAAGTGCGGCAAGGGTCATGATGGAGTATGTAGAGTTGGATCTTGCTACAAATGTGGCAAGGAGGGGCATATGGCCAAGGAGTGTCCCAAGGGATTTGCAGTGTGTTTTCACTGCAACCAGACCGGACACCGGAAGGCGGAGTGTCCACAGTTGCGAGGATCAGCTCAGGGATCTGCCCCTGCCGCCATCAGAGCTACTGAGAGTCGGCCAGTGAAGGCCGAGGCGCCGAGGGCACGAGGGAGAGCCTTTCAGTTGACCGCGGAGGAGGTCAGCGCAGCACCCGATGTCGTGGCTGGTATGTATTCTTTCATGTATTTATTTTGATGTTGAGATATTATGCTTATATTATGTTATGCGTAGGTACTTTTCTTGTGAATTCTGTACCTGCCTTGGTGTTATTTGACTCGGGTGCGAGTTGGTCTTTTGTATATTTGGCTTTTAGTCAACATATCAGTGTTAGTCGCGAGGCGCTGAGCTGACCTCTGAGAGTTTCCATAGCTGACGAGAGGGTGATATATGCCACGGAGGTGATCCGCGGATGCGTATTCGAGATTTTCGGTGTTGAGTTCCCGATTGACTTGGTTCCTATTGCGATGGGTGATGTCTGTGTCATTGTGGGCATGGACTGGTTGAGCAGGTTCAGTGCGGTTATCGACTGTGAGCGACAGCTGGTGAACATACGAGACCCTAGTGGGTGAGTTCTTATGGTATACGGCGAGGGTACATGTTCTAGATCAACATTTTGTTCAGCCGCTAGGGTGAGGCAGTGTCTACAGCAGGGCTGTAAGGGTTTTGTGGCGTATGTGTCGGATACGCGGGTTGGTTCTGAGACCCCGAGGTCAGTGGAGGAGGTTCCGATAGTGCGTGAGTTCCCGGATGTCTTTCCAGAGGAGTTGCCGGGTGTGCCTCCTGTGAGGCAAGTAGAGTTCAGTATCGATTTGGTACCGGGGGCCGCGCCTATCGCCAAGGTGCCTTATCGTCTTTCACCTCCAGAGATGCAAGAGTTATCCTCGCAGCTTCAGGAGCTGCTGTTGAAGGGGTTTATTCGGCCGAGCAGCTCGCCGTGGGGAGCGCCTATCCTGTTTGTCAAGAAGAAGGATGGTTCACACCGGATGTACATTGATTACCGGGAGTTAAACAAGCTGACGGTCAAGAACCGTTACCCGTTGCTGAGGATCGACGATTTGTTCGATCAGTTGCAGGGAGCATCTTGGTTCTCCAAGATCGATTTGAGGTCTGGATATCATCAGGTGAGGGTGCGAGATGAGGACATCAAGAAGACAGCGTTCAGGACGCGTTATGGGCATTATGAGTTTGTGGTGATGCCCTTCGGGCTCACCAATGCCCCGACAATGTTCATGGATCTCATGAACCGGGTGTGCAGGCCAATGTTGGATCGGTCTGTGATTGTATTCATCGACGACATCTTGGTATATTCGAGATCTAGAGAGCAGCATGAGGAACATTTGAGGGAGATCCTCGAAGTTTTGAGATCGGAGAGGCTTTATGCCAAATTCACTAAGTGTGATTTCTGGTTGTGAGAGGTCCAGTTCCTGGGACATCTCGTTAACCAGGAAGGAATATTGGTCGACCCGGCTAAAGTTGAGGCGGTAATGAGTTGGGAGGTGCCGAGGTCACCCTCCGAGATCAGGAGTTTTCTAGGGTTGGCCGGTTATTATCGGAGATTTATCAAGGATTTCTCTAAGATTGCAGTGGCACTCACCATGTTGACCCGGAAGGGTGTCGCTTTTTCATGGGGCCCCGAGCAGCAGGCCTCCTTTGAGACGCTCCGCCAAAGGTTATGCAAGGCCCCGGTGTTAGCCCTCCCGGAGGGAATGTAGGACTTTGTGGTATACTGTGATGCATCGATCTTGGGGTTGGGAGCGGTGCTGATGTAGAGAGGGCATGTGATAGCATATGCATCGAGGCAGCTGAAGCCACATGAGTCGAGGTATCCCACCCATGATCTAGAGTTGGGGGCGGTGGTGTTCGCCATCAAGATTTGGCGTCACTATCTGTATGGGGTTCGGTATACGATATACACGGACCATAAGAGCTTGAAGTATTTGATGGATCATCCCAACCTAAATATGCGACAGAGGAGGTGGTTAGATGTGGTTAAGGATTATGATTGTGAGATCCTTTACCATCCGGGCAAGGCTAATGTGGTAGCCGACGCCCTGAGTCGCAGGGCAGAGAGCACCCTGTTGCGAGGTGTATGTTTGCATTTGACCGTGATGGCTCCGGTGTTGGACACCATTCGTGGAGCACAGGCTGAGGCCGTGAGATCAGAGAACCAGAAAAGGGAGCGAGTGGTAAGGTTGGTATCGGAGTTCATTACCGATGGTCGGGGGCTTATGACATTTTAGGGGCGGATTTGGGTACCGTTTGTGGGAGGGACGCGTACCAGAATTCTCGATCCATCCTGGGGCCACTAAGATGTATTTGGATCTGAGGAGGGAGTATTGGTGGCCCTGTATGAAGAGGGATGTTGCGTGGTTTGTGGAGAGGTGCATAACCTGCCGTAGGGTTAAGGCCGAGCACCAGAGGCCGCATGGTATGTTGCAACCGTAGGAGGTTCCCGAATGGAAGTGGGAACAGATTACCATGGATTTTATCACCAAATTGCCAAGGACTGCTGGGGGAGTCGATGCAATTTGGGTGATTGTAGACAGGTTGACGAAGAGCGCTCACTTCCTTGCTATTAGTGAGAGCTCCTCCGCGGAGAAGTTAGCAGAGATGTACGTGAGGGAAGTGGTATCTCGGCATGGGGTGCCGATTTTGATTGTCTCAGACCGGGATGTACGTTTCACTTCCAGATTCTGGAAGAAGTTTCATGAGGAGCTAGGTACTAGGTTGCATTTTAGTACCACATATCACCCCCAGACGGACGGACAGAGTGAGCGGACGATTCGGACGCTCGAGGACATGCTCTGGGCATGTGTGTTGGATTTCGGGGGGAGTTGGGATACGTACTTGCCCTTGACAGAGTTTTCTTATAACAACAGCCATCATTCGAGCATTGGTATGCCGCCCTTTGAGCTGTTGTATGGGAGGAGGTGTCGAACCCCCATTTGCTGGGGAGAGGTCGGGCAGCGTCTTATGGGCAGTACCGAGATCGTACTTCAGACGACAGAGCAGATCCAGTAGGTCAGACAGAGGTTGTTAACCGATCAGAGTCGTCAGAAGAGTTATGCGGACAGACGCCGGTCTGAGCTTGAGTTTCAGGTCGACGACTTTGTGCTCCTGAAGGTCTCTCCTTGGAAAGGAGTGATTCGATTCAGGAGAGGGGCAAGTTGGGGCCCCGATATATTGGTCCATTTCGGGTGGTCGCGAGGGTAGGCAGGGTAGCCTATCGTTTGGATTTGCCAGCAGAGTTGGGACAGATTCACGACACTTTCCATGTGTCGCAACTGCGGAAGTGTATAGCTGATGAGTCGGCCGTGGTTCCATTAGAGGATATTCAAGTGGATGTGAGCCTGAATTATGTTGAGAGACCAGTGGCAATCAGAGATCGGAAAATCAAGGTTCTTAGGAACAAGGAGGTACCCTTGGTTTTGGTTCAGTGGCAACATCGGAAGGGGTCCAAGATGACTTGGGAGCCGGAGCGTGAGATGCGCGAGCAACATCCGGAGTTATTTGCCTAGCGAGACTTCGAGGGCGAAGTCTAGTTCTAGTGGGGGAGAATTGTAACAGCCCGGATTCCCAGGTACTAATTATTATTGTATTTTTGGTATTTTGTGAGGAGACTCGGTGAGTTGGAGCTCAAACTCGCCAAGTAGGATCGCGGTTTGGACGTGGGTTCGCGTCTGGACTCGGCGAGTCCAAGGAGTGGACTCGGTGAATCCACGTTGTTTAATGAAACCCTAATTTCCAGGGTATGAGTCCTATTTAAGGGGGCTTATGGCCGTCATTTGCGGCCACAACCCCAGAGAGAACCCTAAAGAGTCTTTGAGCGTTTTATGAGAGAGAAGAGGAAGATCCTTGACTATTTGTGGGTGTTTTTGCACATAGAAGAGGATCAAGGCAAGAGGAGACCAAAGAAGGTGCTAATCCAGTGATTTCTGAGCTTAGAGACTTCATTTGAGGTAACCATTCGTTCCTTTCTCAGTCCTTGATGTGAATCTTAGAGTTAGGGTTTCTTTGTGGAATGATCCATGGGAGTAATTGGCCTCTTCTTGTGTTGGTGCTCTAGATCTGGACCCAAAGAGGTCTAGAGACCCTTTTCCCTCAAGCTTTATGAGTGTTAATGGAGGACATGAGTTTAGAATAGCATTCTAGAGACCATATCATCAAATAAGGCCTTTGGACCTTTGCATGATCACCAAGATTGTAACTTTACATGATGTATGTGCTTGGAAGGACTGGATCTAGGAGTTATTAGAACGGATCTAACCTCAGGAGTGAGTTTGAGTTTATGCATACCATAGACTCGCGGAGTCCGAAGAACGGACTCGGCGAGTAGCATGAAGATTGTCCATAACCACTCAGCGAGTGGTCTTGCCGAGTTAAAGGGTTAACTCAGTGAGTCAGGGAGAGTCAGAGAGGGTTGCCGGGTGGACTGAGTCAAGCTGGAACTCGCCGAGTTGTTCTTGAGACTCGGTGAGTTGAGTCGTGGTGGCCCCACGATTCATGCCAGGTGGAACTCGTCGAGTCAGGGAAGTACTCGACGCGTGAAGAGAGGATCCTAGGGAGTCAGTGAGCACGTATAGACTCGCCGAGTCGCTCTAATGCACTCGCCGAGTCCGGTCAAAGTTGACCGTTGACCGTTGACCAGAGTTGACCAGTGTTGACTTAGTAGGGTTAGTCAACCTTAGTCTTGGAAGTGTTAATTAGAGTTATGTGTTGTATATAGGAGGATTATAGCTCGAGGGATCGAGCACGAGTGATTCAGGGAATTGTGATTTATCGAGATACACGAGGTGAGTTTTCTTACTATACTTTACCTTGAGTAGGTAACCAGAGTTATGTGACAGAGTATTTGTATGCTATGGATGTTATGTGTTGTACTGCATTATTTCTATGTGATTTATGCTGTGCATGTTTACAGAGTTAGAACCTGAGGGTTCACAGAGTTTGGGTGCACGGACCCATAGAGTTATAGCCTCGAGTGGCTAATAAGTGTTATATGTGGTATTTTGGGGAATTCACTAAGCTTTGTGCTTACAGTGTTTGGTGTTATTTGTTTCAGGTACTAGTGATGACTATGGGAAGGCGCCGACTTGATCAGTACACACGCACAGGATTTTATGATTATGAGATCTTGGGAATTTTGTATGACTTGGATTGAATTTCAAACATGGGTGTTTTTATGAATATTAAGTGAATTATGTTTTTATAAAATTTGAAATTTTTTTTTGAACTTTACGATGTTACATTGGATGTATGTTACTAAGTTCACGTGGTAGATTAAGTTTCTATGCTACAGGACCGATTTTGGCGAGAATCTCGAAAGGCCCTATGTATCTTGGATTTAGCTTTCCACGCTTTCCAAATCATTTTAAGCTTTTCCACAGTGAGAATTTCAATAGAACATAGTCTCCTACTTGGAATTCCAAAGGTTTCCTCTGTTGGTCAGCGTAGCTTTTCTGTCGGTCTCTAGATGCTTTCAACCATTCACGAATCTGAACGATCTTCTCTGTCGTTTCTCGTATGATTTCCGAACCGGTGAGAGTGTTTTCAGTATCTCGTCCTTTAGCTAACTGTGTGTCGCCAACTTCAGTCCAGCACAGAGGGGACCTGCACTTACGGCCATAGAGGGCTTCAAATGGAGCAGCCTTTATGCTCGTATGATAACTATTGTTGTATGAAAATTCGACATGAGGTAAATGGATATCACATTCCTTTCCAAAGTCAATCACACAGGCTCTCAGCATGTCCTCCAAAGTTTGTATTGCTCTCTCACTTTGCCCGTCTGTTTGTGGATGGTAGGCTGTACTCATGTCTAGTCTAGTCCCCAGGGAACTTTGTAGTGACTGCCAGAACCTTGATGTAAATCTACTATCTCTATCAGAGATAATGGACATCGGAACACCATGCAGTCGCACTATTTCCCTTATGTAAGTTCTTGTAAGCCTTTCCATTTTGTCAATCTCCTTGATTGGTAGAAAATGTGCGGATTTGGTCAATCTGTCGACGATGACCCATATGGTATCAAGTCCACCCGTTGTCTTGGGCAACTTGGTTATGAAATCCATAGTAATCCGTTCCTATTTCCATTCCGGTATCTCCGGTTGTTGTAGTAATCCTAAAGGTTTCTGGTACTCGACCTTAACCTTAGCGCAAGTAAGACATTTACTTACGAAGGTAGCAATCTCTGCTTTCATGTTAGGCCACCAGTACAGTTTCTTAAGATCCAGATACATTTTATCTGAACCTGGGTGAACGGAATACGTCGTGTTGTGAGCTTCGGTCATGACCATGTCTCTGAAGCCACCATGTCTTGGTGTCCAGATACGATCCATGAGATAATAGGCTCCACCACCCTTGATTTCTAGATTCTTTTCTATTCCTCTCAGGGATTCACCCATCACATGTTCGGGTTGCAAAGCTTCCAGTTGAGCCTCCTTAATTTGTGTGGGTAAGTGGGAATGGATAGTCATATTCAGAGATTTGACTCTCCGACCAGTGTATTCTTTTCGACTGAGGGCGTCAGCTACTACATTGGCCTTGCCAGGATGATAACGAATTTCGCATTCGTAATCATTGAGTAGCTCGGCCCACCATCGTTGACGCATGTTGAGTTCCTTTTTATCGAAAATGTGTTGAAGGCTTTTGTGGTCGGTGTAATTAGTACTCTTCGTTCCGTACAAGTAGTGTCTCCAGATATTCAGAGCAAATACGACTGCTCCTAACTCAAGGTCGTGTGTTGTATAGTTTACTTCGTGTATCTTAAGCTGATGGGAGGCATAGGCAATGACCTTCCCCCTTTGCATAAGAACACAACCAAGTCCGTAATTTGATGCGTCACAATACACTACGAAATCTTCTATCCGTTCGGGGAGGGATAGTATCGGTGCGGTGCACAAGGTCTGTTTCAGTGTTTGGAACGCCTTCTCTTGTTTTGCTTCCCAGTCAAAGATCACGCCTTTCTGGGTTGATGTAGTAAGAGGTTTCGCAATGCTAGAGAAGTTCTTTATGAATCTGCGATAGTAGCCAGTTAGATCTAGAAATTGACGAATCTTTGTAGGTGTCTTCTGTGCCGACCAGTTCTTAATGGCCTTAATTTTGGAGGGGTCCACATGTATCCCTTTTTCGCTAACAACGTGGCCCAAAAATTCGACTCTTCGAATCCAAAATTCACATTTAGAGAACTTCTCATAGAGCTTCTCCGATCATAGTGTTTCTAAGACTCTTCGCATGTGCCGACTATGTTTTTCCTTACTTCGGGAGTAGATAAGTATATCATCGATGAAGACGATGATGAACTGATCCAAGTAAGGACGGCACACTCTATTCATTAGGTCCATGAATACCGTTGGTGCGTTGGTTAATCCGAACGTCATCACTACAAATTCGTAGTGTCCATAACGGGTTCGGAAGGCTGTCTTGGGAACATCTTCCTCTAGCACTCGTAATTGGTGATATCGAATCGTAGTTCTATCTTCGAGAAGTAGCTCGCTCCTTGAAGTTGATCAAATAGGTCGTCAATGCGGGGTAGAGGGTAACGATTTTTGATAGTAAGTTTGTTCAGCTCTCGGTAGTCGATGCACATACGGAACGATCCGTCTTTCTTCTTTACAAACAAGACCGGTGCTCCCCAAGGTGAGAAACTTGGTCTTATGAATCCTTTTTGGTGGAGTTCATTAAGCTGACTGGAAAGTTCTTGCATCTCTGCTAGTGCCAGACGATAAGGCGATTTTCCTACTAGGGTAGCCCCTGGAACTTAGTCGATTCTGAACTCGACTTGGCGTTGTGGTGGTAATCCCAGTAGTTCTTCTGGAAAGATATCGGGGATGTCGTGTACTTCTGGAATGTTGTTAATATCCTTAACTTCCCGACTCGTATCGACGATGTGTGCAAGAAATTCATGATAATCCTTCCGCAAACACTTTCGAGCTTGGATGCAGAAAATGATGCGAAGGTTTGTACTTGATTTGTCGCCGTAAATCACTAATGTTTCATCGTTAGGGAGATTAAGATGAACTGCTTTTTAAAAGCACATGATGTCGGCGCGAAGAAGACTTAACCAATCCATGCCAACTATGACGTCGAAACTTTTAATTTGGACTGGCATGAGGTTGATTGGGAAAGAGTGACCGTTTAAAGTTAATGTACAACTCATGTATATGCAGTTAGTGTTTTCTGTTTTTCCATTTGCCATTTCTACAGTGAATGATTCTTCTAACATGCTAGGTTTATGTTTAAGTAAGTGAATAAAGTTTTGGCTCACGAAGCTTCTCTCTGCTCCACTATCGAATAGTATGCATGCATATGAATTATCGAGATGAAACGTACCAGCAACTACTGTAGGATAAGCTATGGCTTCTTCGTGACCTATAGCCAAAACTCGTCCCACTGCGCCGGTATTCGCTGCCTTCGGGCAGTTTCTTTTGTAGTGGCCCACCTCGCCACAACTGTAGCACGCTTGGCCTACACCAGCATTGGGAACTTGAGTGATCGGCTTTACGGAGGCCTTGCGGAAACGGACAGTGTGTCCTTTTCTGTTGCAGTTGGAGCACTGCATTTCTCGACAAGGTCCATTGTGGTGGTAATTGCACTTGGTGCACTTTGGAAGGTTGCCCACATAAGGCTTCGTTGGGTAGAGATTTGTAGGAACGGTAGTAGGTACAGTAGCAACATTCACTGTAACTAATTGTTGTTTCTTCGACGATTCTTGGGAAGACCCACCCTTCCCCTTATTCTATCCTCTCTTCTTGTTATTGTTGTTGTTGTTTCCCTTTTGTGGTTCTGGTGCAAAAATTGTTGATTTCTGATGATTTCCATGATCAATAAGCGATTGTGCCAGCTCTTTGGCACTTTCAAAAGTGTCAGGTTTTGAAGCTAACACGCTTGACTGAATTTGGGGCGACAGTCCCCAAATGTATCTTTCTATTTTCTTGCTCTCAGGAGCAATCATATATGAGTAAAGGATTGCCAGATCGCAGAATCTATTGGTATAAGTTGCTATGTCGGTACCAATCATTCCAAGAGCCCAAAGTTCGTGCTCGAGTTTTTAAATCTCTCCTCGTGGACAGTACTCCCTCATCAGCATGATTTTTAAGCTCTCCCAGCTTATTGAATTCGCCACTATCAGAGTAAGTACCTTAACGTGGCCATTCCACCAAGTTAAAGCTCTAACAGTAAGTGTGTATGTTGCAAACTTGACTTTGCTGTGCTCGGGGCAAGAGCAGATTTCAAAGACTGATTCCGTCCTTTCAATCCACTGCCTTAAAATCATCACACCACCCGTTCCATTAAACATCCGGGGTTTAGCATTCTTAAAGTCTTTATAGGTGCACTCTCGGGGTTGCCCATGACTATCGCCATGGTTGGAAGGATGTATGCCAATTCCTGAACCAGTAGTAACAGGGGTATTGATCTGTGACATGGCAGCCGCCACAGCTGCGGTGACTGCTGCCTGGAACATGACAGCATCAAATTGAGGAGGTGGAGGTGGTGGTGGTATCGGTGCTTCCCTACTATTGTTTCGTCTTGGATTTCTACGCGGAGGCATCCTTCAACTATAGATTGAAAAGACAAGGGTAAGAAGTCCATAGCATGGAAAATGAATGTGCCTCATGAACCAAATTGCTATAGTTCAACAACAGATGATAGTACAAGTCTCAAAGATAGAAGAATGAAAGTCATTTGTAAATCCGAATACATGAAACAAGCATATGGTTTTTCCATAATATTTTAAAGATTGAACGAAATACTCAACGTAGTAATAATAGCGTGCAAATTATATTAATATAATAGATGATACAACGATCACGAAAATTTGACCCCTAAAAGGGTCTTTGGTTACAAGGTTTAGGAAGGTAAAAATTTTTAGCCGAGGTCCTAACTTATAACAAAATTTGAGGTTTTCGCAAGTACTACTTGCGATGTGTGTTGCGCTTGGAGCTTAAATCCACATCCGATTGCTTTGATTCCATAAGATGCCTATCGAAGGCGGCTTGCTATTCCCTCAACTCTGCAAGGGCTGCAATCATTTGTGTTTGTAATGCGTCGGCGTGGAGATGGGTGTCATCCTACAACATATCCAGATGACGGATGTCGGCCGTGTGAACTTGTACTTCCACGTTGACTTCACGGATTCGATTTGCTTGGACCCCCGATTGATAGGACTGGTTGGCCAGTTTACCTACCATGACCGGAAGTGCTCAGTCGGATGAACCCCTATCCCTGATGTCGTAGAAGTTCTGACACATACCGTAGGGAGAGCGTATCCCTTGTTGTTGGCTCCAATGGTGGAGGTGACTTCCCCAAACGGGAGTCGGTCCCTGGAAGTTCCTCCTAATGGATGGAGGGTTGAAAACTTCTGGTTCTGAGTTTGTACCAGAGTCGTCCCCTTCTTCCAACTCGATAGGTTCTTCATCCTCTTCAGGATCCTCCTCTACCCATCCTCCATTGCCCTGGTTCGGGTAGTAGGGGTCCCCTTGTGGGTGAAATCCAGCCATTTGACTATACAAGAATAGGGTTATAAGATTTGAACAAAACTTGAAAACATGTAACACTAAACATGTCAATTAATCTATTGTATGCACCAAATACTCCTATAGTATTTAAATTGTACGTTTGATACTAGTGTCCATTTTGGTAAGTTTTGACTTGTTGCTCACTACGACCATTCCTCGATATATGTTAGACCAATCTCAGATAAATATAGTTGATCAGGCTATATTCGTCCCAAATTCGATTACATATCTCGAGAACTAATCGTAGTGTCCAACTCGTCTTAATACTTTTTGTATAGCTCTAATTATGAAAATATATCGTTGTATGCATGTATTTTGTATTTTTATGACCTAAAATAATCTATTTAAATGAAATAAGGTTTTAGGCATGAAAACCTTTTGTCAGAGACTTTGAGTCCCTAAGCATTTATAGTCTGTATATCTTATGAGGTTCGATATACTTACTTCACTATAAACATTGCTCTGATACCAATCTGTCACACCCCCAAACCGGAATGACAGAAACGTTCGGGGGTGGATGACTTCATGTGGTAACGTAACAAATGAATACATAGTAAAGAAAGCAATACAACCATCATATATATAATTGAAAGTTTACATTTTTTAAAAGAGTACATGTTCAAAACCAATTACAATATGATGCTAAAAATATGAATTTAAACTGGTGTCGCAGCGTTCCATCTTCAGAAAGCTGTTTGGTACCTGTAATTACTGAGTCCCTGGGACATACAAGTAGTTTTGAAAGAGTAGATCAGCATTTAAGCTGGTGAGTTTCATAAGTATTAAATGATAGTATTTGTATGAACTAAAATGAAATGGTTTGTTTTTGTTTGTTAGTCTCTAGATAACCCATATTTCCTACTGCAATAAATGTAGCCTTAAATCAAGACCAATGTTTGTTAGAAAGTTGATGTTTTTCCCATCTGTGAGTAGTGGTTTAGAAGTTCCAAACTTGTATCACAATTAGGTTTTTCATGCCTAAAGTAGTTAATTTATGTATGTATAAAACCTCCAATACGTCTGAAAACCCCGTAAATCAATGTGTTTTTAATACTCTATGTGAGTTTTATAACCATGCTATTGACTAGAAATGCCTATACACAACGTTCTTCAGGCGTTGGAATGTTCTGACGTTTGTCACTCCAAATGGTGTACTGTAGCTAACAGTGAGGGTGCAGGGTTGTCAATCCCGTATAGATCTATATACAAACACCATGCTCCCCCTCCAAGGGACTCTGGTATATAATACAGGACTTGAAATGTGTACTCGAGCGTACATGAAGTTTAATGTCTCACAAAACTTAGTATAAAACAGATTTACGTGTAATAATGTTCATTTGTTCTTGTATATGAAAGTAACTTCTTGAAATAATATTTCCAGTATGTAAAAGTTCGTAGTGTTCTCGTAAAACTATACCTATTATAGTTTTCTAAAAGTGCGTTTCATTTGTATAATAATCCCTAGTGAAATGCTCACTTGTCATGAAAAGTATAATTTTTGTAGTGCCAAAACTGGACACATATACCTGTAGTATAAACAGAGTGTTTGATTTACATAAATACATAAATTATTTCTTATTTCAAAAGATAAGATGTTATCGTGGTATAATTTGCACACGAATGTTTCCCTATAATAGTTATAAATCACATATGATTCTTGTAACGCCTGGGTTTCAGGGCTACGTATTTTTGACAATGTAATATTCTAGGTCAACTCTTGTAACTCTTTTTGAAGTAATAAAGATGAAATATTTGAGTACTATGTGAATTATGTGTGTTTATGTGCTTATTATTTAATTATAAATGTATAATTAATAAAGAATAAAAATAAGTGTCAAAATTAAAGTGTGAGATAAACCCTATATCTTTATATAAAGTTTTAGTGGTCGAAACAAGGATTCCGGGGATATAAAGAACGCCGAAATCCGAGTTATAACGAAGAAGTGATGACCCGTTGAAGTTTCGCGACGGAACTGGCACGATACCGGGAAGCGTAAATAGTGAATTTATGATAGAGAGAGATTTAGCCTTAGTGATCTAAACCAAAATTGTAGAGTATGTTAAACTGAGAAAAACCATAAAAAGAACGCCCAAATATGTCTTCGTATGAGGAAGTTATGATTTTTCGAAGTTTCGGCTTAGCAGTGTACAGCCCGAAACTCGAATTTTAGTTCGAGCGGTTTTTGGCTTACGCGACCTAAATGAGATTTGAAGATCTCATTAATAGGAACTCAACGGTAAAAAGACAGACAAAAACAGAGTCCGTATGAAGGAGTTACGAATTCTTCGCGGTCGTTTAGAAGTCTAATCTCCTCCTACTGTTAAATTTAAGATCGGTCAAGAATTAGCCGACAGAGTCTAAATGAAAGTTGTAAATCTTGTTTTTACCTACCTGTGGAAAAAAGAACGTAAAAAACGGAGCTTGTATGCGAGAGTTATGATTTTTTTCTAAGTCGAGAGGCTGCTGTGCGAAATCGGGTGACGTGGCGCAATCCTGGCCGTTGCTTCCTCCCCAAGGCTAGCCACCAGATGGTGACACCTGGCCTGGAACTCGACGAGTTTTTGGCTTTTCCAGCCTATAAAAAGGGAGTCGGGGCACCCTCATTTCTCACACCTTTCCCCACTTCTTTCTCTCTCTAAACTCTCTCTCTCTAACCCCCCCCCCCCCCCCCCCCCCCCAAACCCCCCAAAAAGCCTAGGTAAACCCCATAGCACCCGAAGAAGCCCCAAGGCTCCCGGAGTCCCGAGAAAAAGGGTCTTTTGGTTCGGAAACACTGCTCCGAGTAAAGCTCGGTTTTCTTTAAACTCCGCTGTAAGTGAGCTACGCTTACACAATTTTTAATATAGCTTTCAAATAATTATAGTAATGTTATTAGGTCCTTAAAATAATTATTTGGGCTATTATTATGATTTAAATTGAGTATTATTTAACGCTTATATAATAGTAATAATAGTCAGACTATTAATTTGTCACGGTTATCGTTAGACTAAACCTTAGTGGTATTGATACTAGGTTTTATCGAAGGAAAATTGTTTTAAGAGTATCGAAGCGCTGTCCGAGTGCTGAGTCATCACCTTTCAAGTGAGTGCATAGTTACTTTCATCTTACACATAGATATGAAGTATTTTATATATTACGTGCTATTTGTGCATATTATCTGTATACTTGTTATCTATGCTGGATGAATGTTTTTATACAAGTTTTAAATGATTTAAACTGTATATGTATTTTATATCTACAAAAATGTTGGGGTAAAACATGGGTAGATGTAATAAGACGATGTGTGATAAAATGATGAGAGGCTTCAATGTTGTTGTTGTTGATCCAGTCATCTAGCGGAGTATAGATGACGACCACAGACTCTTCTAGACAGTCCGGTGGAATGCTGGCAGGCTCGCAACCTGTAGGTGTTGTGAACGATGTGTTCACCGGTGTACTCCATCCCACACATGGTTGCCTTTAGGACATTTATTGGTGAGCAAACCCCCTTAGCAGCAGTGTCCATCCCGATGATGATCCTTAGGATAGGTCCCTTATGATAGGTCTTTAGGGACGTAATGTGAGGATAACGGGAACGGGTAATCTGGTTATTGTTGATTGATGAAATTAATAAACTTATTTATTGTGGGTTGAAAACCCTATGTGCTCACCAGGCTCCCAAGCCTGACCACTCAGTTTTATGTATTACAGGTAGTGGCGCATTAGCATAAATGTGCTGTTTTGAATGAGGGATTACGGATATAGGCCAGTAGATATGAAATAATGTAGTAAGGCTTATATTGTATTGTTTATACTTATGTACTGTATCGAACATGACATCCCAAGTCTTTTAATGAAATACATTTCTAAGGAAATGCTTTTGATAAATCTTTATCATATTATTGTTTTGGGACAAATTCTGCAACCCTTTTATTAAAAGATAACTCTGATTTTGAAATAAAGTATAAACAAAACCGGTCTTTTCTGGCCGTGATTTTGGGGATGTCACAATTCTATTGATAAAAAGCGTATAATGAAACTTTATATAACACATGATAATAATCGAGTGTTTTACTTGTATCCCCCCCCCAGTTAAAAGCAAATAAAAGTATTTATAAAACATTTAAAAGTGTGGATTGTAGGGGTATGAACTCACTTGAAAGATCGAAGAAGGCGAGATGAAAACCGAGCAGAATTTCGACTCGAGAAAGCAGATTTTCTCGGGAATCTCGGGAGCACAAATGACCTTCGGGACTTGAGCAAGGTAACCGGGACGTCGGGATAGCACGTGCATGGAAAACGAGGCAAAGATGCAAGAAATATGAGAGGAATTGGCCCTTTTCATCGGAACCCTCGCATCCCTTATATAGGGAGTGGGAACCGCCTCGGTACGCTCGTGCGTCATGCGTGACCGCATCCTCGACTGCTTCGGACTCCGGATGGGACGGGGAATAGCCTCGCATAGGGGCGACATGGACGATTCGAGGCCTAGGCCTCGAGTACGCTGGGCGTACGAGTGTACGCTCGGCGTAACTCGGCCCGTGACTCAGCCTTCGGATAATACCGAAATTAAATATAAAAATTATATTTTTAATATTTAATAAACTTCAAAAATTCATATCTTCTTTATACGAACTCCGTTTTCGACGTTCTTTATATCCACGCGTAGGTGAGACTATACTCTACGAATTTTGTTTAGATTCCGCCGGCAAATTTTGAAATTATTTTTATTATTTATTTTTAAAAGGTCACGGTAAGAAAATTTCTTTAGAAATTCATAACTTCATTATCTGACGTCTGTTTTTGCCAGACTTTTTACCGTTGAAAAACCATTGTCGAGACCTTCGATTCTCATTTAGTTCATTCCAGTCAAAAGTCGCTCGATCTCCGTTTCGAGTTTTTAGTTGTCCGTTGCTAAGCCGAACTTGGAAAATTCACAACTTCCTTATACGAAGTTAGATTTGGGCGTTCTTTTTTACGTACGATCACAGTTTAATGACATCTAACATAATAGGTAATTTAATTCGTGATTTTTGGACATTTTATTTTCGAAGATAATTTCCTTATGACAAACGTGGTTACAATACTTGACTTTTTAGGTAGTTACATAGAGTTGAAATATCGGGTTGTCACAGTGTGTGGTTTACCGACACATCGATTGAGTGATAAACTTTAAGGGTACCAAGTGATTTGCATGGTTACTTCACACCTCGTTTTGTGATCCTCAGTATCCCAGTCAAAAAACTTGGAGGGCAAACTCGAGATTGAAACATGTCATTGAAAAGTTCAATGAATCTCAAAGAATCTAAGAATTTCTAATAACCAATTAAAAACCTAATAATTATATTTCATTTTTCAAGGTGGAAATTGGTGAATCGTCATTCACCTACCTTTCAAATATGTTATAGCTTGGATTACGGCATACCTCTTATAAGTTATAATATATTGTGATTGGATCCTAGCCTTAATATTACATTTGGGTGTTTTATTGAGGACTCTCTTAATATCTAAACTAATATTGTCCTTTTCTTCTAGATGTCTTCAAACAACGTTGCTTCTAGCTCTAATCCTAATGGCTCCTTTACCCTTATGAACTTGTGTGGGAAAGTCACTTTTGATGGATCCAACTTCAATAAATGGATCAGAAAATCAGGATGATTACCCGCTACGAGGACAAGGAATATGTCCTTGATAAGGAGCTTAAGGAGATTGTTGAGACCACTGAAACTCCCCAGGAGATCACTGACTTCCAGGCACCTCAAAGGGATGCTACCAAAGTGGCATGCATCATGATGGCCACCATGATAGCAGAACTCCAAAAGTCCTATGAGGACTTCTACCCTTTTGAAATGCACTAAGATTTGATGGAAAGATACCATCAAAGTGCACAACAAGAGAGGTATGAAATCATTTGCTCCATGATAACAACCATGATGAAGGACGGAGAGTCCGTCACGAGCCACATGCAGAAAATGCAAAGATATGTGGATCGGTTGTTGAAGCTTAATGTGAACTTCCCTGAGGAACTTGCAATAGATATCATTTTGCACTCCTTACCATCGTGCTATGATCAATTCCACATGACATATAACAAGAATAAGGAAAAGGTCACACTCAGCAAACTTTAGGGACTTCTCAAGACTGCAGAAATAGGTCTTAAGGGGAAGTCGGTTGTTAACACTCCTACTCCAAACTCCGCCCCAGTTTTGGCAATCGGGACAAGTCGAGGGAAGAAGAGAAAGAGCTCTTCGAAGGGTACCAAGGCTAGGACCCTTGATTGCTCTTCTTCAAGTGGAACCAAGAAAGGTTTCGTCACTCCTTCTTCTGACCCAAAAGAGGTTGAATGCTTCTATTGCCATGAAAAATCACATTGGAAGCGGAACTGCCCAAAATACCAGAAAGATGTGAAGGATGGGAAAGTTAAACTCAACCATGTAGGTATTTACACTATCTTATCTAATAACTCACCCCATTCTAACTCTTGGGTCCTTGATACCGGTTGTGGTATTCATATATGTTCTGATTTGCAGGGACTAAGAAGAAGTGAGAATGTAGAGCAGGGAAGAGTTTACTTAATCATGGGGAATAGGAAAGCTCTACCTGTCACCAAGATTGGAGTTTATACTTTATCGCTAAGTAGTGGGTTTAGTTTATATTTGAATAAATGTTGTTATTCGCCAGAAATGGCGAGAAATATTATTTCCATTCATGCATTGTATAAACAAGGTTTCACCTTTTCATTTGATAATGAAGTTGGTTCGATTAATGCTTTCTTGAATAATGTTCTCTATTTTAAAGCATTACCTTGTGATGGTGTGTATGAAACTGTATCTGTGGTTGATAACATAGGAAATAATGTATTGTGTATTGATTCTGTTAATGATAATAACTTGGATAAAGCATTATTATGGCATTGTCGTCTTGCACATATAAGCAAGAAACGTATAGGCCAACTCCAAAAGGATGGAGTCTTGGAGTCATTTGACCTAAGGTCAAATGATATTTGCGAATCATGCTTACTTGGAAAAAGGACAAAGTCACCTTTCACAGGTTCTTGTGAGAGGGGTGAAGGTTTGTTGGATCTTGTACACACAGATGTGTGTGGGCCCTTCAAACATGCCACAAGGGATGCTAATCGTTATTATTTGACTTTTACTGATGATTACAGTAGATATGGATATGTCTACTTAATCAAGCATAAGTCAGAGACTTTCGAAAGGTTTAAAGAGTTTAAACAGGAAGTCGAGAATCAATTGGGCAGGAACATTAAGATTCTTCGATCCGATCAAGGTGGTGAGTATCTTAGTTCAGAGTTCGTCGACTATCTTAGGGAATGTGAGATTGTCTCACAATTGACACCTCCCAGGACACTGCATTTGAATGGTGTGGCTGAGAGGCGTAATCGAACCTTGTTGGACATAGTTCGTTCCATGATAAGTCGAGCTTCGCTACCAATCTCATTTTGGGGGTATGACTTAGAGACTGCCGCCCATATCCTTAATCTAGTCCCTATAAAGAAAGGTGCCAAAACTCCTCATGAGATGTGGACTGGTAAAGTACCCAAACTTGACCACATCAAGATTTAGGGTTGTGAGTCTTTCGTGAGACGTGAGACTCATGATAAGCTCAAACCTTGAAGCAAGAGATGTATTTTCATTGGCTACCCACAACAATCATTTGGTTACCTCTTCTACATACCTAGTGAAAATGTGGTCTTTGTAGCTAGGAGGGCATTCTTTCGAGAGAGAGAGAGAGAGAGAGAGAGAGAGAGAGAGAGAGAGAGTTCATAAGCCAAGGAAACAGTGGGAGGCAAGTTGACCATGAAGAAATTCAAGAGTGAAGCGGTGAAGGAACTTCAAACCCTAGCACTTAACTTGAGGAGGAAACTCCTGTTGAGCCAATTGACAAGTCTTTACCACTGAGGCGTTCCACAAGGGTTAGGAATGCACCTGAGCATTACTATGGATTCCATATTACTACGGAAGGTGATACACTTATTGGTGATGAGACACTGATAGGTCTGGATGAACCTAACAGTTACGCGAAAGCCATGGCAGGCCCTGAGTCAGCCAAGTGGAAAGAGGCAATGGACAGTGATATATAGTCAATGTATGACAATCAAGTTTGGAACTTGGTTGAGAATGTACCAGGTCATAAGACTGTAGGGTGCAAATGGAGCTTCAAGAAGAAGACCGACATGGATGGTAATGTACACACTTATAAGGCACGACTGGTTGCAAAGGGTTTCTCACAAACTCTGGGAGTTGATTATGATGAGACCTTTTCTTCAGTGGCCAAGATTAAGTATATTAGGGTTCTGTTAGCCATATTTGCATTTCATGACTATGAAATATGGCAAATGGATGTCAAAACTGCTTTCCTTAATGGAAGGTTGGCTGAGGATGTTTACATGAGTCAGCCAGTGGGTTTTGTTAATACAGAGTACCCTAATAGAGTGTGTAAGCTTGATAAATCCATTTATGGGTTAAAACAAGCACCTCGCAGATGGAATCTTTTCTTTGATGAGAAAGTCAAGGAATTTGGCTTTTCTAGGAATGAAGATGAATCTTGTGTATATGTCAAATCTAGTGGGAGTATAGTTAGCTTTTTGGTATTGTATGTGGATGACATACTACTCATAGGAAATGACATCCCAACTCGGCAGGAAGTTAAGTCCTGGCTTGGGAAGTGTTTCTCTATGAAGAACCTAGGAGAAGCTGCCTATATTCTAGGGATAAGGATCTTGAGAGACCGGAGTAAAAGACTAATTGGAATTAGTCAGAGTACCTACTTGGATAAGGTGCTGAAGAGATTCAACATGTAGGACTCCAAGAAAGGAGAGTTACCCATCCAGAGTAACGCCATATTGAGTAAGACACAAAGCCCTAGTAAAGAGGCTGAGATAGCAGAAATGAGTCGAATACCTTATGTTTTGGCTGTAGGATCGATCATGTATGCTATGACGTGTACTTGACCTTATGTAGCCTTTGCCTTGAGCATGGTTAGCAGGTATCAGGGGAACCCTGGCAAGGCACACTGGACTGCGGTAAAGAATATCATCAAGTACCTACGGAGGACTAAGGACTGGGTCCTTACCCTCGGTGGGAGTGAAGACTTGAGAGTTGTAGGGTATAGTGATGCTAGCTTTCAGACTGATAGGGATAGTTTCCGCTCTCAGTCAGGCTGGGTCTTTACTCTAAACAGAGGACCAATTTCTTGGAAGAGTTCCAAGCAAGAGATAGTGGCTGATTCAACTTGCGAATCAGAGTATATAGCAGCTAGCGAGGCAGCAAAGCAGCCGATATGGCTGAAGAACTTCATCGGAAACCTTGGAGTTGTACCAGCTATTAAGGAGCCAATGGAAATTTTCTGTGATAGTGAAAGTGCTGTTGCCTTAGCCAAGGAACCAAGGGATCATGGGAGATCCAGACACATCGAGACAAAATACCATTTCATCAAACATCGAATAGAAGAAGGACTCCTCGTGGCAAAGAGGGTATCATCGGATGAGAATCCAGCAAATCCCCTCACGAAGGGACTGACTCGAGTTAAGCATCTCCAGCATGCTCGGAACATAGGGCTAAAGGTGATGGGTTTTGGTCATAAGACATCCTATGTGCTCATACAAACCCTAAAGCTTGGATCTAGGTTTCTCTATTGTACATACTTTGAATCCAAGACTTTGAACCCTAATTCTAGCATATGGAAATCAGAATTCACATGTAATTAGGTTTAAGAACATACCTTGATTGTTATATAGCAATAACAATCCCAATTCCTCCTTTGAATTGACTTTGGAAGGCTTAGAGTCACAAGTGTCACTCCTCTAATGGTTCACAAACACCATAAGCAAGAGGATGAAGAGGAGAGAGGATGGAGGCTGCCCAAAATGTGTTCTAACCCTAGAAGGTTGCTTGTCCACGTTTTTGAGGCATAAGGGGTCTTTATATAGTAAGGCTATTAGGGTTATCTAACAAGGAAACCCTAATTTGGTTGCTTAATCCCTAAGCAACCCATGGATCCCTTTTCTTAAAGTCTTGGACAACTTCATATGGGCTTCCTCATTAGAATTCGTCCACCTTATAATAAAAGACAATCCATGGCCCTAATTGCAATTATCTTATAATTAGAATTCCAGTCCCTTAAGTTTAATTAATCTCTTTTAGTCACAAAACTAATTACCAATTAATTATTGACTAATATTAATTAAACAATATGATTTCTCCTTTAATATATTATTCTCATAATATATTAATAAATCATATTTAATCCTTTCTCTCCATAATTCATCCTATCAAGTTGCTTTGGTGAAGGCAACCCAAAAGGACCATGCACCATCGGGTCAAGTACATACCAAAATAGTTATGGACTTAGACTCTAATCCAACAGTCTCCCACTTGGATAAGTCTAATAACTATTTTGCGTATGACTTCAGATCCCATTCTGCAATCGTAGCTTTCCAAAGCCGCTGTCAACTCTGATCATATCAAATACGCGTGTCCTTAGATAAGGGATCATATATTCCTCCATTCTAGATATCATATGAGATATGATTTCAAATCATTCTCTTTGTACTATATCTCGATTTCTGATTTATGACGACAGACTAATTGAACAAATCAAATTAGCCCTAGCCCGGCCGAGCATTTACGTTTGTCATTACTAAACCATCGAGGGGCCCAAAGATATCGCTCTTATCCTACCTTGGATAAAAGGAACGGATAAACTTTGATACAATGCTTGCTTGTACTCACGCACCGAATCACACACAACAATATGTTTTATAACACCAAGTTACTAGTGCGTTTACATATTATCAATGTGCAACCGATTTGCAAGATACAACTCACACATCTTGGCTTCAAGAATATAAGATGTTATCGTCTCACCAATCACTCGTGATACAATTCGTGGAGTGATCCAAGTGAGCGTGGGTTTAATCCAATGCTCAAATCATATTCGTAAGCACTCATGAACGTTGCAGCAAACATTCGCTTATGTCTAATGCTCTTTAGACAATCCACACACCAATTCATGACAGTCTTCATTCATATCTACTTCCAACATATGAACGACTGTGGCCTGTTTGAATAATTCGATTATTCTTAATAAACTCAATTATTCTGGAAGTCAAAACATGCAAAGTGAAACACAAGAATAATACTAATCCCATATGGCCTCAAACCTTTGAGTATAAATAAAACACCTTTTATTTATCACCATATCGATTACTCATTATTTGTCGTTTCGGTTAATCAACTTCTTACTTGAATTCCAACACTTGTCCCATGCTCCTAGCATGCACACAATGTTTACCTATGGTTCTTACTTTGTTAAATAGATCACATTGAACACATTTCCAATCCTTCTCATTTCACAACTCCAAATCCGTTTTTCATAAGTCAAAGAATATCAAATTCTTGCTACTTATAGAATATGCTAGATTCTAACATTCTATGCAACTATCCTTTATTAATGTCACTGCACCAAAGTCACAAAGACTATTGCCAATGATATTACAAAGTCCTTTATCGGAGATTGTTACAAGACAATTCCATAGACGTGATGTCTCTCACTCAAAGTACATTCTTTGAACATCCTTTTGCATAGAAGTTTCTAATCTAGTCATAGATTTCTCAATATTCAATTCCCAATATGGACACACTTCCATATGTTCCATATGACAACTCATTCTTAATAGAATCTTATCTATTCGTAATGATGTCGATACGGTCCATCCAATATGGAAACATTTCCATATTTTCCAATACTATACTTCCAACTATTCACAAGCGACCAATCCTCGTCAAACTTTGGATTGTCCTTTGATAGTTGTTTAATTGTTTTTAGTCAAAACCAATTCTAGTCCCTTTTCCCTCTAAATGCGCTCGACATTTGGAAAATTTTAGAATGGTCAAACATTAAGCATTTGCAATCGATCCTATACCCGAAGCGTATGGGACACGACGCATAATGTTTTATTTGCTATGTTCTCAAAATTCGAATTGTGAAAAGGGATGCCGTAATCATAATCGAAATTTTAAGAACACACTATGTACCTTTGACTAAATTTATTAACATTTCTCAACCTAATCCTTTAGATTTGAAATGAAGCATAATATTCTCTCCCTTAATTATAGCAAAACAACCTTTCAACTCTTACAACTTTGCAAAGTATGACTCTTGTTTTCTATAATTAATATTGCTAACCTTGCAATACTTTCCTTAATAATCATACAATCATAACATTTATGCTCCCACTATCATGATGATTATTATAAAACGTAACACTTATGCTCCCACTAGCTTCGACATGTATTCATAAACATCTTAACTTTCAGAAAACAATACTTATTGAATTTCTTAAGCTCATGTTTCTAATACTTAGTGCTTTGATAATCCTTTATCAATGCTTCTTGAACTTATACACCTTTGCCTTCGATAGTTCATATGTGTGTCTAAACAATTAAGACTAATTGCCAAACCTCACAATTCAAATTATGGAAAGGGATGTCGTAACCATGATTGAATTTGAGAATGCAATTTTACAATCACTATCTTCTTAAATCTCTCTTAGTGAAAGCATTTCTTCACAATCATTTTCATGAAGGAGGAAATCTTATGACACTTAGATTTGAGCGGTGTATGTGTTCCTATCCATGTGAATTTGTTAAAACCAAAGTTTATGACAAATTCAAACTCATATGGACCGAGCTTTCTTAATCTTGATTTCTTGCCTTATGGTAGCACAGCTGCCCACCATGTCTTCCAAGTAGTTAAGCGGCTCACCTTTTCTTATCAATGTACCTTTAATTGATTAAGGTGCTTTGCCTTTTATGTGTTCAAAATGAGAACTCATAGAACTCTCATGCATAATTAACTCGATTGGATTGGCACAGAATCAAAATAATGTCAACACGATAGGTTGTAAGCCTCAACTCGTGTGCTAGTGATGATCGATAAGGTTTATTTGATTTGTTCTTGAAACCTTTCAAGACAATTAAGACTCCCACTGACTTCTTGACATATAAGGTTCTCTTGTCAATAACCATTTCTTGACAAACAAATATTCAAGAGTTAGTGTAGCTTTTATCAAAACACTTCATAAATTTGTCCAAGTTGGTCTTTGTCTTATTCAAGACATCACAACTTTCCACATTTTGTGAATGTTATAAACCTTTAATACTTTTCACTCATTGCCACAATCTTAACTTTAAGACTTGTTATTGGAACGAAGTATGATAGACTTCTTGATTTAACCATTTCTTCAATTCTTGTTTCCTCTTCTCAAACATACAATTGTACTAAGACTTACTTAGAGGATCAATTGAGATATGGTTCTTAATCATTAAGACCTATCATAAAGCATAAAAGGTACTCTCCCTTCTTCTTAGAATGGAGAAACTTTTATCTTTCTGCCTACTTGATTCTTCTTATTCGTTCTGCTATTGATTTAAACTTTTTCAATCAATTCAGAATTACACTTAATCTTATAAGTATAATCATATTTACTAAACCTTTAGTAAATCATGACGAATATCATTGTTACTCTTATGGTGGACTTTGATCAACACGCAACTTTGTGTATTCGATCTCCTAGTCCTTCACTTGACACTTTGTCAATGAATTAGTCTAATTTCCAAATACGAAATTTCTCATTCATCGTGCATCCACGTTGCATGATTCCAAGTTTCTGTCCAATTGAAACTTGGGCGATGAGAAACTCTCCCTATTTGGTAAATTCTCGACTTTCCATAATATAATAAGAAACAAATCCATTTGTTGTAGAAGTATGCAAACACCAATTTTCATAACGATTTCATTGCAAGGAAATAAACAAATAAATAAATAAGTCAAACGAAAATTTATTTTATTTATAAAAGCAGCGGAAAACATTTGTCCTTACAATGCAAAATCCATTGAAAACTATGTATTTCAAAAAGAAAATTTTCTAACAACTCTATCATAACTATCTAAGATCAAAATCTAATCTTCAAGTCCATGCGATGAAGATCCATTCCTTGTGATTAGATTCATCTTGCTCTTTCACCAAGCTTCCTTTCTTTTCACCGATCCTGTAAAACATTTAAATGCAATCTTATTACATTATGTATTAAGAATTAATGAATAGGAACTTAATGGAGTTAGATAGTGGATTTTACCTGAAGCGCAGCCATACTCTTTGACTCTCCCATCTTCTGGACTCTTCAGGCTCTTTGGGCAGACTTGTATCCAACGCCCTTTCTTTTGGCAGTAAACGCAGGTCGGTTCTCCTAGAACGTCCTCGGAAGCATGGTCGGTTGATTTTTCCAACAAATACGCTCCATTGCTTCGCCAAATCATTTCTGATTCAGCAGCAATGAGCATGTAAGTTAGGTCAATGAGGTTGTCGTCATGATTCATCATATAAT
Organism: Lactuca sativa; assembly: GCF_002870075.4. NCBI lineage: Eukaryota > Viridiplantae > Streptophyta > Magnoliopsida > Asterales > Asteraceae > Lactuca > Lactuca sativa. The sequence continues at coordinate 292,737,633 of NC_056630.2, read as the reverse complement.
ACTTTCTTTTGAACTCATTATATGATTCGGGAAGTGACTGCAAAACCCAATTCACAGCCAACTCATCTGGGAATGACACACCTAACATTATCAACCTATCAATGTGTGATTTCATTCCTAGAACGTGGGCACACACGGGTTTACCATCTTCATGTTTCATTTCTAATAGGGCTTTAGTGATATTGAACCTTTCAATTCTTCGATCTTGTGGGTTAGGGAGAACAATAGGAGGAGGAGGAGGAAGTGAAGCATGATTTCTCATTCCTCGATTGAATCGTGGAATACCATCTTCATGTGGAATGCTTGTTCCACGGGATTTGGGAAGACCATAGTTGTCGAACTTTGACATCTACAAAACGGGAGAAAAACAAATTCAAGTTAGTTGATTGATTGAGTCCTCAGTAAATCACCCAAATGAAATACTAAGGCTAGGACCCAACACAATATTCTACAACCTAGAAAAGGGATGCCGTAATCTAGTTGCAGAATATTTGAAGGTAAGTGAATGACGATTCACTAATTTCCACCATAAAAAAACGAAAAAGAAATTTAAGTTTTAAATCTATGAAAACTCCTAGATCCTTTGAGATACATTGAACTTTCAATGGCATGTTTATATCTCGATATGCCCCTCTTGTTTGTGACTGGGATGCCGAGGATCACAAAGCGGGTGTGAATAACCATGCAAACTACATGGTGCCCTCACATTTACAGTCACCTATTCGATGTGCCGGTAAACCACACACGCTCCACCGAACTATGAAAAACATTGAGTCACCCTTTGCTACCTTTTCTTAGACCCATTTAGTGTGCCGGTTAACCACACACGCTCCACTAACGTCTTCGCAAGGGCACAAAGTGTAATTTCATGGAATTGCATCAATTCACTTTTGCCTAAGTAACTAAGATTGGGAATTTTTATGAAAACATTTAGTTACTTTAGTAATTCATTATACTTATAATGGAAGGTTTCGTCCTATCCTACCCGTTCGGCTAATGACCCTCCACTAGTCAAGAGTGCGGTGGGTAAGAGTGGATACCCATTCAATCGCCATTTTATAGGCAATTTCCTTAAACACCCCTTATAGACTAGCTTCGTGAATGAGGCCTACTAACGGTAAGACTGACTTTTACTCATACATATATATAATGTTATACTTTTAAGGTTATATATATAGTATAGGGTGTATTTTATACTTTTAAAATATTAGGTGGTCTAATTTAACAATTATACTTTTAATTTAATTAAATTGTAAACCTAAACTTTTATGGATTTACTAAACCTCTTTTAATTATACACCTTAATTAATTAATAAAACCATAAGGGTGTGATGTGAACTTTTTCAAAACAATACTAGAGTTTTAGAATTTAACATTCCTAATTAAACTTTTAATCAAGTTTTAAATTCCAAAACTTGAGGGCAAGTTTTGAAACATTTCAACACATTAGGGTTTAGAATTTAAATATACATCAAAATTTAAATTCCAAAACTTGAGGGCAAATTTTGAAACCTTTTTCAAAACATTAGGGTTTCAACTATTTAAACTTCAAAACAACAAAACTTTTGGGTTCAAATTTAAACTATAAAACCTAAAGGGCAAAATATGAAACTTTTCATACAACAAGGATCAAATAACAAATAATTCAAAATTAACAATTAAGTACATAATTATCCATATTTGATTTATTTAATGATTTCTTGCAAAACAATTTATCAATTTAGTCAAAATAATTAATTAATTATCTTATAAGGAAACAATTATCTTATTAATTGATAAATATCTTCAATTAGATCAATAATATAGTCAAATATATCATAAAATCGGATTTATATTGATCTAACATGATAAGGTAACTATCCATAAGCAAAAACAGCAAGAAATCGCGAAGATATCCCCATCTGACGAGTTGACTCGTCGAGTCAAGCTTGGACTCGTAGAGTCTGCATGGACTCGGCGAGTTCAACCATGGACTCGGCGAGCCCAGCCTCCAAAATCCAAAAAATCGAATTTTTCAAACATATTAAGCATCAATACAATAGAAACCAGTCTAGGCTCTGATACCACTGATGGGTTTTGGTCATAAGACATCCTATGTGCTCATACAAACCCTAAAGCTTGGATCTAGGTTTCTCTATTGTACATACTTTGAATCCAAGACTTTGAACCCTAATTCTAGCATATGGAAATCAGAATTCACATGTAATTAGGTTTAAGAACATACCTTGATTGTTATATAGCAATAACAATCCCAATTCCTCCTTTGAATTGACTTTGGAAGGCTTAGAGTCACAAGTGTCACTCCTCTAATGGTTCACAAACACCATAAGCAAGAGGATGAAGAGGAGAGAGGATGGAGGCTGCCCAAAATGTGTTCTAACCCTAGAAGGTTGCTTGTCCACGTTTTTGAGGCATAAGGGGTCTTTATATAGTAAGGCTATTAGGGTTATCTAACAAGGAAACCCTAATTTGGTTGCTTAATCCCTAAGCAACCCATGGATCCCTTTTCTTAAAGTCTTGGACGACTTCATATGGGCTTCCTCATTAGAATTCGTCCACCTTATAATAAAAGACAATCCATGGCCTTAATTGCAATTATCTTATAATTACAATTCCAGTCCCTTAAGTTTAATTAATCTCTTTTAGTCACAAAACTAATTACCAATTAATTATTGACTAATATTAATTAAAAAATATGATTTCTCCTTTAATATATTATTCTCATAATATATTAATAAATCATATTTAATCCTTTCTCTCCATAATTCATCCTATCAAGTTGCTTTGGTGAAGGCAACCCAAAAGGACCATGCACCATCGGGTCAAGTACATACCAAAATAGTTATGGACTTAGACACTAATCCAACAAAAGGATGATATTAGATTTAGTAGTTAGATAACCTTGAAATTTGTAAAGTATAATTGACATTAGATGATGAATAAAAGGTGTTTTATTTATGAGTAAAGTGTTGCTATCTCTTGTCGATCGTTTACTATATTTCTTTTGCATGTTTTGACTTCCAGAATAATTATATTTGGTATATCATATTATTGGAACCTCCACGGTCGGTCATATGTCGGAAGTAGGTATGAATCAAGACTGTCATGATTGGTTGCAGAGGTCTAAGGTGTTGGACATGGCTACAACAATCATGAGTGCTCATAAGGTCTGAGCATTGGACTCAACCCATGCTCACTAGAATCGCTTCATGGAATTTATCTCGAGTGATCGTGAGACGGTAATATCATATAAGTCTTCAAACCTAGAGATATGATTTGTTACTTATGAGTTGGTTATGCATTGATTGTACGAAAACGCATTGGTAACTCGATGTTATAAAACATGATTCGTCAAAAAGGTATCTCAAATTCTCAAATGGATTCCAAAACGTCCATGATTTTGATTTGTATTTTGCGTTTTTCAATTTTTGATCGATTTGCCTCATTGGATCTAATTCGTCTCAACCTCATTGTTGATCCAATTCTTTTTGTTTAGATCAATTCAAAATCAAAATCTTATTCTCATTATTTTTTTTAATTCACTGTTCGTTCAGCCCAATTGTTTTTGATTTAACCCAAAATCAAAACTAAACTCTTTTGATATTACTGTTCATCCATCCAACTTTCAAGCCCGATTCATTGATTACTTCGATCCGCATCTTTCTAATCCAACAAGAATAATCCTCAATGAGTCGTCAAATTTTTTTCATGTTTCTTGATCGATTCAGATGTGAATCAGAGTTTAATATCGACATTTTGCTGATTTCATGAGTTTAATTGATCAACGATCAAATGGAAGAGTTGACTAAAAGTCAAAATCGAAACGATGCAGTCTGAGTTTACGATGGTGGAAACGATCTCGCAATCTATTGAAAAGGTCTCACAGATTTGTGGTTCGCTCTATGATAACGAAATCGAAGATTGTTGCTTGTAATTTCAAATCGAGTGGATGGATATTTGCAAATCAAAACTCAATTTGTGATTCTTAGTCGAAATCAGATGGATATTTGCTTTTGATTTAGTATGTATCTGATGAGTCGAATTTGTGTCTTGTTATCGATTTGGAACTTGATTTGAGATCGATTGATTGTTGTCAGCGATCAATGAAAGCGAAGGACGATCTGTGCTGCAATCAGGTTCGGTGGTCGGTGGTTTGATTGGATTTCAATCTCTATGCTTTGAGTCAATTTCAGCATTCGATTTGGAGATTATCGACTGATGAACTAAAAGTCAACTGAAAAAAAAATCAAAATTGAATTGGAAGTATTGTTTTGACGAACACAGTGGCTTTGAACTGATGATTGATTTTGGAGTTTTGATTTTGAGTCGATTGCCTTGATGTCGTGGGTGCATAATCGACATGTGGTTAGTGGAATTGAACTCTGATGGTTCGAAATGAGTCAATTGAGGATCGATGGCTTGAAGTCTTGGAATCAAATTAGTCAAAATTGAATTTTGAAATTTGATTTGGTCACGAAGTAATTCTGAAACAAGTAAAAGTTTTGATGTCAATGGTTTCGAAGACTTAATTTTGAATGAGAAATTGATTGTGTTAATTTCGATGGGTTGGAGTCAAGGTTCGAAGATTGGAATCGGGAATAATGGAATCAAAAATTGATGCTCGTAACTGATACAAGACAATCGAGAAAGAAAACAGATTTTTTGTTTTGAGCCCTTGGAGTTTGTAAGAAATAGCAAAACATAACTAACTTCAAAGTGGGGATAAAAGGTTGTGTTAAATACAAACTTTTCGTTTCACATCCCTGAAGTTTCGAAGACATGGCACAAATGGTCCAATTTCGAAATGGTGACAAAAGCTGTGAAAAATGATAAAATTTCTCTATTAGCCCTTGCAGTTTCGAAATATTGGCAGAAAATACCCAACTTCGAAATTGGGAAAATTTTCTGAGAAATTGAAGAATGTTCATTTCTGGTCCCTGCAGTTTGTGCAAATTGACGCTTTCTACCCAGCTTTGGAAAAGGGGGAGAGTTTTGCATATTTGGCTGTTTTCGACGCAACGGGTCCCTGCAAGTTTCAGAAAGTGACAATTTCTACCCGATTTTTGAAAAATCTTACAACTTTTACCCAGGCTTTTTCGTAATTGTTTTTCCGTGCAAGATTTTTGGTGATTCATTTTTGGTACACATCAAGGGGGAGTATTGTGAAGATTATTCCTCGGGCGCTTCTCATCCTTAGTGGGTTTTATAATCAATTTTTGATTATAAAAAGGGGGAGAATGATGGGTATTCGAAGCTTCTCGGGTTTGTCGAATATTCATTTGCGGATTTGAAGACCGGTGTTACTTCGAGGGGGAGTTTGGTCTTGATCGCACTAGCTCGTTGGAGATTAAAGCCGGACATCCAATCCTAACTTTGAGGGGGAGAATCTTAGGGCGCAAAGTCATGCTTGGATGTAATGTGTTTAGGCTTTCCTCTTTGTATGTGTAAATGGGTTGAGTCTTTTCCTATAAATAGGAAGTGAGTGACTCCCATTATGTAAGGAATCATTTGGAGTGTTAGACTAGAGAGAGAAATTGTATACAAACCCATTTGTATAATATTTCTAGATCTAATAAGAGCTTACAAAGATTTATTTACTCCTTGTGTTCTTGAATTTGTATGATGAATCACTAGATCTTTCTAATTCCGCACATGCCATCATAATCAACACCACTACAATTGGTATCAGAGCGGTTGTTCTTGAATCTGATTAAGAATTGATCCTTGATGGCTATTTTGATTTGGTGATTCTTTTTGTTCATTGATCTTCGTGTTTAGAGAGTGTTTTGTGTTCTAGAAGTCGAATTTTTCTTTGATTTGATCCATAATTCGACTTTCTCTCTCTAGAATACTTGTTTGTATCACTTTATCTCTCTAGAAAACCCATTCAAAATCACTTTCTCTCTCTAGAAATCTTCAAGTTTTTGTGATCATGGTGGGTTTGCCATATGATTCTTGGATTGTGATTGTTAAAGATGTGAAATACAAAGTCAATGAAGATCAATTTTATGGGTTGGTGTTAAGCAAATTGATTTCATGGGGTAATTTGGTTTCTTATGGAGGTTTGAAGGATGATCATGGAAGCTTGGTATTTCAACCACTTTGTAAGATTGCATGGTTGAATAAAATTGCCTTGTCCATATTAGTTCGTAGTAGAAATCAAAAGGAAGGAGAAGAAAGAGATTTGTTCAATAAGAAATATGTTTCTCTTATTGAAGACCCAAATGATCTTCATGCTCTTAAATTTCTTGAAGTTCTTGATAATGGAGTTCAATGTGATGTTCTTGATGTTTAAGAAAAAGGAGTTCAAGTTGATTCTCAAGATGAAAAAGTTTTTTGCTCAATTGGAGTTCAAACTGATGATATTTTGTGCTCTTGTGATTCGTTTGAAGGAATGATTCTTTATCGGAAGCCGGTGATCCAAGAAAATCACAAGTATCAAACTCCAAAAGATTTGATTCAAACTCAAAATGTTCATGTCGTTGAAAGTGGGTTTGTTCATGAAGTCAAGTCTTCAAGATGCAAAAAGATGAGAAAGAAAAAGAAGAAGAAGATGAATCGGAAGAATAAGCGGGTTTACTCACAAAAATCGTCATATGTTATGAAGCCAAAATCTGTGAAGCAAATTTGGGTTCCAAAGCAACAATCTCCAAATGTTGCATTGAATTTGAAGTCAAAACCCAAATGTGTTGGTGGTTCTTTTGAAGATGTGTCTTGGATCGTTGAAGAACACGAAGAACGAGTTGTACATATCGCATGGTGGGTGGTACAATGTTCGATTTGGAGATTTTCTCATTCCGACAAAAGAACCGAGATCTTCTAAATTTGATTCATTCGTTGAAAACGGAACTCGATTCGTCAACAAGGTATCTCAAATTCTCAAATGGATTCCAAAACGTCCATGATTTTGATTTGTATTTTGCGTTTTTCAATTTTTGATCGATTTGCCTCATTGGATCTAATTCGTCTCAACCTCATTGTTGATCCAATTCTTTTTGTTTAGATCAATTCAAAATCAAAATCTTATTCTCATTATTTTTTTTAATTCACTGTTCGTTCAGCCCAATTGTTTTTGATTTAACCCAAAATCAAAACTAAACTCTTTTGATATTACTGTTCATCCATCCAACTTTCAAGCCCGATTCATTGATTACTTCGATCCGCATCTTTCTAATCCAACAAGAATAATCCTCAATGAGTCGTCAAATTTTTTTCATGTTTCTTGATCGATTCAGATGTGAATCAGAGTTTAATATCGACATTTTGCTGATTTCATGAGTTTAATTGATCAACGATCAAATGGAAGAGTTGACTAAAAGTCAAAATCGAAACGATGCAGTCTGAGTTTACGATGGTGGAAACGATCTCGCAATCTATTGAAAAGGTCTCACAGATTTGTGGTTCGCTCTATGATAACGAAATCGAAGATTGTTGCTTGTAATTTCAAATCGAGTGGATGGATATTTGCAAATCAAAACTCAATTTGTGATTCTTAGTCGAAATCAGATGGATATTTGCTTTTGATTTAGTATGTATCTGATGAGTCGAATTTGTGTCTTGTTATCGATTTGGAACTTGATTTGAGATCGATTGATTGTTGTCAGCGATCAATGAAAGCGAAGGACGATCTGTGCTGCAATCAGGTTCGGTGGTCGGTGGTTTGATTGGATTTCAATCTCTATGCTTTGAGTTAATTTCAGCATTCGATTTGGAGATTATCGACTGATGAACTAAAAGTCAACTGAAAAAAAAAATCAAAATTGAATTGGAAGTATTGTTTTGACGAACACAGTGGCTTTGAACTGAAGATTGATTTTGGAGTTTTGATTTTGAGTCGATTGCCTTGATGTCGTGGGTGCATAATCGACATGTGGTTAGTGGAATTGAACTCTGATGGCTCGAAATGAGTCAATTGAGGATCGATGGCTTGAAGTCTTGGAATCAAATTAGTCAAAATTGAATTTTGAAATTTGATTTGGTCACGAAGTAATTCTGAAACAAGTAAAAGTTTTGATGTCAATGGTTTCGAAGACTTAATTTTGAATGAGAAATTGATTGTGTTAATTTCGATGGGTTGGAGTCAAGGTTCGAAGATTGGAATCGGGAATAATGGAATCAAAAATTGATGCTCGTAACTGATACAAGACAATCGAGAAAGAAAACAGATTTTTTGTTTTGAGCCCTTGGAGTTTGTAAGAAATAGCAAAACATAACTAACTTCAAAGTGGGGATAAAAGGTTGTGTTAAATACAAACTTTTCGTTTCACATCCCTGAAGTTTCGAAGACATGGCACAAATGGTCCAATTTCGAAATGGTGACAAAAGCTGTGAAAAATGATAAAATTTCTCTATTAGCCCTTGCAGTTTCGAAATATTGGCAGAAAATACCCAACTTCGAAATTGGGAAAATTTTCTGAGAAATTGAAGAATGTTCATTTCTGGTCCCTGCAGTTTGTGCAAATTGACGCTTTCTACCCAGCTTTGGAAAAGGGGGAGAGTTTTGCATATTTGGCTGTTTTCGACGCAACGGGTCCCTGCAAGTTTCAGAAAGTGACAATTTCTACCCGATTTTTGAAAAATCTTACAACTTTTACCCAGGCTTTTTCGTAATTGTTTTTCCGTGCAAGATTTTTGGTGATTCATTTTTGGTACACATCAAGGGGGAGTATTGTGAAGATTATTCCTCGGGCGCTTCTCATCCTTAGTGGGTTTTATAATCAATTTTTGATTATAAAAAGGGGGAGAATGATGGGTATTCGAAGCTTCTCGGGTTTGTCGAATATTCATTTGCGGATTTGAAGACCGGTGTTACTTCGAGGGGGAGTTTGGTCTTGATCGCACTAGCTCGTTGGAGATTAAAGCCGGACATCCAATCCTAACTTTGAGGGGGAGAATCTTAGGGCGCAAAGTCATGCTTGGATGTAATGTGTTTAGGCTTTCCTCTTTGTATGTGTAAATGGGTTGAGTCTTTTCCTATAAATAGGAAGTGAGTGACTCCCATTATGTAAGGAATCATTTGGAGTGTTAGACTAGAGAGAGAAATTGTATACAAACCCATTTGTATAATATTTCTAGATCTAATAAGAGCTTACAAAGATTTATTTACTCCTTGTGTTCTTGAATTTGTATGATGAATCACTAGATCTTTCTAATTCCGCACATGCCATCATAATCAACACCACTACAATTGGTATCAGAGCGGTTGTTCTTGAATCTGATTAAGAATTGATCCTTGATGGCTATTTTGATTTGGTGATTCTTTTTGTTCATTGATCTTCGTGTTTAGAGAGTGTTTTGTGTTCTAGAAGTCGAATTTTTCTTTGATTTGATCCATAATTCGACTTTCTCTCTCTAGAATACTTGTTTGTATCACTTTATCTCTCTAGAAAACCCATTCAAAATCACTTTCTCTCTCTAGAAATCTTCAAGTTTTTGTGATCATGGTGGGTTTGCCATATGATTCTTGGATTGTGATTGTTAAAGATGTGAAATACAAAGTCAATGAAGATCAATTTTATGGGTTGGTGTTAAGCAAATTGATTTCATGGGGTAATTTGGTTTCTTATGGAGGTTTGAAGGATGATCATGGAAGCTTGGTATTTCAACCACTTTGTAAGATTGCATGGTTGAATAAAATTGCCTTGTCCATATTAGTTCGTAGTAGAAATCAAAAGGAAGGAGAAGAAAGAGATTTGTTCAATAAGAAATATGTTTCTCTTATTGAAGACCCAAATGATCTTCATGCTCTTAAATTTCTTGAAGTTCTTGATAATGGAGTTCAATGTGATGTTCTTGATGTTTAAGAAAAAGGAGTTCAAGTTGATTCTCAAGATGAAAAAGTTTTTTGCTCAATTGGAGTTCAAACTGATGATATTTTGTGCTCTTGTGATTCGTTTGAAGGAATGATTCTTTATCGGAAGCCGGTGATCCAAGAAAATCACAAGTATCAAACTCCAAAAGATTTGATTCAAACTCAAAATGTTCATGTCGTTGAAAGTGGGTTTGTTCATGAAGTCAAGTCTTCAAGATGCAAAAAGATGAGAAAGAAAAAGAAGAAGAAGATGAATCGGAAGAATAAGCGGGTTTACTCACAAAAATCGTCATATGTTATGAAGCCAAAATCTGTGAAGCAAATTTGGGTTCCAAAGCAACAATCTCCAAATGTTGCATTGAATTTGAAGTCAAAACCCAAATGTGTTGGTGGTTCTTTTGAAGATGTGTCTTGGATCGTTGAAGAACACGAAGAACGAGTTGTACATATCGCATGGTGGGTGGTACAATGTTCGATTTGGAGATTTTCTCATTCCGACAAAAGAACCGAGATCTTCTAAATTTGATTCATTCGTTGAAAACGGAACTCGATTCGTCAACAAGGTATCTCAAATTCTCAAATGGATTCCAAAACGTCCATGATTTTGATTTGTATTTTGCGTTTTTCAATTTTTGATCGATTTGCCTCATTGGATCTAATTCGTCTCAACCTCATTGTTGATCCAATTCTTTTTGTTTAGATCAATTCAAAATCAAAATCTTATTCTCATTATTTTTTTTAATTCACTGTTCGTTCAGCCCAATTGTTTTTGATTTAACCCAAAATCAAAACTAAACTCTTTTGATATTACTGTTCATCCATCCAACTTTCAAGCCCGATTCATTGATTACTTCGATCCGCATCTTTCTAATCCAACAAGAATAATCCTCAATGAGTCGTCAAATTTTTTTCATGTTTCTTGATCGATTCAGATGTGAATCAGAGTTTAATATCGACATTTTGCTGATTTCATGAGTTTAAATTAACAACGATCAAATGGAAGAGTTGACTAAAAGTCAAAATCGAAACGATGCAGTCTGAGTTTACGATGGTGGAAACGATCTCGCAATCTATTGAAAAGGTCTCACAGATTTGTGGTTCGCTCTATGATAACGAAATCGAAGATTGTTGCTTGTAATTTCAAATCGAGTGGATGGATATTTGCAAATCAAAACTCAATTTGTGATTCTTAGTCGAAATCAGATGGATATTTGCTTTTGATTTAGTATGTATCTGATGAGTCGAATTTGTGTCTTGTTATCGATTTGGAACTTGATTTGAGATCAATTGATTGTTGTCAGCGATCAATGAAAGCGAAGGACGATCTGTGCTACAATCAGGTTCGGTGGTCGGTGGTTTGATTGGATTTCAATCTCTATGCTTTGAGTCAATTTCAGCATTCGATTTGGAGATTATCGACTGATGAACTAAAAGTCAACTGAAAAAAAAATCAAAATTGAATTGGAAGTATTGTTTTGACGAACACAGTGGCTTTGAACTGAAGATTGATTTTGGAGTTTTGATTTTGAGTCGATTGCCTTGATGTCGTGGGTGCATAATCGACATGTGGTTAGTGGAATTGAACTCTGATGGTTCGAAATGAGTCAATTGAGGATCGATGGCTTGAAGTCTTGGAATCAAATTAGTCAAAATTGAATTTTGAAATTTGATTTGGTCACGAAGTAATTCTGAAACAAGTAAAAGTTTTGATGTCAATGGTTTCGAAGACTTAATTTTGAATGAGAAATTGATTGTGTTAATTTCGATGGGTTGGAGTCAAGGTTCGAAGATTGGAATCGGGAATAATGGAATCAAAAATTGATGCTCGTAACTGATACAAGACAATCGAGAAAGAAAACAGATTTTTTGTTTTGAGCCCTTGGAGTTTGTAAGAAATAGCAAAACATAACTAACTTCAAAGTGGGGATAAAAGGTTGTGTTAAATACAAACTTTTCGTTTCACATCCCTGAAGTTTCGAAGACATGGCACAAATGGTCTAATTTCGAAATGGTGACAAAAGCTGTGAAAAATGATAAAATTTCTCTATTAGCCCTTGCAGTTTCGAAATATTGGCAGAAAATACCCAACTTCGAAATTGGGAAAATTTTCTGAGAAATTGAAGAATGTTCATTTCTGGTCCCTGCAGTTTGTGCAAATTGACGCTTTCTACCCAGCTTTGGAAAAGGGGGAGAGTTTTGCATATTTGGCTGTTTTCGACGCAACGGGTCCCTGCAAGTTTCAGAAAGTGACAATTTCTACCCGATTTTTGAAAAATCTTGCAACTTTTACCCAGGCTTTTTCGTAATTGTTTTTCCGTGCAAGATTTTTGGTGATTCATTTTTGGTACACATCAAGGGGGAGTATTGTGAAGATTATTCTTCGGGCGCTTCTCATCCTTAGTGGGTTTTATAATTAATTTTTGATTATAAAAAGGGGGAGAATGATGGGTATTCGAAGCTTCTCGGGTTTGTCGAATATTCATTTGCGGATTTGAAGACCGGTGTTACATCGAGGGGGAGTTTGGTCTTGATCGCACTAGCTCGTTGGAGATTAAAGCCGGACATCCAATCCTAACTTTGAGGGGGAGAATCTTAGGGTGCAAAGTCATGCTTGGATGTAATGTGTTTAGGCTTTCCTCTTTGTATGTGTAAATGGGTTGAGTGTTTTCCTATAAATAGGAAGTGAGTGACTCCCATTATGTAAGGAATCATTTGGAGTGTTAGACTAGAGAGAGAAATTGTATACAAACCCATTTGTATAATATTTCTAGATCTAATAAGAGCTTACAAAGATTTATTTACTCCTTGTGTTCTTGAATTTGTATGATGAATCACTAGATCTTTCTAATTCCGCACATGCCATCATAATCAACACCACTACAATTGGTATCAGAGCGGTTGTTCTTGAATCTGATTAAGAATTGATCCTTGATGGCTATTTTGATTTGGTGATTCTTTTTGTTCATTGATCTTCGTGTTTAGAGAGTGTTTTGTGTTCTAGAAGTCGAATTTTTCTTTGATTTGATCCATAATTCGACTTTCTCTCTCTAGAATACTTGTTTGTATCACTTTATCTCTCTAGAAAACCCATTCAAAATCACTTTCTCTCTCTAGAAATCTTCAAGTTTTTGTGATCATGGTGGGTTTGCCATATGATTCTTGGATTGTGATTGTTAAAGATGTGAAATACAAAGTCAATGAAGATCAATTTTATGGGTTGGTGTTAAGCAAATTGATTTCATGGGGTAATTTGGTTTCTTATGGAGGTTTGAAGGATGATCATGGAAGCTTGGTATTTCAACCACTTTGTAAGATTGCATGGTTGAATAAAATTGCCTTGTCCATATTAGTTCGTAGTAGAAATCAAAAGGAAGGAGAAGAAAGAGATTTGTTCAATAAGAAATATGTTTCTCTTATTGAAGACCCAAATGATCTTCATGCTCTTAAATTTCTTGAAGTTCCTGATAATGGAGTTCAATGTGATGTTCTTGATGTTTAAGAAAAAGGAGTTCAAGTTGATTCTCAAGATGAAAAAGTTTTTTGCTCAATTGGAGTTCAAACTGATGATATTTTGTGCTCTTGTGATTCGTTTGAAGGAATGATTCTTTATCGGAAGCCGGTGATCCAAGAAAATCACAAGTATCAAACTCCAAAAGATTTGATTCAAACTCAAAATGTTCATGTCGTTGAAAGTGGGTTTGTTCATGAAGTCAAGTCTTCAAGATGCAAAAAGATGAGAAAGAAAAAGAAGAAGAAGATGAATCGGAAGAATAAGCGGGTTTACTCACAAAAATCGTCATATGTTATGAAGCCAAAATCTGTGAAGCAAATTTGGGTTCCAAAGCAACAATCTCCAAATGTTGCATTGAATTTGAAGTCAAAACCCAAATGTGTTGGTGGTTCTTTTGAAGATGTGTCTTGGATCGTTGAAGAACACGAAGAACGAGTTGTACATATCGCATGGTGGGTGGTACAATGTTCGATTTGGAGATTTTCTCATTCCGACAAAAGAACCGAGATCTTCTAAATTTGATTCATTCGTTGAAAACGGAACTCGATTCGTCAAAAAGGTATCTCAAATTCTCAAATGGATTCCAAAACGTCCATGATTTTGATTTGTATTTTGCGTTTTTCAATTTTTGATCGATTTGCCTCATTGGATCTAATTCGTCTCAACCTCATTGTTGATCCAATTCTTTTTGTTTAGATCAATTCAAAATCAAAATCTTATTCTCATTATTTTTTTAATTCACTGTTCGTTCAGCCCAATTGTTTTTGATTTAACCCAAAATCAAAACTAAACTCTTTTGATATTACTGTTCATCCATCCAACTTTCAAGCCCGATTCATTGATTACTTCGATCCGCATCTTTCTAATCCAACAAGAATAATCCTCAATGAGTCGTCAAATTTTTTTCATGTTTCTTGATCGATTCAGATGTGAATCAGAGTTTAATATCGACATTTTGCTGATTTCATGAGTTTAATTGATCAACGATCAAATGGAAGAGTTGACTAAAAGTCAAAATCGAAACGATGCAGTCTGAGTTTACGATGGTGGAAACGATCTCGCAATCTATTGAAAAGGTCTCACAGATTTGTGGTTCGCTCTATGATAACGAAATCGAAGATTGTTGCTTGTAATTTCAAATCGAGTGGATGGATATTTGCAAATCAAAACTCAATTTGTGATTCTTAGTCGAAATCAGATGGATATTTGCTTTTGATTTAGTATGTATCTGATGAGTCGAATTTGTGTCTTGTTATCGATTTGGAACTTGATTTGAGATCGATTGATTGTTGTCAGCGATCAATGAAAGCGAAGGACGATCTGTGCTGCAATCAGGTTCGGTGGTCGGTGGTTTGATTGGATTTCAATCTCTATGCTTTGAGTTAATTTCAGCATTCGATTTGGAGATTATCGACTGATGAACTAAAATTCAACTGAAAAAAAAAAATCAAAATTGAATTGGAAGTATTGTTTTGACGAACACAGTGGCTTTGAACTGAAGATTGATTTTGGAGTTTTGATTTTGAGTCGATTGCCTTGATGTCGTGGGTGCATAATCGACATGTGGTTAGTGGAATTGAACTCTGATGGTTCGAAATGAGTCAATTGAGGATCGATGGCTTGAAGTCTTGGAATCAAATTAGTCAAAATTGAATTTTGAAATTTGATTTGGTCACGAAGTAATTCTGAAACAAGTAAAAGTTTTGATGTCAATGGTTTCGAAGACTTAATTTTGAATGAGAAATTGATTGTGTTAATTTCGATGGGTTGGAGTCAAGGTTCGAAGATTGGAATCGGGAATAATGGAATCAAAAATTGATGCTCGTAACTGATACAAGACAATCGAGAAAGAAAACAGATTTTTTGTTTTGAGCCCTTGGAGTTTGTAAGAAATAGCAAAACATAACTAACTTCAAAGTAGGGATAAAAGGTTGTGTTAAATACAAACTTTTCGTTTCACATCCCTGAAGTTTCGAAGACATGGCACAAATGGTCCAATTTCGAAATGGTGACAAAAGCTGTGAAAAATGATAAAATTTCTCTATTAGCCCTTGCAGTTTCGAAATATTGGCAGAAAATACCCAACTTCGAAATTGGGAAAATTTTCTGAGAAATTGAAGAATGTTCATTTCTGGTCCCTGCAGTTTGTGCAAATTGACGCTTTCTACCCAGCTTTGGAAAAGGGGGAGAGTTTTGCATATTTGGCTGTTTTCGACGCAACGGGTCCCTGCAAGTTTCAGAAAGTGACAATTTCTACCCGATTTTTGAAAAATCTTGCAACTTTTACCCAGGCTTTTTCGTAATTGTTTTTCCGTGCAAGATTTTTGGTGATTCATTTTTGGTACACATCAAGGGGGAGTATTGTGAAGATTATTCTTCGGGCGCTTCTCATCCTTAGTGGGTTTTATAATTAATTTTTGATTATAAAAAGGGGGAGAATGATGGGTATTCGAAGCTTCTCGGGTTTGTCGAATATTCATTTGCGGATTTGAAGACCGGTGTTACATCGAGGGGGAGTTTGGTCTTGATCGCACTAGCTCGTTGGAGATTAAAGCCGGACATCCAATCCTAACTTTGAGGGGGAGAATCTTAGGGTGCAAAGTCATGCTTGGATGTAATGTGTTTAGGCTTTCCTCTTTGTATGTGTAAATGGGTTGAGTGTTTTCCTATAAATAGGAAGTGAGTGACTCCCATTATGTAAGGAATCATTTGGAGTGTTAGACTAGAGAGAGAAATTGTATACAAACCCATTTGTATAATATTTCTAGATCTAATAAGAGCTTACAAAGATTTATTTACTCCTTGTGTTCTTGAATTTGTATGATGAATCACTAGATCTTTCTAATTCCGCACATGCCATCATAATCAACACCACTACAATTGGTATCAGAGCGGTTGTTCTTGAATCTGATTAAGAATTGATCCTTGATGGCTATTTTGATTTGGTGATTCTTTTTGTTCATTGATCTTCGTGTTTAGAGAGTGTTTTGTGTTCTAGAAGTCGAATTTTTCTTTGATTTGATCCATAATTCGACTTTCTCTCTCTAGAATACTTGTTTGTATCACTTTATCTCTCTAGAAAACCCATTCAAAATCACTTTCTCTCTCTAGAAATCTTCAAGTTTTTGTGATCATGGTGGGTTTGCCATATGATTCTTGGATTGTGATTGTTAAAGATGTGAAATACAAAGTCAATGAAGATCAATTTTATGGGTTGGTGTTAAGCAAATTGATTTCATGGGGTAATTTGGTTTCTTATGGAGGTTTGAAGGATGATCATGGAAGCTTGGTATTTCAACCACTTTGTAAGATTGCATGGTTGAATAAAATTGCCTTGTCCATATTAGTTCGTAGTAGAAATCAAAAGGAAGGAGAAGAAAGAGATTTGTTCAATAAGAAATATGTTTCTCTTATTGAAGACCCAAATGATCTTCATGCTCTTAAATTTCTTGAAGTTCTTGATAATGGAGTTCAATGTGATGTTCTTGATGTTTAAGAAAAAGGAGTTCAAGTTGATTCTCAAGATGAAAAAGTTTTTTGCTCAATTGGAGTTCAAACTGATGATATTTTGTGCTCTTGTGATTCGTTTGAAGGAATGATTCTTTATCGGAAGCCGGTGATCCAAGAAAATCACAAGTATCAAACTCCAAAAGATTTGATTCAAACTCAAAATGTTCATGTCGTTGAAAGTGGGTTTGTTCATGAAGTCAAGTCTTCAAGATGCAAAAAGATGAGAAAGAAAAAGAAGAAGAAGATGAATCGGAAGAATAAGCGGGTTTACTCACAAAAATCGTCATATGTTATGAAGCCAAAATCTGTGAAGCAAATTTGGGTTCCAAAGCAACAATCTCCAAATGTTGCATTGAATTTGAAGTCAAAACCCAAATGTGTTGGTGGTTCTTTTGAAGATGTGTCTTGGATCGTTGAAGAACACGAAGAACGAGTTGTACATATCGCATGGTGGGTGGTACAATGTTCGATTTGGAGATTTTCTCATTCCGACAAAAGAACCGAGATCTTCTAAATTTGATTCATTCGTTGAAAACGGAACTCGATTCGTCAAAAAGGTATCTCAAATTCTCAAATGGATTCCAAAACGTCCATGATTTTGATTTGTGTTTTGCGTTTTTCAATTTTTGATCGATTTGCCTCATTGGATCTAATTCGTCTCAACCTCATTGTTGATCCAATTCTTTTTGTTTAGATCAATTCAAAATCAAAATCTTATTCTCATTATTTTTTTTAATTCACTGTTCGTTCAGCCCAATTGTTTTTGATTTAACCCAAAATCAAAACTAAACTCTTTTGATATTACTGTTCATCCATCCAACTTTCAAGCCCGATTCATTGATTACTTCGATCCGCATCTTTCTAATCCAACAAGAATAATCCTCAATGAGTCGTCAAATTTTTTTCATGTTTCTTGATCGATTCAGATGTGAATCAGAGTTTAATATCGACATTTTGCTGATTTCATGAGTTTAATTGATCAACGATCAAATGGAAGAGTTGACTAAAAGTCAAAATCGAAACGATGCAGTCTGAGTTTACGATGGTGGAAACGATCTCGCAATCTATTGAAAAGGTCTCACAGATTTGTGGTTCGCTCTATGATAACGAAATCGAAGATTGTTGCTTGTAATTTCAAATCGAGTGGATGGATATTTGCAAATCAAAACTCAATTTGTGATTCTTAGTCGAAATCAGATGGATATTTGCTTTTGATTTAGTATGTATCTGATGAGTCGAATTTGTGTCTTGTTATCGATTTGGAACTTGATTTGAGATCGATTGATTGTTGTCAGCGATCAATGAAAGCGAAGGACGATCTGTGCTGCAATCAGGTTCGGTGGTCGGTGGTTTGATTGGATTTCAATCTCTATGCTTTGAGTCAATTTCAGCATTCGATTTGGAGATTATCGACTGATGAACTAAAAGTCAACTGAAAAAAAAAATCAAAATTGAATTGGAAGTATTGTTTTGACGAACACAGTGGCTTTGAACTGAAGATTGATTTTGGAGTTTTGATTTTGAGTCGATTGCCTTGATGTCGTGGGTGCATAATCGACATGTGGTTAGTGGAATTGAACTCTGATGGCTCGAAATGAGTCAATTGAGGATCGATGGCTTGAAGTCTTGGAATCAAATTAGTCAAAATTGAATTTTGAAATTTGATTTGGTCACGAAGTAATTCTGAAACAAGTAAAAGTTTTGATGTCAATGGTTTCGAAGACTTAATTTTGAATGAGAAATTGATTGTGTTAATTTCGATGGGTTGGAGTCAAGGTTCGAAGATTGGAATCGGGAATAATGGAATCAAAAATTGATGCTCGTAACTGATACAAGACAATCGAGAAAGAAAACAGATTTTTTGTTTTGAGCCCTTGGAGTTTGTAAGAAATAGCAAAACATAACTAACTTCAAAGTGGGGATAAAAGGTTGTGTTAAATACAAACTTTTCGTTTCACATCCCTGAAGTTTCGAAGACATGGCACAAATGGTCCAATTTCGAAATGGTGACAAAAGCTGTGAAAAATGATAAAATTTCTCTATTAGCCCTTGCAGTTTCGAAATATTGGCAGAAAATACCCAACTTCGAAATTGGGAAAATTTTCTGAGAAATTGAAGAATGTTCATTTCTGGTCCCTGCAGTTTGTGCAAATTGACGCTTTCTACCCAGCTTTGGAAAAGGGGGAGAGTTTTGCATATTTGGCTGTTTTCGACGCAACGGGTCCCTGCAAGTTTCAGAAAGTGACAATTTCTACCCGATTTTTGAAAAATCTTACAACTTTTACCCAGGCTTTTTCGTAATTGTTTTTCCGTGCAAGATTTTTGGTGATTCATTTTTGGTACACATCAAGGGGGAGTATTGTGAAGATTATTCCTCGGGCGCTTCTCATCCTTAGTGGGTTTTATAATCAATTTTTGATTATAAAAAGGGGGAGAATGATGGGTATTCGAAGCTTCTCGGGTTTGTCGAATATTCATTTGCGGATTTGAAGACCGGTGTTACTTCGAGGGGGAGTTTGGTCTTGATCGCACTAGCTCGTTGGAGATTAAAGCCGGACATCCAATCCTAACTTTGAGGGGGAGAATCTTAGGGCGCAAAGTCATGCTTGGATGTAATGTGTTTAGGCTTTCCTCTTTGTATGTGTAAATGGGTTGAGTCTTTTCCTATAAATAGGAAGTGAGTGACTCCCATTATGTAAGGAATCATTTGGAGTGTTAGACTAGAGAGAGAAATTGTATACAAACCCATTTGTATAATATTTCTAGATCTAATAAGAGCTTACAAAGATTTATTTACTCCTTGTGTTCTTGAATTTGTATGATGAATCACTAGATCTTTCTAATTCCGCACATGCCATCATAATCAACACCACTACAATTGGTATCAGAGCGGTTGTTCTTGAATCTGATTAAGAATTGATCCTTGATGGCTATTTTGATTTGGTGATTCTTTTTGTTCATTGATCTTCGTGTTTAGAGAGTGTTTTGTGTTCTAGAAGTCGAATTTTTCTTTGATTTGATCCATAATTCGACTTTCTCTCTCTAGAATACTTGTTTGTATCACTTTATCTCTCTAGAAAACCCATTCAAAATCACTTTCTCTCTCTAGAAATCTTCAAGTTTTTGTGATCATGGTGGGTTTGCCATATGATTCTTGGATTGTGATTGTTAAAGATGTGAAATACAAAGTCAATGAAGATCAATTTTATGGGTTGGTGTTAAGCAAATTGATTTCATGGGGTAATTTGGTTTCTTATGGAGGTTTGAAGGATGATCATGGAAGCTTGGTATTTCAACCACTTTGTAAGATTGCATGGTTGAATAAAATTGCCTTGTCCATATTAGTTCGTAGTAGAAATCAAAAGGAAGGAGAAGAAAGAGATTTGTTCAATAAGAAATATGTTTCTCTTATTGAAGACCCAAATGATCTTCATGCTCTTAAATTTCTTGAAGTTCTTGATAATGGAGTTCAATGTGATGTTCTTGATGTTTAAGAAAAAGGAGTTCAAGTTGATTCTCAAGATGAAAAAGTTTTTTGCTCAATTGGAGTTCAAACTGATGATATTTTGTGCTCTTGTGATTCGTTTGAAGGAATGATTCTTTATCGGAAGCCGGTGATCCAAGAAAATCACAAGTATCAAACTCCAAAAGATTTGATTCAAACTCAAAATGTTCATGTCGTTGAAAGTGGGTTTGTTCATGAAGTCAAGTCTTCAAGATGCAAAAAGATGAGAAAGAAAAAGAAGAAGAAGATGAATCGGAAGAATAAGCGGGTTTACTCACAAAAATCGTCATATGTTATGAAGCCAAAATCTGTGAAGCAAATTTGGGTTCCAAAGCAACAATCTCCAAATGTTGCATTGAATTTGAAGTCAAAACCCAAATGTGTTGGTGGTTCTTTTGAAGATGTGTCTTGGATCGTTGAAGAACACGAAGAACGAGTTGTACATATCGCATGGTGGGTGGTACAATGTTCGATTTGGAGATTTTCTCATTCCGACAAAAGAACCGAGATCTTCTAAATTTGATTCATTCGTTGAAAACGGAACTCGATTCGTCAAAAAGGTATCTCAAATTCTCAAATGGATTCCAAAACGTCCATGATTTTGATTTGTATTTTGCGTTTTTCAATTTTTGATCGATTTGCCTCATTGGATCTAATTCGTCTCAACCTCATTGTTGATCCAATTCTTTTTGTTTAGATCAATTCAAAATCAAAATCTTATTCTCATTATTTTTTTAATTCACTGTTCGTTCAGCCCAATTGTTTTTGATTTAACCCAAAATCAAAACTAAACTCTTTTGATATTACTGTTCATCCATCCAACTTTCAAGCCCGATTCATTGATTACTTCGATCCGCATCTTTCTAATCCAACAAGAATAATCCTCAATGAGTCGTCAAATTTTTTTCATGTTTCTTGATCGATTCAGATGTGAATCAGAGTTTAATATCGACATTTTGCTGATTTCATGAGTTTAATTGATCAACGATCAAATGGAAGAGTTGACTAAAAGTCAAAATCGAAACGATGCAGTCTGAGTTTACGATGGTGGAAACGATCTCGCAATCTATTGAAAAGGTCTCACAGATTTGTGGTTCGCTCTATGATAACGAAATCGAAGATTGTTGCTTGTAATTTCAAATCGAGTGGATGGATATTTGCAAATCAAAACTCAATTTGTGATTCTTAGTCGAAATCAGATGGATATTTGCTTTTGATTTAGTATGTATCTGATGAGTCGAATTTGTGTCTTGTTATCGATTTGGAACTTGATTTGAGATCGATTGATTGTTGTCAGCGATCAATGAAAGCGAAGGACGATCTGTGCTGCAATCAGGTTCGGTGGTCGGTGGTTTGATTGGATTTCAATCTCTATGCTTTGAGTTAATTTCAGCATTCGATTTGGAGATTATCGACTGATGAACTAAAAGTCAACTGAAAAAAAAAATCAAAATTGAATTGGAAGTATTGTTTTGACGAACACAGTGGCTTTGAACTGAAGATTGATTTTGGAGTTTTGATTTTGAGTCGATTGCCTTGATGTCGTGGGTGCATAATCGACATGTGGTTAGTGGAATTGAACTCTGATGGCTCGAAATGAGTCAATTGAGGATCGATGGCTTGAAGTCTTGGAATCAAATTAGTCAAAATTGAATTTTGAAATTTGATTTGGTCACGAAGTAATTCTGAAACAAGTAAAAGTTTTGATGTCAATGGTTTCGAAGACTTAATTTTGAATGAGAAATTGATTGTGTTAATTTCGATGGGTTGGAGTCAAGGTTCGAAGATTGGAATCGGGAATAATGGAATCAAAAATTGATGCTCGTAACTGATACAAGACAATCGAGAAAGAAAACAGATTTTTTGTTTTGAGCCCTTGGAGTTTGTAAGAAATAGCAAAACATAACTAACTTCAAAGTGGGGATAAAAGGTTGTGTTAAATACAAACTTTTCGTTTCACATCCCTGAAGTTTCGAAGACATGGCACAAATGGTCTAATTTCGAAATGGTGACAAAAGCTGTGAAAAATGATAAAATTTCTCTATTAGCCCTTGCAGTTTCGAAATATTGGCAGAAAATACCCAACTTCGAAATTGGGAAAATTTTCTGAGAAATTGAAGAATGTTCATTTCTGGTCCCTGCAGTTTGTGCAAATTGACGCTTTCTACCCAGCTTTGGAAAAGGGGGAGAGTTTTGCATATTTGGCTGTTTTGGACGCAACGGGTCCCTGCAAGTTTCAGAAAGTGACAATTTCTACCCGATTTTTGAAAAATCTTGCAACATTTACCCAGGCTTTTTCGTAATTGTTTTTCCGTGCAAGATTTTTGGTGATTCATTTTTGGTACACATCAAGGGGGAGTATTGTGAAGATTATTCTTCGGGCGCTTCTCATCCTTAGTGGGTTTTATAATTAATTTTTGATTATAAAAAGGGGGAGAATGATGGGTATTCGAAGCTTCTCGGGTTTGTCGAATATTCATTTGCGGATTTGAAGACCGGTGTTACATCGAGGGGGAGTTTGGTCTTGATCGCACTAGCTCGTTGGAGATTAAAGCCGGACATCCAATCCTAACTTTGAGGGGGAGAATCTTAGGGTGCAAAGTCATGCTTGGATGTAATGTGTTTAGGCTTTCCTCTTTGTATGTGTAAATGGGTTGAGTCTTTTCCTATAAATAGGAAGTGAGTGACTCCCATTATGTAAGGAATCATTTGGAGTGTTAGACTAGAGAGAGAAATTGTATACAAACCCATTTGTATAATATTTCTAGATCTAATAAGAGCTTACAAAGATTTATTTACTCCTTGTGTTCTTGAATTTGTATGATGAATCACTAGATCTTTCTAATTCCGCACATGCCATCATAATCAACACCACTACAATTGGTATTAGAGCGGTTGTTCTTGAATCTGATTAAGAATTGATCCTTGATGGCTATTTTGATTTGGTGATTCTTTTTGTTCATTGATCTTCGTGTTTAGAGAGTGTTTTGTGTTCTAGAAGTCGAATTTTTCTTTGATTTGATCCATAATTCGACTTTCTCTCTCTAGAATACTTGTTTGTATCACTTTATCTCTCTAGAAAACCCATTCAAAATCACTTTCTCTCTCTAGAAATCTTCAAGTTTTTGTGATCATGGTGGGTTTGCCATATGATTCTTGGATTGTGATTGTTAAAGATGTGAAATACAAAGTCAATGAAGATCAATTTTATGGGTTGGTGTTAAGCAAATTGATTTCATGGGGTAATTTGGTTTCTTATGGAGGTTTGAAGGATGATCATGGAAGCTTGGTATTTCAACCACTTTGTAAGATTGCATGGTTGAATAAAATTGCCTTGTCCATATTAGTTCGTAGTAGAAATCAAAAGGAAGGAGAAGAAAGAGATTTGTTCAATAAGAAATATGTTTCTCTTATTGAAGACCCAAATGATCTTCATGCTCTTAAATTTCTTGAAGTTCTTGATAATGGAGTTCAATGTGATGTTCTTGATGTTTAAGAAAAAGGAGTTCAAGTTGATTCTCAAGATGAAAAAGTTTTTTGCTCAATTGGAGTTCAAACTGATGATATTTTGTGCTCTTGTGATTCGTTTGAAGGAATGATTCTTTATCGGAAGCCGGTGATCCAAGAAAATCACAAGTATCAAACTCCAAAAGATTTGATTCAAACTCAAAATGTTCATGTCGTTGAAAGTGGGTTTGTTCATGAAGTCAAGTCTTCAAGATGCAAAAAGATGAGAAAGAAAAAGAAGAAGAAGATGAATCGGAAGAATAAGCGGGTTTACTCACAAAAATCGTCATATGTTATGAAGCCAAAATCTGTGAAGCAAATTTGGGTTCCAAAGCAACAATCTCCAAATGTTGCATTGAATTTGAAGTCAAAACCCAAATGTGTTGGTGGTTCTTTTGAAGATGTGTCTTGGATCGTTGAAGAACACGAAGAACGAGTTGTACATATCGCATGGTGGGTGGTACAATGTTCGATTTGGAGATTTTCTCATTCCGACAAAAGAACCGAGATCTTCTAAATTTGATTCATTCGTTGAAAACGGAACTCGATTCGTCAAAAAGGTATCTCAAATTCTCAAATGGATTCCAAAACGTCCATGATTTTGATTTGTATTTTGCGTTTTTCAATTTTTGATCGATTTGCCTCATTGGATCTAATTCGTCTCAACCTCATTGTTGATCCAATTCTTTTTGTTTAGATCAATTCAAAATCAAAATCTTATTCTCATTATTTTTTTAATTCACTGTTCGTTCAGCCCAATTGTTTTTGATTTAACCCAAAATCAAAACTAAACTCTTTTGATATTACTGTTCATCCATCCAACTTTCAAGCCCGATTCATTGATTACTTCGATCCGCATCTTTCTAATCCAACAAGAATAATCCTCAATGAGTCGTCAAATTTTTTTCATGTTTCTTGATCGATTCAGATGTGAATCAGAGTTTAATATCGACATTTTGCTGATTTCATGAATTTAATTGATCAACGATCAAATGCAAGAGTTGACTAAAAGTCAAAATCGAAACGATGCAGTCTGAGTTTACGATGGTGGAAACGATCTTGCAATCTATTGAAAAGGTCTCACAGATTTGTGGTTCGCTCTATGATAACGAAATCGAAGATTGTTGCTTGTAATTTCAAATCGAGTGGATGGATATTTGCAAATCAAAACTCAATTTGTGATTCTTAGTCGAAATCAGATGGATATTTGCTTTTGATTTAGTATGTATCTGATGAGTCGAACTTGTGTCTTGTTATCGATTTGGAACTTGATTTGAGATCGATTGATTGTTGTCAGCGATCAATGAAAGCGAAGGACGATCTGTGCTGCAATCAGGTTCGGTGGTCGGTGGTTTGATTGGATTTCAATCTCTATGCTTTGAGTCAATTTCAGCATTCGATTTGGAGATTATCGACTGATGAACTAAAAGTCAACTGAAAAAAAAAATCAAAATTGAATTGGAAGTATTGTTTTGACGAACACAGTGGCTTTGAACTGAAGATTGATTTTGGAGTTTTGATTTTGAGTCGATTGCCTTGATGTCGTGGGTGCATAATCGACATGTGGTTAGTGGAATTGAACTCTGATGGCTCGAAATGAGTCAATTGAGGATCGATGGCTTGAAGTCTTGGAATCAAATTAGTCAAAATTGAATTTTGAAATTTGATTTGGTCACGAAGTAATTCTGAAACAAGTAAAAGTTTTGATGTCAATGGTTTCGAAGACTTAATTTTGAATGAGAAATTGATTGTGTTAATTTCGATGGGTTGGAGTCAAGGTTCGAAGATTGGAATCGGGAATAATGGAATCAAAAATTGATGCTCGTAACTGATACAAGACAATCGAGAAAGAAAACAGATTTTTTGTTTTGAGCCCTTGGAGTTTGTAAGAAATAGCAAAACATAACTAACTTCAAAGTGGGGATAAAAGGTTGTGTTAAATACAAACTTTTCGTTTCACATCCCTGAAGTTTCGAAGACATGGCACAAATGGTCCAATTTCGAAATGGTGACAAAAGCTGTGAAAAATGATAAAATTTCTCTATTAGCCCTTGCAGTTTCGAAATATTGGCAGAAAATACCCAACTTCGAAATTGGGAAAATTTTCTGAGAAATTGAAGAATGTTCATTTCTGGTCCCTGCAGTTTGTGCAAATTGACGCTTTCTACCCAGCTTTGGAAAAGGGGGAGAGTTTTGCATATTTGGCTGTTTTCGACGCAACGGGTCCCTGCAAGTTTCAGAAAGTGACAATTTCTACCCGATTTTTGAAAAATCTTACAACTTTTACCCAGGCTTTTTCGTAATTGTTTTTCCGTGCAAGATTTTTGGTGATTCATTTTTGGTACACATCAAGGGGGAGTATTGTGAAGATTATTCCTCGGGCGCTTCTCATCCTTAGTGGGTTTTATAATCAATTTTTGATTATAAAAAGGGGGAGAATGATGGGTATTCGAAGCTTCTCGGGTTTGTCGAATATTCATTTGCGGATTTGAAGACCGGTGTTACTTCGAGGGGGAGTTTGGTCTTGATCGCACTAGCTCGTTGGAGATTAAAGCCGGACATCCAATCCTAACTTTGAGGGGGAGAATCTTAGGGCGCAAAGTCATGCTTGGATGTAATGTGTTTAGGCTTTCCTCTTTGTATGTGTAAATGGGTTGAGTCTTTTCCTATAAATAGGAAGTGAGTGACTCCCATTATGTAAGGAATCATTTGGAGTGTTAGACTAGAGAGAGAAATTGTATACAAACCCATTTGTATAATATTTCTAGATCTAATAAGAGCTTACAAAGATTTATTTACTCCTTGTGTTCTTGAATTTGTATGATGAATCACTAGATCTTTCTAATTCCGCACATGCCATCATAATCAACACCACTACAATTGGTATCAGAGCGGTTGTTCTTGAATCTGATTAAGAATTGATCCTTGATGGCTATTTTGATTTGGTGATTCTTTTTGTTCATTGATCTTCGTGTTTAGAGAGTGTTTTGTGTTCTAGAAGTCGAATTTTTCTTTGATTTGATCCATAATTCGACTTTCTCTCTCTAGAATACTTGTTTGTATCACTTTATCTCTCTAGAAAACCCATTCAAAATCACTTTCTCTCTCTAGAAATCTTCAAGTTTTTGTGATCATGGTGGGTTTGCCATATGATTCTTGGATTGTGATTGTTAAAGATGTGAAATACAAAGTCAATGAAGATCAATTTTATGGGTTGGTGTTAAGCAAATTGATTTCATGGGGTAATTTGGTTTCTTATGGAGGTTTGAAGGATGATCATGGAAGCTTGGTATTTCAACCACTTTGTAAGATTGCATGGTTGAATAAAATTGCCTTGTCCATATTAGTTCGTAGTAGAAATCAAAAGGAAGGAGAAGAAAGAGATTTGTTCAATAAGAAATATGTTTCTCTTATTGAAGACCCAAATGATCTTCATGCTCTTAAATTTCTTGAAGTTCCTGATAATGGAGTTCAATGTGATGTTCTTGATGTTTAAGAAAAAGGAGTTCAAGTTGATTCTCAAGATGAAAAAGTTTTTTGCTCAATTGGAGTTCAAACTGATGATATTTTGTGCTCTTGTGATTCGTTTGAAGGAATGATTCTTTATCAGAAGCCGGTGATCCAAGAAAATCACAAGTATCAAACTCCAAAAGATTTGATTCAAACTCAAAATGTTCATGTCGTTGAAAGTGGGTTTGTTCATGAAGTCAAGTCTTCAAGATGCAAAAAGATGAGAAAGAAAAAGAAGAAGAAGATGAATCGGAAGAATAAGCGGGTTTACTCACAAAAATCGTCATATGTTATGAAGCCAAAATCTGTGAAGCAAATTTGGGTTCCAAAGCAACAATCTCCAAATGTTGCATTGAATTTGAAGTCAAAACCCAAATGTGTTGGTGGTTCTTTTGAAGATGTGTCTTGGATCGTTGAAGAACACGAAGAACGAGTTGTACATATCGCATGGTGGGTGGTACAATGTTCGATTTGGAGATTTTCTCATTCCGACAAAAGAACCGAGATCTTCTAAATTTGATTCATTCGTTGAAAACGGAACTCGATTCGTCAACAAGGTATCTCAAATTCTCAAATGGATTCCAAAACGTCCATGATTTTGATTTGTATTTTGCGTTTTTCAATTTTTGATCGATTTGCCTCATTGGATCTAATTCGTCTCAACCTCATTGTTGATCCAATTCTTTTTGTTTAGATCAATTCAAAATCAAAATCTTATTCTCATTATTTTTTTTAATTCACTGTTCGTTCAGCCCAATTGTTTTTGATTTAACCCAAAATCAAAACTAAACTCTTTTGATATTACTGTTCATCCATCCAACTTTCAAGCCCGATTCATTGATTACTTCGATCCGCATCTTTCTAATCCAACAAGAATAATCCTCAATGAGTCGTCAAATTTTTTTCATGTTTCTTGATCGATTCAGATGTGAATCAGAGTTTAATATCGACATTTTGCTGATTTCATGAGTTTAAATTAACAACGATCAAATGGAAGAGTTGACTAAAAGTCAAAATCGAAACGATGCAGTCTGAGTTTACGATGGTGGAAACGATCTCGCAATCTATTGAAAAGGTCTCACAGATTTGTGGTTCGCTCTATGATAACGAAATCGAAGATTGTTGCTTGTAATTTCAAATCGAGTGGATGGATATTTGCAAATCAAAACTCAATTTGTGATTCTTAGTCGAAATCAGATGGATATTTGCTTTTGATTTAGTATGTATCTGATGAGTCGAATTTGTGTCTTGTTATCGATTTGGAACTTGATTTGAGATCAATTGATTGTTGTCAGCGATCAATGAAAGCGAAGGACGATCTGTGCTGCAATCAGGTTCGGTGGTCGGTGGTTTGATTGGATTTCAATCTCTATGCTTTGAGTCAATTTCAGCATTCGATTTGGAGATTATCGACTGATGAACTAAAAGTCAACTGAAAAAAAAATCAAAATTGAATTGGAAGTATTGTTTTGACGAACACAGTGGCTTTGAACTGAAGATTGATTTTGGAGTTTTGATTTTGAGTCGATTGCCTTGATGTCGTGGGTGCATAATCGACATGTGGTTAGTGGAATTGAACTCTGATGGTTCGAAATGAGTCAATTGAGGATCGATGGCTTGAAGTCTTGGAATCAAATTAGTCAAAATTGAATTTTGAAATTTGATTTGGTCACGAAGTAATTCTGAAACAAGTAAAAGTTTTGATGTCAATGGTTTCGAAGACTTAATTTTGAATGAGAAATTGATTGTGTTAATTTCGATGGGTTGGAGTCAAGGTTCGAAGATTGGAATCGGGAATAATGGAATCAAAAATTGATGCTCGTAACTGATACAAGACAATCGAGAAAGAAAACAGATTTTTTGTTTTGAGCCCTTGGAGTTTGTAAGAAATAGCAAAACATAACTAACTTCAAAGTGGGGATAAAAGGTTGTGTTAAATACAAACTTTTCGTTTCACATCCCTGAAGTTTCGAAGACATGGCACAAATGGTCTAATTTCGAAATGGTGACAAAAGCTGTGAAAAATGATAAAATTTCTCTATTAGCCCTTGCAGTTTCGAAATATTGGCAGAAAATACCCAACTTCGAAATTGGGAAAATTTTCTGAGAAATTGAAGAATGTTCATTTCTGGTCCCTGCAGTTTGTGCAAATTGACGCTTTCTACCCAGCTTTGGAAAAGGGGGAGAGTTTTGCATATTTGGCTGTTTTCGACGCAACGGGTCCCTGCAAGTTTCAGAAAGTGACAATTTCTACCCGATTTTTGAAAAATCTTGCAACTTTTACCCAGGCTTTTTCGTAATTGTTTTTCCGTGCAAGATTTTTGGTGATTCATTTTTGGTACACATCAAGGGGGAGTATTGTGAAGATTATTCTTCGGGCGCTTCTCATCCTTAGTGGGTTTTATAATTAATTTTTGATTATAAAAAGGGGGAGAATGATGGGTATTCGAAGCTTCTCGGGTTTGTCGAATATTCATTTGCGGATTTGAAGACCGGTGTTACATCGAGGGGGAGTTTGGTCTTGATCGCACTAGCTCGTTGGAGATTAAAGCCGGACATCCAATCCTAACTTTGAGGGGGAGAATCTTAGGGTGCAAAGTCATGCTTGGATGTAATGTGTTTAGGCTTTCCTCTTTGTATGTGTAAATGGGTTGAGTGTTTTCCTATAAATAGGAAGTGAGTGACTCCCATTATGTAAGGAATCATTTGGAGTGTTAGACTAGAGAGAGAAATTGTATACAAACCCATTTGTATAATATTTCTAGATCTAATAAGAGCTTACAAAGATTTATTTACTCCTTGTGTTCTTGAATTTGTATGATGAATCACTAGATCTTTCTAATTCCGCACATGCCATCATAATCAACACCACTACAATTGGTATCAGAGCGGTTGTTCTTGAATCTGATTAAGAATTGATCCTTGATGGCTATTTTGATTTGGTGATTCTTTTTGTTCATTGATCTTCGTGTTTAGAGAGTGTTTTGTGTTCTAGAAGTCGAATTTTTCTTTGATTTGATCCATAATTCGACTTTCTCTCTCTAGAATACTTGTTTGTATCACTTTATCTCTCTAGAAAACCCATTCAAAATCACTTTCTCTCTCTAGAAATCTTCAAGTTTTTGTGATCATGGTGGGTTTGCCATATGATTCTTGGATTGTGATTGTTAAAGATGTGAAATACAAAGTCAATGAAGATCAATTTTATGGGTTGGTGTTAAGCAAATTGATTTCATGGGGTAATTTGGTTTCTTATGGAGGTTTGAAGGATGATCATGGAAGCTTGGTATTTCAACCACTTTGTAAGATTGCATGGTTGAATAAAATTGCCTTGTCCATATTAGTTCGTAGTAGAAATCAAAAGGAAGGAGAAGAAAGAGATTTGTTCAATAAGAAATATGTTTCTCTTATTGAAGACCCAAATGATCTTCATGCTCTTAAATTTCTTGAAGTTCTTGATAATGGAGTTCAATGTGATGTTCTTGATGTTTAAGAAAAAGGAGTTCAAGTTGATTCTCAAGATGAAAAAGTTTTTTGCTCAATTGGAGTTCAAACTGATGATATTTTGTGCTCTTGTGATTCGTTTGAAGGAATGATTCTTTATCGGAAGCCGGTGATCCAAGAAAATCACAAGTATCAAACTCCAAAAGATTTGATTCAAACTCAAAATGTTCATGTCGTTGAAAGTGGGTTTGTTCATGAAGTCAAGTCTTCAAGATGCAAAAAGATGAGAAAGAAAAAGAAGAAGAAGATGAATCGGAAGAATAAGCGGGTTTACTCACAAAAATCGTCATATGTTATGAAGCCAAAATCTGTGAAGCAAATTTGGGTTCCAAAGCAACAATCTCCAAATGTTGCATTGAATTTGAAGTCAAAACCCAAATGTGTTGGTGGTTCTTTTGAAGATGTGTCTTGGATCGTTGAAGAACACGAAGAACGAGTTGTACATATCGCATGGTGGGTGGTACAATGTTCGATTTGGAGATTTTCTCATTCCGACAAAAGAACCGAGATCTTCTAAATTTGATTCATTCGTTGAAAACGGAACTCGATTCGTCAAAAAGGTATCTCAAATTCTCAAATGGATTCCAAAACGTCCATGATTTTGATTTGTATTTTGCGTTTTTCAATTTTTGATCGATTTGCCTCATTGGATCTAATTCGTCTCAACCTCATTGTTGATCCAATTCTTTTTGTTTAGATCAATTCAAAATCAAAATCTTATTCTCATTATTTTTTTAATTCACTGTTCGTTCAGCCCAATTGTTTTTGATTTAACCCAAAATCAAAACTAAACTCTTTTGATATTACTGTTCATCCATCCAACTTTCAAGCCCGATTCATTGATTACTTCGATCCGCATCTTTCTAATCCAACAAGAATAATCCTCAATGAGTCGTCAAATTTTTTTCATGTTTCTTGATCGATTCAGATGTGAATCAGAGTTTAATATCGACATTTTGCTGATTTCATGAGTTTAATTGATCAACGATCAAATGGAAGAGTTGACTAAAAGTCAAAATCGAAACGATGCAGTCTGAGTTTACGATGGTGGAAACGATCTCGCAATCTATTGAAAAGGTCTCACAGATTTGTGGTTCGCTCTATGATAACGAAATCGAAGATTGTTGCTTGTAATTTCAAATCGAGTGGATGGATATTTGCAAATCAAAACTCAATTTGTGATTCTTAGTCGAAATCAGATGGATATTTGCTTTTGATTTAGTATGTATCTGATGAGTCGAATTTGTGTCTTGTTATCGATTTGGAACTTGATTTGAGATCGATTGATTGTTGTCAGCGATCAATGAAAGCGAAGGACGATCTGTGCTGCAATCAGGTTCGGTGGTCGGTGGTTTGATTGGATTTCAATCTCTATGCTTTGAGTTAATTTCAGCATTCGATTTGGAGATTATCGACTGATGAACTAAAATTCAACTGAAAAAAAAATCAAAATTGAATTGGAAGTATTGTTTTGACGAACACAGTGGCTTTGAACTGAAGATTGATTTTGGAGTTTTGATTTTGAGTCGATTGCCTTGATGTCGTGGGTGCATAATCGACATGTGGTTAGTGGAATTGAACTCTGATGGTTCGAAATGAGTCAATTGAGGATCGATGGCTTGAAGTCTTGGAATCAAATTAGTCAAAATTGAATTTTGAAATTTGATTTGGTCACGAAGTAATTCTGAAACAAGTAAAAGTTTTGATGTCAATGGTTTCGAAGACTTAATTTTGAATGAGAAATTGATTGTGTTAATTTCGATGGGTTGGAGTCAAGGTTCGAAGATTGGAATCGGGAATAATGGAATCAAAAATTGATGCTCGTAACTGATACAAGACAATCGAGAAAGAAAACAGATTTTTTGTTTTGAGCCCTTGGAGTTTGTAAGAAATAGCAAAACATAACTAACTTCAAAGTAGGGATAAAAGGTTGTGTTAAATACAAACTTTTCGTTTCACATCCCTGAAGTTTCGAAGACATGGCACAAATGGTCCAATTTCGAAATGGTGACAAAAGCTGTGAAAAATGATAAAATTTCTCTATTAGCCCTTGCAGTTTCGAAATATTGGCAGAAAATACCCAACTTCGAAATTGGGAAAATTTTCTGAGAAATTGAAGAATGTTCATTTCTGGTCCCTGCAGTTTGTGCAAATTGACGCTTTCTACCCAGCTTTGGAAAAGGGGGAGAGTTTTGCATATT
Source organism: Lactuca sativa (assembly GCF_002870075.4). Taxonomy (NCBI): domain Eukaryota; kingdom Viridiplantae; phylum Streptophyta; class Magnoliopsida; order Asterales; family Asteraceae; genus Lactuca; species Lactuca sativa. Next base: position 292,704,574 of record NC_056630.2, on the reverse strand, counting down.
TGGCTGTTTTCGACGCAACGGGTCCCTGCAAGTTTCAGAAAGTGACAATTTCTACCCGATTTTTGAAAAATCTTGCAACTTTTACCCAGGCTTTTTCGTAATTGTTTTTCCGTGCAAGATTTTTGGTGATTCATTTTTGGTACACATCAAGGGGGAGTATTGTGAAGATTATTCTTCGGGCGCTTCTCATCCTTAGTGGGTTTTATAATTAATTTTTGATTATAAAAAGGGGGAGAATGATGGGTATTCGAAGCTTCTCGGGTTTGTCGAATATTCATTTGCGGATTTGAAGACCGGTGTTACATCGAGGGGGAGTTTGGTCTTGATCGCACTAGCTCGTTGGAGATTAAAGCCGGACATCCAATCCTAACTTTGAGGGGGAGAATCTTAGGGTGCAAAGTCATGCTTGGATGTAATGTGTTTAGGCTTTCCTCTTTGTATGTGTAAATGGGTTGAGTGTTTTCCTATAAATAGGAAGTGAGTGACTCCCATTATGTAAGGAATCATTTGGAGTGTTAGACTAGAGAGAGAAATTGTATACAAACCCATTTGTATAATATTTCTAGATCTAATAAGAGCTTACAAAGATTTATTTACTCCTTGTGTTCTTGAATTTGTATGATGAATCACTAGATCTTTCTAATTCCGCACATGCCATCATAATCAACACCACTACAATTGGTATCAGAGCGGTTGTTCTTGAATCTGATTAAGAATTGATCCTTGATGGCTATTTTGATTTGGTGATTCTTTTTGTTCATTGATCTTCGTGTTTAGAGAGTGTTTTGTGTTCTAGAAGTCGAATTTTTCTTTGATTTGATCCATAATTCGACTTTCTCTCTCTAGAATACTTGTTTGTATCACTTTATCTCTCTAGAAAACCCATTCAAAATCACTTTCTCTCTCTAGAAATCTTCAAGTTTTTGTGATCATGGTGGGTTTGCCATATGATTCTTGGATTGTGATTGTTAAAGATGTGAAATACAAAGTCAATGAAGATCAATTTTATGGGTTGGTGTTAAGCAAATTGATTTCATGGGGTAATTTGGTTTCTTATGGAGGTTTGAAGGATGATCATGGAAGCTTGGTATTTCAACCACTTTGTAAGATTGCATGGTTGAATAAAATTGCCTTGTCCATATTAGTTCGTAGTAGAAATCAAAAGGAAGGAGAAGAAAGAGATTTGTTCAATAAGAAATATGTTTCTCTTATTGAAGACCCAAATGATCTTCATGCTCTTAAATTTCTTGAAGTTCTTGATAATGGAGTTCAATGTGATGTTCTTGATGTTTAAGAAAAAGGAGTTCAAGTTGATTCTCAAGATGAAAAAGTTTTTTGCTCAATTGGAGTTCAAACTGATGATATTTTGTGCTCTTGTGATTCGTTTGAAGGAATGATTCTTTATCGGAAGCCGGTGATCCAAGAAAATCACAAGTATCAAACTCCAAAAGATTTGATTCAAACTCAAAATGTTCATGTCGTTGAAAGTGGGTTTGTTCATGAAGTCAAGTCTTCAAGATGCAAAAAGATGAGAAAGAAAAAGAAGAAGAAGATGAATCGGAAGAATAAGCGGGTTTACTCACAAAAATCGTCATATGTTATGAAGCCAAAATCTGTGAAGCAAATTTGGGTTCCAAAGCAACAATCTCCAAATGTTGCATTGAATTTGAAGTCAAAACCCAAATGTGTTGGTGGTTCTTTTGAAGATGTGTCTTGGATCGTTGAAGAACACGAAGAACGAGTTGTACATATCGCATGGTGGGTGGTACAATGTTCGATTTGGAGATTTTCTCATTCCGACAAAAGAACCGAGATCTTCTAAATTTGATTCATTCGTTGAAAACGGAACTCGATTCGTCAAAAAGGTATCTCAAATTCTCAAATGGATTCCAAAACGTCCATGATTTTGATTTGTATTTTGCGTTTTTCAATTTTTGATCGATTTGCCTCATTGGATCTAATTCGTCTCAACCTCATTGTTGATCCAATTCTTTTTGTTTAGATCAATTCAAAATCAAAATCTTATTCTCATTATTTTTTTTAATTCACTGTTCGTTCAGCCCAATTGTTTTTGATTTAACCCAAAATCAAAACTAAACTCTTTTGATATTACTGTTCATCCATCCAACTTTCAAGCCCGATTCATTGATTACTTCGATCCGCATCTTTCTAATCCAACAAGAATAATCCTCAATGAGTCGTCAAATTTTTTTCATGTTTCTTGATCGATTCAGATGTGAATCAGAGTTTAATATCGACATTTTGCTGATTTCATGAGTTTAATTGATCAACGATCAAATGGAAGAGTTGACTAAAAGTCAAAATCGAAACGATGCAGTCTGAGTTTACGATGGTGGAAACGATCTCGCAATCTATTGAAAAGGTCTCACAGATTTGTGGTTCGCTCTATGATAACGAAATCGAAGATTGTTGCTTGTAATTTCAAATCGAGTGGATGGATATTTGCAAATCAAAACTCAATTTGTGATTCTTAGTCGAAATCAGATGGATATTTGCTTTTGATTTAGTATGTATCTGATGAGTCGAATTTGTGTCTTGTTATCGATTTGGAACTTGATTTGAGATCGATTGATTGTTGTCAGCGATCAATGAAAGCGAAGGACGATCTGTGCTGCAATCAGGTTCGGTGGTCGGTGGTTTGATTGGATTTCAATCTCTATGCTTTGAGTCAATTTCAGCATTCGATTTGGAGATTATCGACTGATGAACTAAAAGTCAACTGAAAAAAAAATCAAAATTGAATTGGAAGTATTGTTTTGACGAACACAGTGGCTTTGAACTGAAGATTGATTTTGGAGTTTTGATTTTGAGTCGATTGCCTTGATGTCGTGGGTGCATAATCGACATGTGGTTAGTGGAATTGAACTCTGATGGTTCGAAATGAGTCAATTGAGGATCGATGGCTTGAAGTCTTGGAATCAAATTAGTCAAAATTGAATTTTGAAATTTGATTTGGTCACGAAGTAATTCTGAAACAAGTAAAAGTTTTGATGTCAATGGTTTCGAAGACTTAATTTTGAATGAGAAATTGATTGTGTTAATTTCGATGGGTTGGAGTCAAGGTTCGAAGATTGGAATCGGGAATAATGGAATCAAAAATTGATGCTCGTAACTGATACAAGACAATCGAGAAAGAAAACAGATTTTTTGTTTTGAGCCCTTGGAGTTTGTAAGAAATAGCAAAACATAACTAACTTCAAAGTGGGGATAAAAGGTTGTGTTAAATACAAACTTTTCGTTTCACATCCCTGAAGTTTCGAAGACATGGCACAAATGGTCTAATTTCGAAATGGTGACAAAAGCTGTGAAAAATGATAAAATTTCTCTATTAGCCCTTGCAGTTTCGAAATATTGGCAGAAAATACCCAACTTCGAAATTGGGAAAATTTTCTGAGAAATTGAAGAATGTTCATTTCTGGTCCCTGCAGTTTGTGCAAATTGACGCTTTCTACCCAGCTTTGGAAAAGGGGGAGAGTTTTGCATATTTGGCTGTTTTGGACGCAACGGGTCCCTGCAAGTTTCAGAAAGTGACAATTTCTACCCGATTTTTGAAAAATCTTGCAACATTTACCCAGGCTTTTTCGTAATTGTTTTTCCGTGCAAGATTTTTGGTGATTCATTTTTGGTACACATCAAGGGGGAGTATTGTGAAGATTATTCTTCGGGCGCTTCTCATCCTTAGTGGGTTTTATAATTAATTTTTGATTATAAAAAGGGGGAGAATGATGGGTATTCGAAGCTTCTCGGGTTTGTCGAATATTCATTTGCGGATTTGAAGACCGGTGTTACATCGAGGGGGAGTTTGGTCTTGATCGCACTAGCTCGTTGGAGATTAAAGCCGGACATCCAATCCTAACTTTGAGGGGGAGAATCTTAGGGTGCAAAGTCATGCTTGGATGTAATGTGTTTAGGCTTTCCTCTTTGTATGTGTAAATGGGTTGAGTGTTTTCCTATAAATAGGAAGTGAGTGACTCCCATTATGTAAGGAATCATTTGGAGTGTTAGACTAGAGAGAGAAATTGTATACAAACCCATTTGTATAATATTTCTAGATCTAATAAGAGCTTACAAAGATTTATTTACTCCTTGTGTTCTTGAATTTGTATGATGAATCACTAGATCTTTCTAATTCCGCACATGCCATCATAATCAACACCACTACAATTGGTATTAGAGCGGTTGTTCTTGAATCTGATTAAGAATTGATCCTTGATGGCTATTTTGATTTGGTGATTCTTTTTGTTCATTGATCTTCGTGTTTAGAGAGTGTTTTGTGTTCTAGAAGTCGAATTTTTCTTTGATTTGATCCATAATTCGACTTTCTCTCTCTAGAATACTTGTTTGTATCACTTTATCTCTCTAGAAAACCCATTCAAAATCACTTTCTCTCTCTAGAAATCTTCAAGTTTTTGTGATCATGGTGGGTTTGCCATATGATTCTTGGATTGTGATTGTTAAAGATGTGAAATACAAAGTCAATGAAGATCAATTTTATGGGTTGGTGTTAAGCAAATTGATTTCATGGGGTAATTTGGTTTCTTATGGAGGTTTGAAGGATGATCATGGAAGCTTGGTATTTCAACCACTTTGTAAGATTGCATGGTTGAATAAAATTGCCTTGTCCATATTAGTTCGTAGTAGAAATCAAAAGGAAGGAGAAGAAAGAGATTTGTTCAATAAGAAATATGTTTCTCTTATTGAAGACCCAAATGATCTTCATGCTCTTAAATTTCTTGAAGTTCTTGATAATGGAGTTCAATGTGATGTTCTTGATGTTTAAGAAAAAGGAGTTCAAGTTGATTCTCAAGATGAAAAAGTTTTTTGCTCAATTGGAGTTCAAACTGATGATATTTTGTGCTCTTGTGATTCGTTTGAAGGAATGATTCTTTATCGGAAGCCGGTGATCCAAGAAAATCACAAGTATCAAACTCCAAAAGATTTGATTCAAACTCAAAATGTTCATGTCGTTGAAAGTGGGTTTGTTCATGAAGTCAAGTCTTCAAGATGCAAAAAGATGAGAAAGAAAAAGAAGAAGAAGATGAATCGGAAGAATAAGCGGGTTTACTCACAAAAATCGTCATATGTTATGAAGCCAAAATCTGTGAAGCAAATTTGGGTTCCAAAGCAACAATCTCCAAATGTTGCATTGAATTTGAAGTCAAAACCCAAATGTGTTGGTGGTTCTTTTGAAGATGTGTCTTGGATCGTTGAAGAACACGAAGAACGAGTTGTACATATCGCATGGTGGGTGGTACAATGTTCGATTTGGAGATTTTCTCATTCCGACAAAAGAACCGAGATCTTCTAAATTTGATTCATTCGTTGAAAACGGAACTCGATTCGTCAAAAAGGTATCTCAAATTCTCAAATGGATTCCAAAACGTCCATGATTTTGATTTGTATTTTGCGTTTTTCAATTTTTGATCGATTTGCCTCATTGGATCTAATTCGTCTCAACCTCATTGTTGATCCAATTCTTTTTGTTTAGATCAATTCAAAATCAAAATCTTATTCTCATTATTTTTTTAATTCACTGTTCGTTCAGCCCAATTGTTTTTGATTTAACCCAAAATCAAAACTAAACTCTTTTGATATTACTGTTCATCCATCCAACTTTCAAGCCCGATTCATTGATTACTTCGATCCGCATCTTTCTAATCCAACAAGAATAATCCTCAATGAGTCGTCAAATTTTTTTCATGTTTCTTGATCGATTCAGATGTGAATCAGAGTTTAATATCGACATTTTGCTGATTTCATGAGTTTAATTGATCAACGATCAAATGGAAGAGTTGACTAAAAGTCAAAATCGAAACGATGCAGTCTGAGTTTACGATGGTGGAAACGATCTCGCAATCTATTGAAAAGGTCTCACAGATTTGTGGTTCGCTCTATGATAACGAAATCGAAGATTGTTGCTTGTAATTTCAAATCGAGTGGATGGATATTTGCAAATCAAAACTCAATTTGTGATTCTTAGTCGAAATCAGATGGATATTTGCTTTTGATTTAGTATGTATCTGATGAGTCGAATTTGTGTCTTGTTATCGATTTGGAACTTGATTTGAGATCGATTGATTGTTGTCAGCGATCAATGAAAGCGAAGGACGATCTGTGCTGCAATCAGGTTCGGTGGTCGGTGGTTTGATTGGATTTCAATCTCTATGCTTTGAGTCAATTTCAGCATTCGATTTGGAGATTATCGACTGATGAACTAAAAGTCAACTGAAAAAAAAATCAAAATTGAATTGGAAGTATTGTTTTGACGAACACAGTGGCTTTGAACTGAAGATTGATTTTGGAGTTTTGATTTTGAGTCGATTGCCTTGATGTCGTGGGTGCATAATCGACATGTGGTTAGTGGAATTGAACTCTGATGGTTCGAAATGAGTCAATTGAGGATCGATGGCTTGAAGTCTTGGAATCAAATTAGTCAAAATTGAATTTTGAAATTTGATTTGGTCACGAAGTAATTCTGAAACAAGTAAAAGTTTTGATGTCAATGGTTTCGAAGACTTAATTTTGAATGAGAAATTGATTGTGTTAATTTCGATGGGTTGGAGTCAAGGTTCGAAGATTGGAATCGGGAATAATGGAATCAAAAATTGATGCTCGTAACTGATACAAGACAATCGAGAAAGAAAACAGATTTTTTGTTTTGAGCCCTTGGAGTTTGTAAGAAATAGCAAAACATAACTAACTTCAAAGTGGGGATAAAAGGTTGTGTTAAATACAAACTTTTCGTTTCACATCCCTGAAGTTTCGAAGACATGGCACAAATGGTCTAATTTCGAAATGGTGACAAAAGCTGTGAAAAATGATAAAATTTCTCTATTAGCCCTTGCAGTTTCGAAATATTGGCAGAAAATACCCAACTTCGAAATTGGGAAAATTTTCTGAGAAATTGAAGAATGTTCATTTCTGGTCCCTGCAGTTTGTGCAAATTGACGCTTTCTACCCAGCTTTGGAAAAGGGGGAGAGTTTTGCATATTTGGCTGTTTTGGACGCAACGGGTCCCTGCAAGTTTCAGAAAGTGACAATTTCTACCCGATTTTTGAAAAATCTTGCAACATTTACCCAGGCTTTTTCGTAATTGTTTTTCCGTGCAAGATTTTTGGTGATTCATTTTTGGTACACATCAAGGGGGAGTATTGTGAAGATTATTCTTCGGGCGCTTCTCATCCTTAGTGGGTTTTATAATTAATTTTTGATTATAAAAAGGGGGAGAATGATGGGTATTCGAAGCTTCTCGGGTTTGTCGAATATTCATTTGCGGATTTGAAGACCGGTGTTACATCGAGGGGGAGTTTGGTCTTGATCGCACTAGCTCGTTGGAGATTAAAGCCGGACATCCAATCCTAACTTTGAGGGGGAGAATCTTAGGGTGCAAAGTCATGCTTGGATGTAATGTGTTTAGGCTTTCCTCTTTGTATGTGTAAATGGGTTGAGTCTTTTCCTATAAATAGGAAGTGAGTGACTCCCATTATGTAAGGAATCATTTGGAGTGTTAGACTAGAGAGAGAAATTGTATACAAACCCATTTGTATAATATTTCTAGATCTAATAAGAGCTTACAAAGATTTATTTACTCCTTGTGTTCTTGAATTTGTATGATGAATCACTAGATCTTTCTAATTCCGCACATGCCATCATAATCAACACCACTACAATTGGTATTAGAGCGGTTGTTCTTGAATCTGATTAAGAATTGATCCTTGATGGCTATTTTGATTTGGTGATTCTTTTTGTTCATTGATCTTCGTGTTTAGAGAGTGTTTTGTGTTCTAGAAGTCGAATTTTTCTTTGATTTGATCCATAATTCGACTTTCTCTCTCTAGAATACTTGTTTGTATCACTTTATCTCTCTAGAAAACCCATTCAAAATCACTTTCTCTCTCTAGAAATCTTCAAGTTTTTGTGATCATGGTGGGTTTGCCATATGATTCTTGGATTGTGATTGTTAAAGATGTGAAATACAAAGTCAATGAAGATCAATTTTATGGGTTGGTGTTAAGCAAATTGATTTCATGGGGTAATTTGGTTTCTTATGGAGGTTTGAAGGATGATCATGGAAGCTTGGTATTTCAACCACTTTGTAAGATTGCATGGTTGAATAAAATTGCCTTGTCCATATTAGTTCGTAGTAGAAATCAAAAGGAAGGAGAAGAAAGAGATTTGTTCAATAAGAAATATGTTTCTCTTATTGAAGACCCAAATGATCTTCATGCTCTTAAATTTCTTGAAGTTCCTGATAATGGAGTTCAATGTGATGTTCTTGATGTTTAAGAAAAAGGAGTTCAAGTTGATTCTCAAGATGAAAAAGTTTTTTGCTCAATTGGAGTTCAAACTGATGATATTTTGTGCTCTTGTGATTCGTTTGAAGGAATGATTCTTTATCGGAAGCCGGTGATCCAAGAAAATCACAAGTATCAAACTCCAAAAGATTTGATTCAAACTCAAAATGTTCATGTCGTTGAAAGTGGGTTTGTTCATGAAGTCAAGTCTTCAAGATGCAAAAGATGAGAAAGAAAAAGAAGAAGAAGATGAATCGGAAGAATAAGCGGGTTTACTCACAAAAATCGTCATATGTTATGAAGCCAAAATCTGTGAAGCAAATTTGGGTTCCAAAGCAACAATCTCCAAATGTTGCATTGAATTTGAAGTCAAAACCCAAATGTGTTGGTGGTTCTTTTGAAGATGTGTCTTGGATCGTTGAAGAACACGAAGAACGAGTTGTACATATCGCATGGTGGGTGGTACAATGTTCGATTTGGAGATTTTCTCATTCCGACAAAAGAACCGAGATCTTCTAAATTTGATTCATTCGTTGAAAACGGAACTCGATTCGTCAAAAAGGTATCTCAAATTCTCAAATGGATTCCAAAACGTCCATGATTTTGATTTGTATTTTGCGTTTTTCAATTTTTGATCGATTTGCCTCATTGGATCTAATTCGTCTCAACCTCATTGTTGATCCAATTCTTTTTGTTTAGATCAATTCAAAATCAAAATCTTATTCTCATTATTTTTTTAATTCACTGTTCGTTCAGCCCAATTGTTTTTGATTTAACCCAAAATCAAAACTAAACTCTTTTGATATTACTGTTCATCCATCCAACTTTCAAGCCCGATTCATTGATTACTTCGATCCGCATCTTTCTAATCCAACAAGAATAATCCTCAATGAGTCGTCAAATTTTTTTCATGTTTCTTGATCGATTCAGATGTGAATCAGAGTTTAATATCGACATTTTGCTGATTTCATGAGTTTAATTGATCAACGATCAAATGGAAGAGTTGACTAAAAGTCAAAATCGAAACGATGCAGTCTGAGTTTACGATGGTGGAAACGATCTCGCAATCTATTGAAAAGGTCTCACAGATTTGTGGTTCGCTCTATGATAACGAAATCGAAGATTGTTGCTTGTAATTTCAAATCGAGTGGATGGATATTTGCAAATCAAAACTCAATTTGTGATTCTTAGTCGAAATCAGATGGATATTTGCTTTTGATTTAGTATGTATCTGATGAGTCGAATTTGTGTCTTGTTATCGATTTGGAACTTGATTTGAGATCGATTGATTGTTGTCAGCGATCAATGATAGCGAAGGACGATCTGTGCTGCAATCAGGTTCGGTGGTCGGTGGTTTGATTGGATTTCAATCTCTATGCTTTGAGTTAATTTCAGCATTCGATTTGGAGATTATCGACTGATGAACTAAAATTCAACTGAAAAAAAAAATCAAAATTGAATTGGAAGTATTGTTTTGACGAACACAGTGGCTTTGAACTGAAGATTGATTTTGGAGTTTTGATTTTGAGTCGATTGCCTTGATGTCGTGGGTGCATAATCGACATGTGGTTAGTGGAATTGAACTCTGATGGTTCGAAATGAGTCAATTGAGGATCGATGGCTTGAAGTCTTGGAATCAAATTAGTCAAAATTGAATTTTGAAATTTGATTTGGTCACGAAGTAATTCTGAAACAAGTAAAAGTTTTGATGTCAATGGTTTCGAAGACTTAATTTTGAATGAGAAATTGATTGTGTTAATTTCGATGGGTTGGAGTCAAGGTTCGAAGATTGGAATCGGGAATAATGGAATCAAAAATTGATGCTCGTAACTGATACAAGACAATCGAGAAAGAAAACAGATTTTTTGTTTTGAGCCCTTGGAGTTTGTAAGAAATAGCAAAACATAACTAACTTCAAAGTAGGGATAAAAGGTTGTGTTAAATACAAACTTTTCGTTTCACATCCCTGAAGTTTCGAAGACATGGCACAAATGGTCCAATTTCGAAATGGTGACAAAAGCTGTGAAAAATGATAAAATTTCTCTATTAGCCCTTGCAGTTTCGAAATATTGGCAGAAAATACCCAACTTCGAAATTGGGAAAATTTTCTGAGAAATTGAAGAATGTTCATTTCTGGTCCCTGCAGTTTGTGCAAATTGACGCTTTCTACCCAGCTTTGGAAAAGGGGGAGAGTTTTGCATATTTGGCTGTTTTCGACGCAACGGGTCCCTGCAAGTTTCAGAAAGTGACAATTTCTACCCGATTTTTGAAAAATCTTGCAACTTTTACCCAGGCTTTTTCGTAATTGTTTTTCCGTGCAAGATTTTTGGTGATTCATTTTTGGTACACATCAAGGGGGAGTATTGTGAAGATTATTCTTCGGGCGCTTCTCATCCTTAGTGGGTTTTATAATTAATTTTTGATTATAAAAAGGGGGAGAATGATGGGTATTCGAAGCTTCTCGGGTTTGTCGAATATTCATTTGCGGATTTGAAGACCGGTGTTACATCGAGGGGGAGTTTGGTCTTGATCGCACTAGCTCGTTGGAGATTAAAGCCGGACATCCAATCCTAACTTTGAGGGGGAGAATCTTAGGGTGCAAAGTCATGCTTGGATGTAATGTGTTTAGGCTTTCCTCTTTGTATGTGTAAATGGGTTGAGTGTTTTCCTATAAATAGGAAGTGAGTGACTCCCATTATGTAAGGAATCATTTGGAGTGTTAGACTAGAGAGAGAAATTGTATACAAACCCATTTGTATAATATTTCTAGATCTAATAAGAGCTTACAAAGATTTATTTACTCCTTGTGTTCTTGAATTTGTATGATGAATCACTAGATCTTTCTAATTCCGCACATGCCATCATAATCAACACCACTACAATTGGTATCAGAGCGGTTGTTCTTGAATCTGATTAAGAATTGATCCTTGATGGCTATTTTGATTTGGTGATTCTTTTTGTTCATTGATCTTCGTGTTTAGAGAGTGTTTTGTGTTCTAGAAGTCGAATTTTTCTTTGATTTGATCCATAATTCGACTTTCTCTCTCTAGAATACTTGTTTGTATCACTTTATCTCTCTAGAAAACCCATTCAAAATCACTTTCTCTCTCTAGAAATCTTCAAGTTTTTGTGATCATGGTGGGTTTGCCATATGATTCTTGGATTGTGATTGTTAAAGATGTGAAATACAAAGTCAATGAAGATCAATTTTATGGGTTGGTGTTAAGCAAATTGATTTCATGGGGTAATTTGGTTTCTTATGGAGGTTTGAAGGATGATCATGGAAGCTTGGTATTTCAACCACTTTGTAAGATTGCATGGTTGAATAAAATTGCCTTGTCCATATTAGTTCGTAGTAGAAATCAAAAGGAAGGAGAAGAAAGAGATTTGTTCAATAAGAAATATGTTTCTCTTATTGAAGACCCAAATGATCTTCATGCTCTTAAATTTCTTGAAGTTCCTGATAATGGAGTTCAATGTGATGTTCTTGATGTTTAAGAAAAAGGAGTTCAAGTTGATTCTCAAGATGAAAAAGTTTTTTGCTCAATTGGAGTTCAAACTGATGATATTTTGTGCTCTTGTGATTCGTTTGAAGGAATGATTCTTTATCGGAAGCCGGTGATCCAAGAAAATCACAAGTATCAAACTCCAAAAGATTTGATTCAAACTCAAAATGTTCATGTCGTTGAAAGTGGGTTTGTTCATGAAGTCAAGTCTTCAAGATGCAAAAAGATGAGAAAGAAAAAGAAGAAGAAGATGAATCGGAAGAATAAGCGGGTTTACTCACAAAAATCGTCATATGTTATGAAGCCAAAATCTGTGAAGCAAATTTGGGTTCCAAAGCAACAATCTCCAAATGTTGCATTGAATTTGAAGTCAAAACCCAAATGTGTTGGTGGTTCTTTTGAAGATGTGTCTTGGATCGTTGAAGAACACGAAGAACGAGTTGTACATATCGCATGGTGGGTGGTACAATGTTCGATTTGGAGATTTTCTCATTCCGACAAAAGAACCGAGATCTTCTAAATTTGATTCATTCGTTGAAAACGGAACTCGATTCGTCAAAAAGGTATCTCAAATTCTCAAATGGATTCCAAAACGTCCATGATTTTGATTTGTATTTTGCGTTTTTCAATTTTTGATCGATTTGCCTCATTGGATCTAATTCGTCTCAACCTCATTGTTGATCCAATTCTTTTTGTTTAGATCAATTCAAAATCAAAATCTTATTCTCATTATTTTTTTAATTCACTGTTCGTTCAGCCCAATTGTTTTTGATTTAACCCAAAATCAAAACTAAACTCTTTTGATATTACTGTTCATCCATCCAACTTTCAAGCCCGATTCATTGATTACTTCGATCCGCATCTTTCTAATCCAACAAGAATAATCCTCAATGAGTCGTCAAATTTTTTTCATGTTTCTTGATCGATTCAGATGTGAATCAGAGTTTAATATCGACATTTTGCTGATTTCATGAGTTTAATTGATCAACGATCAAATGGAAGAGTTGACTAAAAGTCAAAATCGAAACGATGCAGTCTGAGTTTACGATGGTGGAAACGATCTCGCAATCTATTGAAAAGGTCTCACAGATTTGTGGTTCGCTCTATGATAACGAAATCGAAGATTGTTGCTTGTAATTTCAAATCGAGTGGATGGATATTTGCAAATCAAAACTCAATTTGTGATTCTTAGTCGAAATCAGATGGATATTTGCTTTTGATTTAGTATGTATCTGATGAGTCGAATTTGTGTCTTGTTATCGATTTGGAACTTGATTTGAGATCGATTGATTGTTGTCAGCGATCAATGAAAGCGAAGGACGATCTGTGCTGCAATCAGGTTCGGTGGTCGGTGGTTTGATTGGATTTCAATCTCTATGCTTTGAGTTAATTTCAGCATTCGATTTGGAGATTATCGACTGATGAACTAAAAGTCAACTGAAAAAAAAAATCAAAATTGAATTGGAAGTATTGTTTTGACGAACACAGTGGCTTTGAACTGAAGATTGATTTTGGAGTTTTGATTTTGAGTCGATTGCCTTGATGTCGTGGGTGCATAATCGACATGTGGTTAGTGGAATTGAACTCTGATGGCTCGAAATGAGTCAATTGAGGATCGATGGCTTGAAGTCTTGGAATCAAATTAGTCAAAATTGAATTTTGAAATTTGATTTGGTCACGAAGTAATTCTGAAACAAGTAAAAGTTTTGATGTCAATGGTTTCGAAGACTTAATTTTGAATGAGAAATTGATTGTGTTAATTTCGATGGGTTGGAGTCAAGGTTCGAAGATTGGAATCGGGAATAATGGAATCAAAAATTGATGCTCGTAACTGATACAAGACAATCGAGAAAGAAAACAGATTTTTTGTTTTGAGCCCTTGGAGTTTGTAAGAAATAGCAAAACATAACTAACTTCAAAGTGGGGATAAAAGGTTGTGTTAAATACAAACTTTTCGTTTCACATCCCTGAAGTTTCGAAGACATGGCACAAATGGTCCAATTTCGAAATGGTGACAAAAGCTGTGAAAAATGATAAAATTTCTCTATTAGCCCTTGCAGTTTCGAAATATTGGCAGAAAATACCCAACTTCGAAATTGGGAAAATTTTCTGAGAAATTGAAGAATGTTCATTTCTGGTCCCTGCAGTTTGTGCAAATTGACGCTTTCTACCCAGCTTTGGAAAAGGGGGAGAGTTTTGCATATTTGGCTGTTTTGGACGCAACGGGTCCCTGCAAGTTTCAGAAAGTGACAATTTCTACCCGATTTTTGAAAAATCTTGCAACATTTACCCAGGCTTTTTCGTAATTGTTTTTCCGTGCAAGATTTTTGGTGATTCATTTTTGGTACACATCAAGGGGGAGTATTGTGAAGATTATTCCTCGGGCGCTTCTCATCCTTAGTGGGTTTTATAATCAATTTTTGATTATAAAAAGGGGGAGAATGATGGGTATTCGAAGCTTCTCGGGTTTGTCGAATATTCATTTGCGGATTTGAAGACCGGTGTTACATCGAGGGGGAGTTTGGTCTTGATCGCACTAGCTCGTTGGAGATTAAAGCCGGACATCCAATCCTAACTTTGAGGGGGAGAATCTTAGGGTGCAAAGTCATGCTTGGATGTAATGTGTTTAGGCTTTCCTCTTTGTATGTGTAAATGGGTTGAGTGTTTTCCTATAAATAGGAAGTGAGTGACTCCCATTATGTAAGGAATCATTTGGAGTGTTAGACTAGAGAGAGAAATTGTATACAAACCCATTTGTATAATATTTCTAGATCTAATAAGAGCTTACAAAGATTTATTTACTCCTTGTGTTCTTGAATTTGTATGATGAATCACTAGATCTTTCTAATTCCGCACATGCCATCATAATCAACACCACTACAATTGGTATCAGAGCGGTTGTTCTTGAATCTGATTAAGAATTGATCCTTGATGGCTATTTTGATTTGGTGATTCTTTTTGTTCATTGATCTTCGTGTTTAGAGAGTGTTTTGTGTTCTAGAAGTCGAATTTTTCTTTGATTTGATCCATAATTCGACTTTCTCTCTCTAGAATACTTGTTTGTATCACTTTATCTCTCTAGAAAACCCATTCAAAATCACTTTCTCTCTCTAGAAATCTTCAAGTTTTTGTGATCATGGTGGGTTTGCCATATGATTCTTGGATTGTGATTGTTAAAGATGTGAAATACAAAGTCAATGAAGATCAATTTTATGGGTTGGTGTTAAGCAAATTGATTTCATGGGGTAATTTGGTTTCTTATGGAGGTTTGAAGGATGATCATGGAAGCTTGGTATATCAACCACTTTGTAAGATTGCATGGTTGAATAAAATTGCCTTGTCCATATTAGTTCGTAGTAGAAATCAAAAGGAAGGAGAAGAAAGAGATTTGTTCAATAAGAAATATGTTTCTCTTATTGAAGACCCAAATGATCTTCATGCTCTTAAATTTCTTGAAGTTCTTGATAATGGAGTTCAATGTGATGTTCTTGATGTTTAAGAAAAAGGAGTTCAAGTTGATTCTCAAGATGAAAAAGTTTTTTGCTCAATTGGAGTTCAAACTGATGATATTTTGTGCTCTTGTGATTCGTTTGAAGGAATGATTCTTTATCGGAAGCCGGTGA
The DNA here is from genome assembly GCF_002870075.4 of Lactuca sativa. Taxonomy (NCBI): domain Eukaryota; kingdom Viridiplantae; phylum Streptophyta; class Magnoliopsida; order Asterales; family Asteraceae; genus Lactuca; species Lactuca sativa. Next base: position 292,689,130 of record NC_056630.2, on the reverse strand, counting down.
TCCAAGAAAATCACAAGTATCAAACTCCAAAAGATTTGATTCAAACTCAAAATGTTCATGTCGTTGAAAGTGGGTTTGTTCATGAAGTCAAGTCTTCAAGATGCAAAAAGATGAGAAAGAAAAAGAAGAAGAAGATGAATCGGAAGAATAAGCGGGTTTACTCACAAAAATCGTCATATGTTATGAAGCCAAAATCTGTGAAGCAAATTTGGGTTCCAAAGCAACAATCTCCAAATGTTGCATTGAATTTGAAGTCAAAACCCAAATGTGTTGGTGGTTCTTTTGAAGATGTGTCTTGGATCGTTGAAGAACACGAAGAACGAGTTGTACATATCGCATGGTGGGTGGTACAATGTTCGATTTGGAGATTTTCTCATTCCGACAAAAGAACCGAGATCTTCTAAATTTGATTCATTCGTTGAAAACGGAACTCGATTCGTCAACAAGGTATCTCAAATTCTCAAATGGATTCCAAAACGTCCATGATTTTGATTTGTATTTTGCGTTTTTCAATTTTTGATCGATTTGCCTCATTGGATCTAATTCGTCTCAACCTCATTGTTGATCCAATTCTTTTTGTTTAGATCAATTCAAAATCAAAATCTTATTCTCATTATTTTTTTTAATTCACTGTTCGTTCAGCCCAATTGTTTTTGATTTAACCCAAAATCAAAACTAAACTCTTTTGATATTACTGTTCATCCATCCAACTTTCAAGCCCGACTCATTGATTACTTCGATCCGCATCTTTCTAATCCAACAAGAATAATCCTCAATGAGTCGTCAAATTTTTTTCATGTTTCTTGATCGATTCAGATGTGAATCAGAGTTTAATATCGACATTTTGCTGATTTCATGAATTTAATTGATCAACGATCAAATGCAAGAGTTGACTAAAAGTCAAAATCGAAACGATGCAGTCTGAGTTTACGATGGTGGAAACGATCTTGCAATCTATTGAAAAGGTCTCACAGATTTGTGGTTCGCTCTATGATAACGAAATCGAAGATTGTTGCTTGTAATTTCAAATCGAGTGGATGGATATTTGCAAATCAAAACTCAATTTGTGATTCTTAGTCGAAATCAGATGGATATTTGCTTTTGATTTAGTATGTATCTGATGAGTCGAACTTGTGTCTTGTTATCGATTTGGAACTTGATTTGAGATCGATTGATTGTTGTCAGCGATCAATGAAAGCGAAGGACGATCTGTGCTGCAATCAGGTTCGGTGGTCGGTGGTTTGATTGGATTTCAATCTCTATGCTTTGAGTCAATTTCAGCATTCGATTTGGAGATTATCGACTGATGAACTAAAAGTCAACTGAAAAAAAAAATCAAAATTGAATTGGAAGTATTGTTTTGACGAACACAGTGGCTTTGAACTGAAGATTGATTTTGGAGTTTTGATTTTGAGTCGATTGCCTTGATGTCGTGGGTGCATAATCGACATGTGGTTAGTGGAATTGAACTCTGATGGTTCGAAATGAGTCAATTGAGGATCGATGGCTTGAAGTCTTGGAATCAAATTAGTCAAAATTGAATTTTGAAATTTGATTTGGTCTTGAAGTAATTCTGAAACAAGTAAAAGTTTTGATGTCAATGGTTTCGAAGACTTAATTTTGAATGAGAAATTGATTGTGTTAATTTCGATGGGTTGGAGTCAAGGTTCGAAGATTGGAATCGGGAATAATGGAATCAAAAATTGATGCTCGTAACTGATACAAGACAATCGAGAAAGAAAATAGATTTTTTGTTTTGAGCCCTTGGAGTTTGTAAGAAATAGCAAAACATAACTAACTTCAAAGTGGGGATAAAAGGTTGTGTTAAATACAAACTTTTCGTTTCGCATCCCTGAAGTTTCGAAGACATGGCACAAATGGTCTAATTTCGAAATGGTGACAAAAGCTGTGAAAAATGATAAAATTTCTCTATTAGCCCTTGCAGTTTCGAAATATTGGCAGAAAATACCCAACTTCGAAATTGGGAAAATTTTCTGAGAAATTGAAGAATGTTCATTTCTGGTCCCTGCAGTTTGTGCAAATTGACGCTTTCTACCCAGCTTTGGAAAAGGGGGAGAGTTTTGCATATTTGGCTGTTTTGGACGCAACGGGTCCCTGCAAGTTTCAGAAAGTGACAATTTCTACCCGATTTTTGAAAAATCTTGCAACTTTCACCCAAAAAGTCAAAAAATTTCACAAATTGAAAATTTTTGTGGCTTTTTCGTGATTGTTTTTCCATGCAAGATTTTTGGTGATTCATTTTTGGTATACATCAAGGGGGAGTATTGTGAAGATTATTCCTCGGGCGCTTCTCATCCTTAGTGGGTTTTATAATCAATTTTTGATTATAAAAAGGGGGAGAATGATGGGTATTCGAAGCTTCTCAGGTTTGTCGAATATTCATTTGCGGATTTGAAGACCGGTGTTACTTCGAGGGGGAGTTTGGTCTTGATCGCACTAGCTCGTTGGAGATTAAAGCCGGACATCCAATCCTAACTTTGAGGGGGAGAATGTTAGGGTGCAAAGTCATGCTTGGATGTAATGTGTTTAGGCTTTCCTCTTTGTATGTGTAAATGAGTTGAGTCTTTTCCTATAAATAGGAAGTGAGTGACTCCCATTATGTAAGGAATCATTTGGTGTGTTAGACTAGAGAGAGAAATTGTATACAAACTCATTTGTATAATCTTTCTAGATCTAATAAGAGCTTACAAAGATTTATTTACTCCTTGTGTTCTTGAATTTGTATGATGAATCACTAGATCTTTCTAATTCCGCACATGCCATCATAATCAACACCATTACAAGAAGAGGGCACCAAAATGTCCAAGAACCCTTAGGGATTACTCCCACACATTTTTGGGGCCTTAGGGGTTCCTTATATAGTGAGGCTATTAGGGTTTTGAACTAAGAAACCCTAATCTGACTGCTTAGGCCCCAAGCAACCCATGGACTCCCTCCTTAGAAGCCTTGGATGAATTCTAATGGGTTTCCCCATAGATTTCGTCCGCTCCCACTTCTATGGAGTCCATTAGCCTAATATTCAGCTGTCACACAATTGACAGTTCTACTGCCCTTTATTTTATTAATTTCTTTTAGCCACGGAATTATAGTTGAAGAGCCAATGAGATGAGAATAAGACGTCATCGTGTTCGTGTTGAAGTTCTCCATTGAAGAATAGTTAGAATTTGAGTAAACCTTAAATTTGGATTTGATCAAACAAAGCTCTTGATAATCACCAATCAAACACTCGATTTATCAACTAGAACACATAATCGACTCACAACAGTAGATCTAATATGAATTTCTGACACAAAAGAGTGGAAAATTGAAATCTAGAACGAGACTCAAACCTTTTGTAAAATTCAGAAAAACAGATCAAAATTTTGTATGAATCCTGCTCTGATACCAAATGTAGTTGCAATGAAATTGAGATTGAATAATACGATCAAAGTGAATTATAAATGATATACACAAGATGTAAATATAATCTGCTTGGCTCAATACAAGGGATTGGGAACACTACACTTCGTAACATAAGTGCCCTTGTAATAACATTACAAACTAATGAAACTTTAAGAGCTTACCTCACAACATGACATGCAGTCCTCACATCGTGACCAAGGTGTAAACCCAAAACTAGATTATTGAACTAATGAAATGATTACCTGAACTGAGTGTTATAGTCAAACAGTGGTGCGTTTTCGATGGTTGTTAGTTGCGATGGAGAAGGAGGAAGGAAGGGGAGGGCATGGAAGGTGCTGAAAGTCGTCATCGTTAGTAGGTAGGTAGCTGGACGTAGTTTAGGTGGGTGAAGAACAGTGGCGCACGATGGTGATGTCACTGGTGATCGGAAAAGAGGGTGAAGAGAGAGAGAGAGAGAGAGAGAGAGATGATGTAGGAGAGAGGGTTGGCTAGCCTCTATCTTATATGAAGGGATGGGTGATGTGGTCCATCGCTTTGTTGACTAGTGGCACCATGCATTGAGTGACAAATGTCACTATACCGATGGTAACATGTATTGCTTCCTCGATCTCCATACCATTTTCTAACGAAAAATGACATCTTACATATTTTTTTTTTTGAAAACACTAGTTTAATGTCCATGAGTTTACAGTTCAGAATATGTAAATGTATTTACCTAACAAAAGACGTAAGTATGTCAAAAATGTGTTCAAAGTCGTTTGTTGGGGGATTCTCGGTTCCACGGCTCGAATGATTTTCGCGAATGTGTTATAACTTCATGATATGAAACTTTCGAAAGTGGAATAAAATATTAGAGTATTGAGTGATTCCAAAAATGTGTTCAAATTTACTTAACGGAATGTGTAGCTATTCCAACGAATCGATTGAAGAATCGTTTACGGGAAAAGCTTGTGTTGCACTGTTCATTTTTCTTATAATGGTCATAATTTTGTATAATCTCCGTTTTCAACGTTTTTATATCCAATAAATCGTGTTTCCATACTTTATCTATTTAGAGTGTTATTTGTACATAATAATACTTAATACACAAATCTTACTTAAAATGCATTAATTAATTACTTATGTATAGTGAATTGTATTTGTTTGTCAATGATCTAAATCAATCGAAGATTAAAGTGTTATTATGCATGCACTTCTAAGTGTAAAAAATTCGGTTGCATTAAAAAGTGTGGAATATAATACATTAGGTCTATTCATTTGTGTGTTTACACTGACTTAGATCGGTGAACAATGACCTAATTTACTAGTTGTCACAGTTTTGTATGGATGAGAGTAGTCTTATGAATAATTTCATTGATCTAGACCAAGAAAAAGATAAAGAGGAAGGTGGAGATATGGTTGATATTGGCGATTTTAATATTGTCAATACATTTAGTGTTGTTAGGATTTTATTGATGAAAAACTGAGTTCCATTTGGTTATATTCGGAGATAGGAGATACAAATTACACATTCGAATAGCTAATGAGGACTCAAGAACAGCACGTTAGAGGCATTGCATGTGCGAGGTCTATGAGTTAAGCCCCTAGAAGGGACCAAAAGGATGAGACCATGGTCGGTTCCAAACGGATTTTTCCATATAGAGAAAAAAGATGCAATCAAAATTTTCACGTATAAAACCTAAGGTTTGCATTTGTTGCGAAAGGAGCATGGTTTCTATTAAAATCATTGTCTTTTATTTATATATAGAAGATTTGAACGGTTGAAGAAGAAATGTAGATCACAAAAATTGCTTCTTCCCTCATCAACAATGTCACTAACGAACACAATACAAAACAATATATTTTTGTTTTACTGATTAGAAATAGACATGTAATTCCAAATCGATTTTCTTGAATTATCATAAACTGGATTTCATGTTACCCAAATAATAATATAGAGATACCATATTCTGAAAAATATTTTATTTACACAATCCTTAATTATCCAAGTTCAATTATAACCAAAACACAAAATCTAAAAGTAGATCCTGCTTTGTTCAAGTGGATGGTAAGGAGAGTTATGACGTCACGCAACTTGACCACAAGTTTGTTGCGAGTCTTATCAGTCGTTTCATGGAAAATGCTACGCAAACATTTTGATGCATCAAATAGAGCCCTTAGATATATGAAATGGACAAAAGAATGTGGAGTGTTTTACAAAAAAAATTGAGGTGTCTTGGTGGGCTATATAGACAATAACTATGTTGGCGAGAATGGAGATGGAGGATAGCAAGTGCATCTCATGCTACATGCTTATGATGTGTGGAGGAGCACTGGTAAGGTGTTCGAGAAAATAACCAACAGTTTATTCTGCTTGGTTTATAAAGTTTTATTTTTCAAATTGTATCATAAATGTTAGATAGAAATCCATACAAATAAAAAATATATATTTCATTTGATTAAAAAAAATATTTAGATTATGTTTGGCACGCTACAACTAGCTGATAAACTAGTTTAGTTTTTGAGATTTTTTATATTGTCGTATTTGGTAAGCCAAAAAGTAGCTTATAAGTTAGTTTATAACCTAGTTTTTTAAAAAGTTACTTAAACTAGTTTTTTGAGAGCTTTTTCAAAAATTTCCAAAAATACCCCTAATTAATTATAGAAACACATTCATTTAAAATGTCTTTTTATATCATTTTACTAGTTGTGAGACCCGTATATTATACGGATTGATTAAAACAAAATGTTAAGTACGAACGATTAAATAGAAATTTTATTTGAATTTGAAATTGAAATAAGTGAAAATTATGAGAAAAATACATGCAAAAAATAAAGAAATAAAAATTATGTATTTATTGTGTAGTACACAGGTTAATTATAACAAAATGTTAAACATAAAGGTTTAAACCGTAAATTTATTTGAAATTTAAAATTTAAAATTTAAAATTAATGGTAGGTTTAATTTATGGAAACCAAATTAATGATATATTGAAAATGAAAATTAAATTAATGACAAGTGGAAAATAAATATATCTCAAATTATGACAAAATGACATGTGGCTAATAAATTATGAGGGAATGACATGTGACAAAGTCATTTTCATTTATTAGGATAGATATATATATATTTCAGCTATCAATTAACTTTTTCTTAACAAAAGTTATCCTCTAGTTTTTCAGCTATTACATCAAATATAGTCTTAAAAAAAATATACGGTTTCATGTATATAACATTTTCTATGAAAAAATCGTGCCTGTTAAAAGTCATGCCCATTTTAGAAAATGAAAATTTTAATTGATGACTGTAAAAAGACACAATATGTATGGATACATTATTAATCCAAAAATATTTGGTAAAAGAAGGAAAGAAATAATGTCCCATGGATGACTTTTGTTGGCTTAAATTCTTTACGTCTTCTAGGAAACAATCATTTTTCCCCATCAACTCAGACTCCTACACACCATTTACAAAATGCCGCCGTCCGGCGACCAATCCCCGAGCGACGCTGTAGGACTACCCATTCACGGTGACGTACTGGAAGCTGTTCTCTCCCAGCTGCCACTCGTCCACTTAGTTCCTGCAACCATCGTATCCAAAGTCTGGAATAAAGGTGTCGCATCCACCCTAAAATCCAAGAAACCCCAACCATGGTTTATTCTACATACTCAGCGCTCAAGGTCGCCGTATCTGACGACGACGGAGGCCTACGATCCTGGGTCACGCTTGTGGATCGAGATTCATCAGCCAACAATTGATTATGTCTCCGCTCTACGATCATCACAGTCAAATCTTCTCTACATGTTGTCTCCTTCTAAGTTCTCGTTTTCGTTTGATCCGCTGCATCTAACATGGCACCATGTAACGCCTCCGCGCGTATGGCGGATAGATCCTATTGTTGGCGTAGTTGGAAGACACGTCATCGTTGCCGGTGGTGTTTCCGATTTCGAGCATGATCCACTTGCCGTCGAGATCTACGACCTTGAGTCGCAAATTTGGACCAACCCGGAACCGATGCCGGAGTTTCTCGAAGATTCTTCGTCGTCAATCTGGACTTCAATCGCCACCGACGAACGTCGTCTTTTTGTTATGGAGAAAAGCTCCGGCGTATTACATACCTTCGATCCATTGACAAACACCTGGTATGGTCCTTCTGTTTTACGTCCTGATCACCTCGTTTCTCATTCCAGTATCGGATTCTCCGACGACAAATTGATTCTGATCGGGTTGTTAGTTGATTCCGACGACGCCACCCGCATTAAGCTGTGGGAAGTGAATTGCGAATCATTTGAGTACCATGAAATTGCAGAGATGCCGGCAGCTCTTGTCCAGAAGTTAAAGGGTGATGACTTGCAAATTTTTTCGATTGACGTTCGTATGGCGGGAAATGTAGCTTACATCTATAAACCGATGCGAGCCGGAGAGGTGATAGTATGCGAACTTTTCGGTGACGGTGGTGAGTGTAGGTGGTGGAGCATGGCTAATCCGGTCACCGGTGATCGAAGTATAATGGAGAGGTTCGTTTATACGTGTACAATGGTAGGGGTTGAGGATCTGCAGCGAGCCACTGGGTCGATGGTGAATCGGAGATTTCGATTTAAAAAGTGATCCAACGACGTGGAGTTGCAAAGGTGAAAAGCGTTCAATCTTTGAAAGCTGATACGCAATTTCATTAACATTATAACATTCCAAGGGGGTGTTTACACGTTTCATTTTCAGTAATTACGATAAGAAAAGTAAATTGTAACAAAATGGATATAATGTGTTTGTATTGTTAAAGATATAATGATTAAGTAATTTGTTGTTAAAAGTTCTGTTATTGTAATTAGACAAAGTTACATAAATGTCATTTCCAATTGGCAAAAAGTACCGGTATAAGTTCTTATAAGAAATTTTGAACATGTATGATCTTATCAATTCTAAAAGTTTCACAATGATTAATATTGTCTGAAAAGTACTTCTATATTTTCTTATAAGAAATTTTGAACAAGTATGATCTTATGGATTCTAAAGTTTCACGATAATTAACAGTGTTAGAAAACAAGGGTTATATACCTTTAAAATTACTAATATTTTTTTTTCTCTTATATGATTAGAATTTAAAAAAAGAAAAGTAAGACAAAAAGTAGTCTCTCTCTCTCTCTCTCTCTCTCTCTCTCTCCTCTCTCTCTCTCTCTCTCTCTCTCTCTCTCTCTCTCTCTCTCTCTCTCTCTCTCTCTCTCTCCTCTCTCTCTCTCTCTCTCTCTCCTCTCTCACTCTCTCTCTCTCTCTCTCTCTCTCTCTCTCTCTCTCTCCCATGCGTGTTACTTAGAGGTGACAATCATGTCGGGTTTAAGTTGACAGATCAAAATACACCAACATGAATACAACCCAATTAATACAAGTCTCGGGTTGGCAGGTTTAAAAGATCAATCTGAATACGACCCATCAACCTATTTACTTATATGAGTTCGCAGATTCACGGGTCAGATTCAAGTTTATGGTTCAGATTCAACTGCAACGAAAAAACACAAATTATGAGGGAGGTGGGTACAAGTAGCAGTACAAGAAATAATGGAAATATGGACGACACTTTTAACAACGTCGGACCCTTTTAGCGACGATATCGGGCAAACGTGCCTTTTGTCGTCGCTAATGGTCACCGATGTCGTAGGTGTCGTCGGTAATATCTTTCCAACGGCGATCCACGTGTTCCACAAGAAAATTGAATCGTGACCGCATCATTGTAGAATGATCCATCGGTTAGGGTTCACCCACAAAATAAGCAATAGGGATGACGACAATTACAACATCTTGTGGTCACTACTGAGGTTGATCCGCGTGAACCTTGCCAGAGGCAATCTTGGCCCTTCATTTTTTTTTTTGGATCAAACAGATTAGAGTGACGGAAAAAAAGCGCGTTTATTTCCCTCCAAATGGTCGCCGCTAATGCCCTGGTGGCGCCGCTAAAGGTGACACCGCTAAAGTTTACCTCTTTTGTCCGGCCTTCTCGTCCCAGACGACGTATACCCACTGCCAAAACTCACCCATTTTTCTCCGGCGACGATTTACGACATCACCACAACTTCTGCCGATGCCACTGCTCTCCACCCATTCTTAGATCGTCGAACCTCCATCGATTAACCTCCCTCGCCGACTGTCACATCCGCTTGCCGACTGTCGCCTTCGGTTACGACCTTCTATCGCCGGCTACGTTTGTTTTTTTTTTCCATTTCTCTTTCTCTTCTTTTCTAACCAACATTTCACCGATTAATTGTTAATTTTTATTTTTTTTATTTTTAAAGTAACTGTCTCCGACAAGAACACCACATCACCACCGACTGCAACTACGTTTTTCTGGCGAGCACAAGTCAATTTTCTTTTTCACTTCTGAATGTGTATTGTATGTATGTGGATGTGTTAATCATTATATGTATTGTTGAATGTATACGTAAAATTTATGTATTTTTGAATATATATATATATATATATATATATATATATATATATATATATATATATATATATATATATATGAAACTATTGAATGTGTTTTTAAAAATTTGCGTATTGTTGAATGTGTATGTAAAATGTATATATATCCATCGACTCATATTTTTGTGGTAATTATAAAATTTTCTCCGGCGACGATTTACGACATCACCACAACTTCTGCCGATGCCACTGCTCTCCACCCATTCTTAGATCGTCGAACCTCCACCGATTAACCTCCCTCGCCGACTGCCACCTTCCGCTTGCCGACTGTCACCTTCGGTTACAACCTGCTACCACCGGCCATGTTTGTTTTTTCTTCATGTTTCTCTTTCTCTTCTTTTCTAACCAACATTTCACCGATTAATTGTTAATTTTTATTTTTTCTATTTTTAAGGTAACTGTCTCCGACAAGAACACCAAATCACCACCGACTGCAACTATGTTTTTCGGGCGAGCACAGGTCAATTTTCTTTTTCACTTATGAATGTGTATTGTATGTATGTGGATGTGTTAATCATTGTATGTATTGTTGAATGTATACGTAAAATTTATGTATTTTTTAATATATATATATATATATATATATATATATATATATATATATATATATATATATATATATATATATATATATATATATGAAACTATTGAATGTGTTTTTAAAAATTTGTGTATTGCTGAATGTGTATGTAAAATGTATATATATATCTATCGACTCATATTTTTGTGGTATTTATAAATTTTTGTAAGTGGTAATTACAAATTATAAATTTGATGTTGAGGTTTAATGATTTACAAACTAATTATACGAAAATAATTAGTTTTATTATCGGATATAAAATATAATATACATCAACTTATTTACATGGAAAAAATTTATGTGCAAAGTTGGATATTATATGTGGAAAAATCTATGTAAAATGTAGAATATGTGAATGTATATTGTATGTATATGTGTATAATATATGTTATCATTGTTATGACTTAGATGCTATAATTTACAATTTTATAATTTAATAAATTAATTAAATTATAATTGAAAAGTAGGATGTTATAATTTATAATTCTTTAAAAGTACAAAGTAGAATGTTATAATTGTAAAAACAAACAAAAGTTTGATGTTATAATTTACAATGAACTTTAAAGTACAATTCTATAATAAAAAAACAAAATAACTAAGATGCTATATATAAAAATAAATATGAAAACGTAATAAAAAAATTAGCTGATATAAATAATAAAAATATGGAAAACAATGATGATATAAATCCAAAATATATACTAAAATTGTTTAAAACAAAATCTTATAATACAAAACAAAAACAAAAAACATAAGACGGTAAATCTACTAAGTTATAATCTAATAACTTAATTATTTAAAGTACAATGCTATAATAATGAAAAGTAGGTTTTTTGGTTTAAGTGGTTTCCTTTATTTTCCTTTTAAATCATCAAGAGCCTAAAAATATCCGCCTTAAATTGATTTAATTTCGGTCGATACCCATTTTGGGACTGTTTTTTGAATACTTTAGGATGTGAATGTGTATTACATGATTGATTGTTTAAGAAAGATGCGGTTGCTATTTTCTCTTTGCTCCTCTAGTATATATTTCTATTTATACTTAAGAGCTAAGGGGAAATGTTGCCGAATTTTTCTTAAACAATCAGTCATGTAATACACATTCACATATGAGGTAAAGTATTCAAAAAGTGGGTTTAGAAGCCTAACCTTGTGAATACTCTATATGATTGAGCGGTTACTCTATTCTTATAAAAATTCAATCCTAATTTTAGTTCTTGTAGAGTAAACACTAAAACTTAACTTATGTTTGAGTTGCAACATGTCTATTAATAAAACCTAGACTATTATTGAAAATCGTAACTCAACCGTGTTCCAACAAGGACTCGAATCTTTCTCAAGAGGTCGAAACCACACGTCGATAACAAAGGTCAAATTGGATGCCCGTGTAACAAATGTAATGTCAATAAATTTATACTACTAGCAATAATGAAAATCCATGTACTTCAACATGGTTTTAGTTAACATTATATTATATGGAAGTATCATAATGAAAATACAGTTCATCCGGCTGTAAAAGATATATTGCATAGTAACGAGATGGCTGATGTTATTGTTGATGTTATGGGTGGTGTGCTTGAAGACGATACCAACAGTGACGAAGAGAACTCGGATACAGAGGGTAGCGGTGTCGATGATGGAATTCAGAAGTTGTAGAGGAAGTCCATGTAACATCCGAAAAATATAGGCCAAAATTTTCTTTTTAAATACGTCATTATAAAACGAATAGTGTAATAAAATGTTTGTAATATCATGTCATGACAAAACCAAAATAGAAATAATCAAAAATGTTATCATAAAACAATATCAGAGTGTAATCCCAAAGATCTCATGTGTGTAAAACCATAGTGTGATGCGCTGCGATCAAGCCGGCTCCTTTCCTTTAAACACGAAGTACTTGAAACCAAATCTGAAAACCGTAAGCACGAAGCTTAGTAAGTTCCGCCATCATACCACGTACCACACAATCACATAACATACATACTGCCAGGCATTTCTGGGGTGCCCGACCTACCCGGTACGACCTTTCTGGGGTGCCGACCTACCCATGCGGCCATTCTAGGGTGCCGTCCTACCCGTGTCAAGCCATTCTAGGGTGCTGACTACCCATGTCAAGCCATTCTGGGGTGCTGACTACCCTTCGGTCCTAACGACCGAACCTCGGGGACTATTTCACCCCTACTACTACTACTATCACATATCATAACATAACATAACATATTATCATACATATATAGGGTGTCTGAACTACCCTTCGGTCCTAACAACCGAACTCGGGGACTGCTCCCCTCCTACTACCTCTAACTCATATAACAGGTCATGCTAGCATATAAACATAACATCACATACTGTCAGACGTATCTGGGGTGCCTGACTACCCTCCGCTCCTAACAACCGAACTCAACTACTATCACATATAACATATCATGCTAGCATATAACATATCAGGTAGTAGCAAACCTAGATGATATCACAGAGACAATCATCTATCATACGTCTCCTACTGGTGGGCCAACATTGTGGCCTTAGACCCACCGCTACTGGAAGGTAACTCACCTCACACTACTGAAGTCCCGTAGACACAATCCCACATTGTTGAAGTCTCGCAGGCTCAACCCCAACTACTGAATGACAGATTCCCAAATTGTCAACACCAAAACAACACCCAATTAATAATTGGGTCCCAACTCATAACCATAATACATACTTGGATAATTACTACATTACCCCAGGCTTGGCTTATTTAAGCCCAAGGCCCAATCCATAGGCCCAAAGTCAATTAGGAATCAAAGCCCAACACATGGCCCAATTTTCAAAATTAGGCCTAGGCCTATACATGGCCTCATTCTAAGGCCCAACATCATATAATCATTAAGGCCCAAACAATGGCCCAATTTTCCAAATTAGGGCTAAACCCCTTACATGGGTCTTACCCTAGGCCCATTAAATAATTCTAGTTCAATTGCTTGCTCTTGGATGGTCCATTATTATCTCAATATAAAGGCCCAATAATATACCCAAGTGAAATTAGGGTTTCACATAAAATGACAATTAGGGTTTGGTTTCCTACTTAACCCAATAAGGACTTAATCCACTAAGGACTTAATCCATTAAGTCCAATATCGCTTAGATTAATCTTGCCAATGCTCATTATTTAATATTTCAAGTTATTAATAATTCCCGAGTGTCCCGATTAATTTCTCAAATTAAGGTTTTATTGGCATTAGGGTTTTCCAATCCAAATATTAGCTCATTTATCAATTTGTTGGCCTTTTATGTCAATCAGGGCTTTATTGGGCTTATTAGGCCCACTTGAATATCATTGAGCCCATTAGGGTTTTATTAGGGTTCGTTAAGCTTTATTGGGCCTATTTGAGCTACTTTGGCCCATTAGGGTTTCAAGCACCTCCAAACGAATCAAACTCACAAGGAAAACACACCACCACCCGACACGGTGACCGGTGGCGGCAGGAGGCGGCAGCCACCACCTTATGGTGGTGGTTATTAGTTTTCTTTTCATTATTTTAATTTGTAGTACACTTTACAATGGTAAATCTCAACTAAAAAAACGCACACACCCACTAAACACACACATACATAGCGGGGTATGGTGGCAGCCCCCACCTCACGGTAGTGGTGGTGGCTATTCTTGCAGTTTCTGGCCAAACAGCCCCACACAACACCTACTCGACAGAAATACACCCACACATGTTTTAATGGTAGAAAGAACCCAGCCACCCACCAAGCGACATACGGTGGCGGTAGAGATGCTGATGACGGCGGCAGGCAGGGCACATAGCGAAGGGCGGTCTTCACAAGCTCATCCTCGGTGATAGCAAGGTAACACACACGCAAGCATCGTCTGAGACCCGGAAGCAGCTTGTCATCAAGGGAAATGGGCAGCGGTCACGGTTAGTCGCGACAATTACGACGGCCAACGGAATTAGCGAAGAAGGATGGTGGTGGGGAGAAGATGTGATTGTGGCGGGTCGCGACCTCAGCTGGCAAACAGCAACAGCAGTACGTTCCATTCCTTCACTCGCTCATTTCCCCAATGTACAGAAGCAGTCCTCGTCTTCAAAGGAGTGATTGTGCGGTGGTTCTTATCTTTGATGTCGGCGGTGGAATGACGGTATCCGGGGGTCACGGTGGTAACATGGCGGCTGGAGGAGTGGATGAAGGGTGAGTGAGACTGATGGTGCGACACCGACAGTGGAAGAAGGAAGTGGCGGCTGCTCTTGTTCAATTAGGTTTAGGGTAAGGAAATGTAACAGGAAGAAAGAAGGCGTCGGGTTTAAATCCCGCTCCAAATCAAACCTTTGCCCACTTTACAAGTTTGGTCCTTCCCTATGCGAAACTTTTCAACTAAGGTCCGAAACTTACCAATTAAACCCTGCTCCTGAAAACCTTTACTAAATAAGTCTGAATTTTACAAAAAAGCCCCTGATTTCATAAAATCCTTTCATCCTAGGTACAATATTTACCAATTATACCCTTGCTTCCATATTTGCACTCAAATCCGATCCCTAATTTAACAAATAGCCCCTTAGCCCCAAAATCTCTTCAAATGAAGTCCCCGAAGTTACCAGTTAGTCCCCGCCTTCATAAAATTTACAAAACTAATTTGGAACTGACACTTTTAACCCCCAACTTCTAAAATTATGACAATTAGCTCTTCGCCGATTATATATAATTATTTATTTTAGGACTACAAGCCATTCATTAATTAATTTATTTATTTAATAAATAAACGGGGTTTTACAACTCTCCCCCACTTAAATTAGATTTCGTCCTCGAAATCATTCCTTACCAATCCTTACATACCAAGTCACTCTAGTAACATAGTCATCTTCCCGGGCACACCTTAGCCTTCCCAGGGTCGCCGTGACCAGTCTTCGCAACACCTTACAATCTGTAGGTGAACGAATTCCTTGCAACAAGACCACATGTAATCTATCCCAAAATTTGCTATCTCGAGATGGTCTGAATCCCTGACAGACCACTCATATCCTGAAGCATGTCCTGAAGCAAGCAGTCCGTTGCTTTTCTGATCTCATAACTGTAGTGACGCTCCTACAGTCCTATCACTGGCTCAACCAGATCTAATCCATCTGGGTAATTCCGAAATCCAATCCATGGATTTCCTTATCCTCACTGTTGCACCCGAACTGGTGGGTACTGTTGTTCCTTCCGCATTTTAACAACACGCTCATGCCATCTATTAACCTAGTGAATGCTACGACTACACCCGCAGACTTACAACACTCTAACACTATCTGACTGTCTGGTGAATGCTACGGCTACACCCGCAGACTTACAACACCCCTCACACTATCTGCTGCCAGTGAATGCTACGGCTACACCCGCAGACTTACAACACTTTCCATACTACCTGATCGCTAGTGAATGCTACAGCTACCCCCGTAGTCTTACAACACTCTCCAAACCGGGTCGAACATGCACTCGACCTAACACACCTCTGAACTTGAGTCCTAACCAGGACTCTAACCTGGGTCCCAAAACCTGCCATCATGTGACCCCACTCTATCAATACCACAACCCATTCCCGTGATCAAAGCGTCATAGTAACCCACGAAATCATCTACACCCTCTGGCACAGTGAGAATCAGTGCCTCGCCACAACCATTTTTTGAGAGTCTCGAAGGCTGCCTGCTGCCCAGGCCCCCAACGGAAGGCCATCGACTTCTTGGTCAGTCGGTTCAAAGGAACCTCAATCTCGGAGAAGTCCCGTATAAATCTCCGGCAATAACCCACCATACCCAGGGAATTCTGAATCTCAGATGGAGACCTCGGAATCTCCCACTACATCACGGCCTCTATCTTGGCCGAATCAACTAGAATACCCTTCTGGTTGACAAGGTGGCCAAGAGATTGCACCTTGTGCAACCAGAACTCACAGTTGGGAGAACTTTATAAAAAGTCTCTCCCCCACTTAGATTCGACTAAGTCTTCACAGTACATGAGAATTGAAGGATTCCCCATCCTTCTTGCTTTCTAATATTCCACTGATAACAACCTGTGCCTGCCATTGCTAGCGCTTGATCGCCGATTAAACCTAGAGATCTCCCATCCTCGGAAATCTCGATGAGTACTCTTGAAATCTCTTCCATTCTGACACCTCAATTCGTCTAACATGCTGTCAATTGAAGACCTTAATCTTCACTCTAGCTGACGAATCCTCGTTCCCACTCCTAATCTTGCAGTACGACTGAACTCTAACCGAACACAACTCATGCGAAAGTACAATTCTCTTGATCATCCAGTGACCAACCACTTATGCATCTAACATCCGCGACTAACATTATCCTTTTCATGTCACCAGCTCTGTCCTAGCAACGGTAGTGCCTTGAACTCCAAAGTTCATCCATAAACAATTTCCGACCATACCTGAACAATGATAGAACCTCTGAACGCTGACTTCATTGGAGAATAATCACTCCAGCCCTGATCGAGTATCCTTAAAATAATACTCCTGCATAGATCCTGACAAAGATCTGAAATGATAACGGTGTTCGCGTAACCCACTCTGCAAGATGTGTCCCTAATTGGGTTCATCAAGGACCTTCCGGCATGCAAGATGGCATATACGGTCCTTGATAACTGAACACTAGCAGAAAACTGACTCGAGATCCGACTTATCCAAACTCACTCGCAATCCCAAAGCGATACGTATTCCCAATATCCATCTAATAAGATGACATACCCGCAACATCTGGAGGAATACTGATCCCCTTCTGCTAACATTACCAATCCTGCTACCCTGTAGCAGCCTGAACCCTTGGAGTGACAAACTCCCTCGTGTACTTTCTCGTATGTGCTGCACTGACTCAAGCCCCGCTGGCCTTTCACCCGATGATCAGAAGTCATGGGTCTCTTCCTGAGACCCTCTACTATACGCACCTGGCACGCATCTCTCTTTCCAAGGTGCTCCCAAATCGATCCCGCATTTGCAACTCATGGGAATCGTACCCTTCAGGGTCTGACACCCTGTCACGCTCACTAGCTCGCTTGCCAATGGCTAAGCTGCAACAACTGGAACATCCTATGTCCCCAAACTGGGTCACAACTATTCCCTGAAGCTTCTTAGATTCTCCAAGACTCTCACTGATTTGAGTATGGATCCTGTGCTTTCAGTAGTACGGGCCCAACACTACCTTCCACACCTATCCATACTTTCCTCAGCAATCCTCCCGGATCCTCCAAGTCACTTCCTCAACTAGTACAACCAAGTCTATCTGAGCCTCACTACTAACTCACTGAAATATATCCTAGGCTTCCCTAGGTTCCCGAACTCACCCAGTCCTCAGCTGTCGAAAGATTCCCAGTAATGTCAACTAGCTACCTCATGAATATAGCCACATGCAACAGAGATCAGATAATCCTTCAATTAACAGACTCATCGCTATAACGGTTGGACTCAGACAAGAGCTGCGCAATAGGGTCAAATCTATCACTCTGAGATTATCCAGCCCGTGCCACATGTCACTTAGCATATTCACTTAATAGTTAGCTCACATTACTAAAAGTCCCACGAAGCACAAAGCAAGCAGCATTTAGACAGTGGAAACTCTAACCATCATATTCCAAACAAATCATTCTATCCTCTAATCAGGAATCTGTACATGCAATTCAAAGGCTCATACAATCAGGGATAACCTAAACAAGCTATTCTATCACTGACTGATCTGTACTAGCATGCAAGTCTACAAGCACATATAATAGGCATATAAGGCATCCTCATAGATCCTTAGCCCTAATCTAGCATTCAGTTCTCATAATCATATCATAACATGTATGGGTATCTTGGGAAAAACTTACTTGAGCTCGGCTGATTGCACGCATCACACACTTTGTTCTTCTCAAAGTTCTTTTTCTCTTTCCAGATTCTTTTCAAACTGCTTTTATAAAATGGTTTTACTTTTGAAAACTTTCATACCAAGCCCTTAGTTTAAGTTCAGACACACCCGAGAGTATGTCCGAATCCCTCAAACCTAGGCTCTGATACCAACTTGTAACATCCCAAAAATACAGGCCAAAAATTTCTTTTTAAATACGTCATTATAAAACCAACAGTGTAATAAAATGTTTGTAATATCATGTCATGACAAAACCAAAATAGAAATAATCAAAAATGTTATCATAAAACAATATCAGAGTGTAATCCCAAAGATCTCATGTGTGGAAAACCATAGTGTGATGCGCTGCGATCAAGCCGCCTCCTTTCCTTTAAACACGAAGTACCTGAAACCAAATCTGAAAACCGTAAGCACGAAGCTTAGTGAGTTCCCCCATCATACCATGTACCACACAATCACATAACATACATACTACCAAGCATTTCTGGGGTGCCCGACCTACCTGGTACGACCTTTCTGGGGTGCCGACCTACCCATGCGGCCATTCTGGGGTGCCGTCCTACCCGTGTCAAGCCATTCTAGGGTGCTGACTACCCATGTCAAGACATTCTGGGGTGCTGACTACCCTTCGGTCCTAACGACCGAACCTCGGGGACTATTTCACCCCTACTACTACTACTATCACATATCATAACATTACATAACATATTATCAGACATATATGGGGTGTCTGAACGACCCTTCGGTCCTAACAACCGAACTCGGGGATTGCTCCCCTCCTACTACCTCTAACTCATATAACAGGTCATGCTAGCATATAAACATAACATCACATATTGTCAGACGTATCTGGGGTGTCTGACTACCCTCCGGTCCTAACAACCGAATTCAACTACTATCACATATAACATATCATGCTAGCATATAACATATCAGGTAGTAGCAAACCTAGATGATATCACAGAGACAATCATCTATCATACGTCTCCTACTGGTGGGCCGACATTGTGGCCTTAGACCCACCGCTACTGGAAGGTAACTCACCTCACACTACTAAAGTCCCGTAGACACAATCCCACATTATTGAAGTCTCGCAGGCTCAACCCAAACTACTGAATGACAAATTCCCAAACTGTCAACACCAAAACAACACCCAATTTATAATTGTGTCCCAACTCATAACCATAATACATACTTGGATAATTACTACATTACCCCAGGCTTGGCTTATTTAAGCCCAAGGCCCAATCCATAGGCCCAAAGTCAATTAGGAATCAAAGCCCAACACATGGCCCAATTTTCCAAATTGGGCCTAGGCCTATACATGGCCTCATTCTAAGGCCCAACATCATATAATCATTAAGGACCAAACAATGGCCCATCAATGGCCCAATTTTCCAAATTAGGCCGTAACCCCTTGCATGGGCCTTACCCAAGGCCCATTAAATAATTCTAGTTCAATTGCTTGCTCTTGGATGGTCCATTATTATCTCAATATAAAGGCCCAATAATATACCCTAGTGAAATTAGGGTTTCACATAAAATGACAATTAGGGTTAGGTTTCCTACTTAACCCAATAAGGACTTAATCCACTAAGGACTTAATCCATTAAGTCCAATATCGCTTCGATTAATCTTGCCAATGCTCATTATTTAATATTTCAAGTTATTAATAATTCCTGAGTGTCTCGATTAATTTCTCAAATTAAGGTTTTATTGGCATTAGGGTTTTCCAATCCAAATATTAGCTCATTTATCAATTTGTTGGCATTTTATGTCAATTAGGGCTTTATTGGGCTTATTAGGCCCACTAGAATATCATTGAGCCCATTAGGGTTTTATTAGGGTCCGTTAAGCTTTATTGGGCCTATTTGAGCTACTTTGGCCCATTAGGGTTTCAAACACCCCCAAACGAATCAAACTCACAAGGAAAACACACCGCCACCCGACACGGCGACCGGTGGCGGCAGGAGGCGGCAGCCACCACCCTACGGTGGTGGTTTTCAGTTTTCTTTTCATTATTTTAATTTGTAGTACACTTTACAATGGTAAATCTCAACTAAAAAACGCATACACCCACTAAACACACACATACATGGCGGGGTATGGTGGCAGCCCCCACCTCACGGTGGTGGTGGTGGCTATTCTTGCAGTTTCCGGCCAAACAGCCCCACACAACACCTACTCGACAGAAATACACCCACACATGTTTTAATGGTAGAAAGAACCCAGCCACCCACCAAGCGACATACGGTGGCGGAAGAGACGCTGATGACGGTGGCAGGCAGGGCACATAGCGAAGGGCGGTCTTCACAAGTTCATCCTCGGTGACAGCAAGGTAACACACACGCAAGCATCGTCTGAGACCCGGAAGCAGCTTGTCGTCAAGGGAAATGGGCAGCAGTCACGGTTAGTCACGACAATTACGACGGCCAACGGAATTAGTGAAGAAGGATGGTGGTGGGGAGAAGATGCGATTGTGGCGAGTCGCGACCTCAGCTGGCGAACAGCAACAGCAGTACATTGCATTCCTTCACTCGCTCATTTCCCCAATATATAGAAGCAGTCCTCGTCTTCAAAGGAGTGATTGCACGGTGGTTCTTATCGTCGATGTCGGCGGTGGAATGACGGTATCCGGGGGTCACGGTGGTAACATGGCGGCTGGAGGGGTGGATGGAGGGTGAGTGAGATTGATGGTGCGACACCGACAGTAGAAGAAGGAAGTGGCGGCTGCTCTTGTTCAATTAGGTTTAGGGTAAGGAAATGTAACAGGAAGAAAGAAGGCGTCGGGTTTAAATCCCGCTCCATATCAAACCTTTGCCCACTTTACAAGTTTGGTCCTTCCCCATGCGAAACTTTTCAACTAAGGTCCGAAACTTACCAATTAAACCCTGCTCCTGAAAACCTTTACTAAATAAGTCCGAATTTTACAAAACAGCCCCTGATTTCATAAAATCCTTTCATCCTAGGTATAATATTTACCAATTATACCCTTGTGTGACATCCACAAAATCTCGGTCAGAAAAGACCGATTTCATTTATGCTTTTTAAAATAAATTCAGAGTAAATCCTTTTGATTTAAAAGAGTTGCGGAATTTGTTCCCAAAACAAAACATGATAAAATAATATTTATCAAAGCATTTCATCAAGAGATGCATTTTCATTATATAATCAAAACTCGGGATGTCATGTTCCGATACAGACCATAAAGCATAAACGATAACATTACAAGTCATTCAACAAATATATACATATACAGACTTGTAAACAAAACAACTTGATGATTCAACCAACTTATGCCCTCGCGCCACTACCTGTAATACAAATAAAACTGAGTGGGTCAGGCTTGGGAGCCTGGTGAGCATATAGGGTTTTCAACCCACAATAAATAAATTATATTTAATTTCACCAACCAATCACTATCCCGATTACCCATTCCCGTTATCCTCACTTTACGTCCCTAAAACAACATCTATCTCAAGGGACCTAATCTAGGATTTTCATCGGGACGAACATCACTGCTACGGGGTGTCCTCAAAAACAGATATCCTAAAGGCAACCATGAGGGAGATAGAGTACACCGGTGAACACATCGTTCACAACACCTATAGGTTATGAACTTGCTAGCGTTCCACTGGACTATCTAGAAAGAGTCTGTGGTCGTTATCCATACTCCGCTGAATAACTAGATCAACAACAAAAACAACATCGAGGCCTCTCATCTATTTATTACACACCAACTATCTACCCATGTTCTACCCAACATATTAGTAGATATAAATATATATTTTCATACATAGTTTAAAACCTGTATAACATTTTCATTCAATATATATTCCACATAACAGATGAGGCATACCCACATAACACGTATTTCATAGAAGACAAATCAGATCTATGAGATAGAATAAAGTGAATATCCATTCACGCATATAACCACAAAATATACACATAACAAGTATATCGTATAAAATACTTCATAGTTACGCGTTAGAAGAAAGTAACTACACACTCACACGTATAAACCACAATTTACTTAATACACTCAAACCATACTTGTATTATTATCGTGTTTATGAAAGGTAGTATACACTCACTTGATCAGAAGATGATTGGACAGCACCACGACTTGCAGAAGTAGTAATCCTCAGCAGATCTAGAAGATCTCTACAAAAATCGAACTTCTCGCGGGCAGAGCTTCGGCTCGGGAACCGCACTTCTCGGGATCTTCGGGATCTCGGGACTTGCTTCGGGGCTCGAGAATAATACCGGGGCTTCGGGGTATTTCTGGCACGCAAAACTAGGCAAAACGGGAGAGAGAAGAGAGAAAATGAACAAAAGAAATGGCTGCCCTCGCATCCTATTTATAGGAGGTTGGAGCCTCGGAGTACGCGGGGCGTACGCCTGTATGCGGGACGTACAGGTCCGAAATCGTCACTGCGTTCGTCATCCGAAGCCACTTGATGCGA
Organism: Lactuca sativa; assembly: GCF_002870075.4. Classification (NCBI taxonomy): domain Eukaryota; kingdom Viridiplantae; phylum Streptophyta; class Magnoliopsida; order Asterales; family Asteraceae; genus Lactuca; species Lactuca sativa. Next base: position 292,666,327 of record NC_056630.2, on the reverse strand, counting down.
GTGTCGACATCTTCGGAGTACGCGGGGCGTACTTCGGATCAGATCAGTGACTCCTTCGGATAATCATCCGAATTAAAGATTAAATTTAAATACAAATTATTTAATAAACTTCGGAAATTCATATCTTCTTCATACGAACTCCGTTTTCGACGTTCTTTATATCCACGCGAAGGTGAGACTACGCTCTATAACTTTCGTTAAGACTCCGTCAGCTAATTTTAACTTTATTTTTATTATTTATTTTTAATAGGCCGGGACAGAAAAACTTCGTTATAAATTCATAACTTCTTCGTTTGACGTCCGTTCTCGCCTAACTTTTTATCGCTTCGATACCAACAACGAGACCTTCGATCCTCGTTTAGATTGCTTCGGCTAAAAACCGCTCGATCTCAAATCGAGTATTTCAGGCTGCATACCGCTAAGCCGAAACTTCGATAAATCATAACTTCCTCATACGAAGTCAGATTTGGGCATTCTATATATATTCGGAAACCTCGTTTCAACTACTACAACATTATCCAAAGATATTAAGTTTATTTTACACTTAAATTTTGACGCTTATTTTTATTCTTAATTAATCAAACCACATAATTAAAAAATTAAGCACAAAACACATAATACTCAAATAATACACTCTTATTATTTCAAAACGGGTTACAAAGGTTAACCTAAACTATTACATTGCTAAAAATGGCAAGCCCGGAAACACAGGCGTTACAATTCTCTCCACCTTAGAATGATTCCGTCCCTGCAATCACACATCAACAAACAAATGCAGATAGCGACCCATCATGTCACTCTCCGTCTCCCAGGTGAGATTCGGCCCATTCGTGTGTTTCCATCAGACAAGCACTAACCCAACCATTTTGCGTCGCAACTTCTTAGTCTTTCGGTCAACAATTGCCTCTGGTTCTTCAATCAACCTTTTGTTCTCATCGATTCTCAACTCCGAAAGTGGAATCATGTCAGGAACTTCCCCCGTGAACTTCCTCAAAAAACACACATGAAAAGTGTTGTGAATTCCATTTAGTTCTTTGGGTAATTCGAGCTTGTAAGCTTGGTTCCCAACCCTCTAAAGAACTTTAAACGGTCCAATAAACCTTGGACTCAACTTTCCCCTTTTACCAAATCTTATAAGTCCCTTCCACGGCGAGACTTTAAGCAAAACCAAATCTCCAATCTCAAAAGTCATCGGTCTTCGCTTTTTGTCAGCATAGCTCTTTTGACGATCCTGAGCTGCTAACATTCTTTCCCTAATTATTTTCAACTTTTCAGCAGTTTGATGGACCATCTCCGATCCCATAAACTGCTTTTCCCCAGCCTCAAGCCAACAAGACGCCGTACGACACTTCTGTCCATACAAAGCTTAGTAAGGTGCCATCTTTATGCTCGAGTGGAAACTATTATTATAGGAAAATTCTACCAAAGGTAAATGTTCAATCCCAATTACCTAGGAATTCCAGAGTACATGCTCTCAGCATATCTTCAAGCGTTTGTATCGTTCGTTCGCTCTGACCATCAATCTGCGAATGGTAAGCTGTACTTAAACACAACTTGGTACCCAATTCCTCTTGTAGACTTTTCCAAAACCTCGAGGTGAAACGGCTATCACGATCCGATACAATCATTAACGGAACACCGTGAAGCCTCACAATTTCCTTCACGTAAGAATTCGCAAGCTTTTCCATAGACCATTTCTCCTTGGCCGCTATGAAATGCGCACTCTTAGTGAGTCGATCAACGACCACCCAAATCATGTCGTGACCATTCTTTGTTCTGGGCAGTTTAGTGACAAAATCCATAGCAATGTCTTCCCACTTACCCATAGGCACATGCAATGGTTCTAAACTCCCGTACGGTTTCTGATGTTGTGTCTTTACTCTCGCGCAAGTCACACACTCAGCCACATACTTTGCAACATCAAGCTTCATCGTCGGCCACCAGTAGTAGGGTTTCAGGTCCCTATACATTTTAGTGCTACCCGGATGAATCAAGTACATGGTCTTGTGAGCTTCTTCCATCAGAAGATCTCTAATTCCTCCAGACTTAGGTACCCAAATCCAATCTTGGAACACCTTCAGTCCGTGACTGTTTACACCGAATACCAACGTTTTGTCCAAACGTTCCTCCTTTCGGTCATTCTTTTCAGAAGCTTCCTCTTGAGCTTTCTTTATACTTTCCACAATGGTCGAGACAACTTCAATTCTCAACGCTCTTGGCCTTTTCCTTTCAAGATTGACTTTCCTACTGAGAGCATCAGCAACAACATTAGCTTTACCGGGGTGGTAAAGTATCTCGCAGTCGTAGTCCTTAAGTAATTCTAGCCAGCGTCGTTGCCTCATATTCAATTCTTTCTAATTAAAGAGATATTGGAGACTCTTATGATCAGTGAAAAGTTTGCACTTTGTGCCATAGAGGTAATGCCTCCATATTTTCAGAGCGAAAACTACCGCTGCCAACTCCAAATCATGAGTCGGGTAGTTCTTTTCATGCTCCTTCAGCTGTCGAGACGCATATGCTATCACCTTTTCTCTTTGGGTCAAAACACAACCCAATCCAACCCCAGACGCATCGCTATAAACAACGAAGTCTTCAACTCCATCGGGTAGAGAAAGTATCGGTGCCTCACATAGCTTCTTCTTTAGCTTCTCAAATGCTTCTTTATGCTTATCACTCCAAGCATAAGTAGCTCCTTTGTGGGTCAGAGCTGTCAATGGAGTAGCGATCGAAGAAAAGCCTTGGATAAACCTTCGGTAATATCCGGCTAATCCCAAAAAGCTTCGGATCTCCGTGGGACTTTTCGGTTGTTCCCACTTCATCACAGCTTCAATCTTTGCTGAATCAACCATTATCCCTTCCTGGTTGACCACGTGACCCAAGAATTGGACTTCACGAATCCAAAAATCACATTTGGAGAACTTTGCATACAGCTTCTCCTTCTTCAAAACTTCCAAGACTTCTCGCAAGTGTCTGTCATGCTCCTCTTGGCTTTTCGAATAAATCAGAATGTCGTCTATGAACACTATCACAGATTTATCAAGGAAAGGATTACAAACCCTATTCATTAAATCGATGAATGCTACCGGAGCATTGGTTAGTCCAAACGACATAACTAAGAACTCGTAGTGTCCATATCTAGTTCTGAATGCAGTTTTCTCGATATCTTGCTCTCTTACTTTTAGCTGATGATATCCTGACCTTCGATCGATCTTCGAGAAATAGCTCGAACCTTGCAATTGATCAAACAGGTCATCAATTATTGGCAACGGGTATCTATTCTTTATTGTTGCATTGTTCAGCTCTCGGTAATCAATGCACATTCTCATACTTCCATCTTTCTTCTTTACAAATAACACCGGAGCTCCCCAGGGTGATGAACTAGGTCTAATGAAACCTTTGTCCAATAACTCCTGAAGTTGCATCATTAGCTCCTTCATCTCCGTCGGTGCTAATCGGTAAGGTGCTTTTGTAATTGGCGTTGTTCCTGGCAACAAGTCAATACGGAATTCCACTTGTCGATCAGGCGGTAATCCAGGAAGATCTTCGGGAAATACTTCCGGATAATCACACACAGCTGGAATACTCTGCATCACCTTCTTTTCCTTTTTAGCATCAATCACGAATGCTAAATATGATGTACATCCCTTGGTCAAACACTTTCTAGCTTTCATTAGGGAAATGATTCCAAAATTCACTTTGCGTTTGTCCCCATACACCATAAACGAATCTTTTCCAGGCGGGTTTACTTTGACTATTTTCTTCTTGCATAAAATTTCGGCGTCATTGGCGCTAAGCCAATCCATTCCCAAAACGATGTCGAAACCATTTAGTTCGATATGCAATAATTCCTCGTGGAACTTATTCCCATTCAGATTAATTAAGATGTTTTTCATACGATGGCTAACAGGTACAAACTTACCACTAGCTACTTCGACTAATAAAGCATTATCTAATCTATCAACAGGCAAAGCTAGCTTTCTACCAAATTCATGCGATATAAAGGAGTAGTTGGCTCCAGAATCAAATAAAATTTGGGCAGGCAATTCGTTAACGAGAAAGGTACCTGAAGCGACATCAGCTTCATCTTTAGTAGCTTCCAGTGTCATCTGGAATGCTCTCACCTTTGGCTTTGGTGGAATGTTGGGTCTAGCAGCCTCCTTCTTCTTCGGGCAATCCCTCGACATGTGTCCCTCCTCACCACAACCATAGCAAACTTTCTTAGTGAGGGTACATTCATTGGCATAGTGCCCTGGCTTTCCACATTTGTAGCATGTGTTCGCTACCTCACATTTTCCATGATGCTTCTTCTTACATTTGTCGCACCATTTCACTTCGCCTCCACCTCCCCTCGAACCAGACTTCGAGAACTTGTTTTCTTGTTGGACCCTGAAGTTCCATCGAACTTCCTCTTTTCACCAACATCTATCCTTTCCAGACCCTTTTCCTTCTGCTGAGCCTCCACATTCTTAGCTGCACGAACAACCGTTTTTAGAGTGGTTGCCATCTTGACTGTCGGACCAAAGTCGGCAGGCAGTCCATTAGCAAACCTCTCAATCTTGGAAAGTTCCGTTGGCACTAGGTACGGAAATAACTTCATTTTCTCGGTGAATGCAGTAGCATAGTCATCTATGCTCATCCTCCCCTTCTTCAAGTTTTGAAACTCATTGTTCAGATCAATCAGATCTATCTCTAAACAATATTGCACCCTTAGTTGTTCCAAGAACTCCTCCCATGACATTTTTAGGGCTTCTCCTCGTGGCATAGTATCTGCCAACAACTTCCACCAACTCAAGACTCCAGTCTTCAGTTGTCTAACTGCAAAGACTGTCTTCTGTTTGTTGCTACAGTCGCAACTTTCAAATATCATCTCCATTTCGGAGATCCAATCCATTATCTCAACAGGCTTTGGGCTTCCAGAAAGACTTGGCGGCTTGGCGCCCAAGAAGTTCTTGTACATTCGCCCATCCTTGTTGTTTCTCCTTTCCGGATCGTTCCTTCGTTCTCCTTGAGTCCCAACTTGACTCATAATGCGACTATTGTTCCCTTCCTCCGATTGCTCGGGAATCAATTCGGGTTCCTCAATAGGTATGATAGGTTCATCCCTATAATCATGCAACATCTGTCGCATCTCATCCCTTTGTTCGGCTAACATAACCCGAATCATGGCTTACACCCCAACCATTGTTATTGGTCCTGGTGCTACTGCTACAACAGGTATTTGCTCAATCACTGGCGGTTGATTCCTGTTTTCATCCGCGTTTCCAACGCCACTCCTTGTTCTCACCATTTTTGATCTACACACCGAATAAGGTGAAATTAGATTCTCATTCACGATAGATATTCAAATCATCCTTATTACTCCGAAACATTTACATGCTAGTTCTAATAACGTAGGCATACGCTTAGAATCCTACACACATACGGTTTCCAGATCCGGTCAGCAACAGACCGTAGATCCGAAAAATTAATATCATATATGGCAACATATAACATTTAGCACATAAAAGCATTTTAGGCAACTTCCCTAAAATAAACTAGTGCTCGTGTCTAAAATCCAACAGACACACACCTCACATCTCCACTTAGCATTCTAAGTTTAAGTCTTGAAATCCTACAAATTCCTAGTTCGCTTAAACTAATGCTCTGATACCAACTGTGACATCCTCAAAATCTCAGCCAGAAAAGACCGATTTCATTTATGCTTTTTAAAATAATTTCATAGTAAATCCTTTTATTTAAAAGAGTTGCGGAATTGGTTCCCAAAACAAAACATGATAAAATAATATTTATCAAAGCATTCATCAAGAGATGCATTTTCATTATATAATCAAAACTCGGGATGTCATGTTCCGATACAGACCATAAAGCATAAACGATAACATTACAAGTCATTCAACAAATATATACATATACAAACTTGTAAACAAAACAACTTGATGATTCAACCATCTTATGCCCTCGCGCCACTACCTGTAATACAAATAAAACTGAGTGGGTCAGGCTTGGGTGCCTGGTGAGCATATAGGGTTTTCAACCAACAATAAATAAATTAGATTTAATTTCACCAACCAATCACTATCCCGATTACCCATTCCCGTTATCCTCACTTTACGTCCCTAAAACAACATCTATCTCAAGGGACCTAATCTAGGATTTTCATCGGGACGGACATCACTGCTAAGGGGTTTCCTCAACAATAGATATCCTAAAGGCAACCATGAGGGGGATAGAGTACACCGGTGAACACATCGTTCACAACACCTACAGGTTATGAACCTGCTAGCGTTCCACTGGACTGTCTAGAAAGAGTCCGTGGTCGTTATCCATACTCCGCTGAATAACTAGATCAACAACAACAATAACATCGAGGCCTCTCATCTGTTTATTACACACCAACTATCTACCCATGTTCTACCCAACATATTAGTAGATATAAATATATATTTTCATACATAGTTTAAAACCTGTATAGCATTTTCATTCAATATATATTCCACATAACAGATGAGGCATACCCACGTAACACATATTTCATAGAAGACAAATCAGATCTATGAGATAGAATAAAGTGAATATCCATTCACGCATATAACCACAAAATATACACATAACAAGTATATCGTATAAAATACTTCATAGTTACGCGTTAGAAGAAAGTAACTACACACTCACACGTATAAACCACAATTTACTTAATACACTCAAACCATACTTGTATTATTATCGTGTTTATGAAAGGTAGTATACACTCACTTGATCAGAAGATGATCGGACAACACTACGACTTGCAGAAGTAGTAATCCTCAGCAGATCTGGAAGATCTCTACAAAAATCGAACTTCTCGCGGGCAGAGCTTCGGCTCGGGAACCGCACTTCTCGGGATCTTCGGGATCTCGGGACTTGCTTCGGGGCTCGAGAATAATACTGGGGCTTCGGGGTATTTTTGGCACGCAAAATGAGGCAAAACGGGAGAGAGAAGAGAGAAAATGAACAAAAGAACCGGCTGCCCTCGCATCCTATTTATAAGAGGCTTTAGCCTCGGAGTACGCGGGGCGTACAAGTCCGAAATCGTCACTGTGTTCGTCATCCGAAGCCACTTGATGTGAGTGTCGACATCTTCGGAGTACGCGGGGCGTACTTCGGATCAGATCAGTGACTCCTTCGGATAATCATCCGAATTAAAGATTAAATTTAAATACAAATTATTTAATAAACTTCCGAAATTCATATCTTCTTCATACGAACTCCGTTTTCGACGTTCTTTATATCCACGCGAAGGTGAGACTACGCTCTACAACTTTCATTAAGACTCCGTCGGCTAATTTTAACTTTATTTTTATTATTTATTTTTAATAGGTCGGGACAGAAAAATTTCGTTATAAATTCATAACTTCTTTGTTTGACGTCCGTTCTCGCCTAACTTTTTATCGCTTCGATACCAACAACGAGACCTTCGATCCTCGTTTAGATTGCTTCGGCTAAAAACCGCTCGATCTCAAATCGAGTATTTCAGGCTGCATACCGCTAAGCCGAAACTTCGATAAATCATAACTTCCTCATACGAAGTCAGATTTGGGCGTTCTATATATATATTCGGAAACCTCGTTTCAACTACTACAACATTATCCAAAGATATTAAGTTTATTTTACACTTAAATTTTGACGCTTATTTTTATTCTTAATTAATCAAACCACATAATTAAGCAATTAAGCACAAAACACATAATACTCAAATAATACACTCTTATTATTTCAAAACGGGCTACAAAAATTAACCTAGACTATTACATTGCTAAAAATGGCAAGCCCGGAAACACAGGCGTTACACCTTGCTTCCATATTTGCACTCAAATCCGATCCCTAATTTAACAAATAGCCCCTTAGCCCCAAAATCTCTTCAAATGAAGTACCCGAAGTTACCATTTAGTCCCCGCCTTCATAAAGTTTACAAAACTAATTCGGAACTGACACTTTTAACCCCCAACTTCTAAAATTATGACAATTAGCTCTTCGCCGATTATATATAATTATTTATTTTAGGACTACAAGCCATTCATTAATTAATTTATTTATTTAATAAATAAACGGGGTTTTACAGTCCATTTAAAATTATATCATGGATGTTCGTTTTCGTCCCTTGACTTTTTAGCAAAGATGATACATATCAAGGTGATCAACAAATAAACTGATAGTTCATTCGATCAACTTCTTGAGTTGTTGCAAACTGCACTTCCTCAAGGAAACAGGGTCCCCCTTTGCATTATGAAGCAAAAAGGACACTTAAAAAGATCGGCTTAAGTTATGAGTCGATACATGTATGTAAAAATGACTGCTTTCTTTTCTGAAAAGAACACAAGCTGTTGCAAAAGTGTCCAGTTTGTAATGAGAGTCAGTGGATTGATGAAAATACAAAGGGTAAGAAGGTGGCTCATAAGTTGTTATGATACTTTCCCATGACCCCTAGACTACAACGTTTGTATTGTTCAAGACACACAACTAAAGATATGATTTGGCACAGTACTAGACGATCCAAAGATGGTACAATGCTTCATCTCATTGATGGTACTTCATGGAAAAATTTTGATATGGAGTATCCTAACTTCTCAAGGGAATCCTGAAGCATGTGCTTAGGACTTGATGCTAATGGTTTTAATCTGTATGGTAATATGTGTAATCCTCAGAGCACGTAGCCTGCCATACTCACCACTTACAATCTTCCACCATGGCTATGCATGAAAGAGTCCTCCTTCTTGTTGACCTTGTTGATTTTCGGCCTTAAAGCACCTGGCAAGAACTTGGAGATGTTCCTTAGGCTGTTGGTGGATGAGTTGAAGAAGTTGGGGAGATTTGGGTACGTACTAAAGACGCAGTGACAGCTACATTCTGCAACATGAAAGCGATGTTGTTACAAACAATAAACGACTTTCCAGCTCATAATAGTTTATCCAGTTAGAGGGGACAAGGGTACAAAGCTTTTCCAATTTGCAATGAAGACACTCCCTCATACCGAGTATCAAATAAAGTCATATATATTGGTCATCGTTGGTTCTTAGATGCTGACCATCCATGGAGAAATTTTTTGGACTATAACTGTTAAATGTGACTCGAGCATTTGGATCATGTTCATGGAGCATTTGGAGCACTTGTGTAACACCCAAAACAAATTCAAGCCAATTTAAACTTTTAAAAACATTTCAAATCCATTAACCATTACGAACTTGTTTTCAAAATGTATCATATTAGAGTATACCAGAAACAAAGTCATAAAAAGTGAGGAACTGTACGATCACGCCTTTGCCTTGCCACGATCCCATGAAATACCTAAAATAATAAACTGAAACTGTAAGCCCGAAAGCTTAGTGAGTTACCCCCAAAATACCGGATACACATACAGTCCACATAACGATATCAACAATATCATAACATTACAAACTGAACAGAACAACATACACTGGGTCCACAGCTCTTCAAGCTGGACTACCCCCTGGGCCCTCAGCTCGTATCTGGAATGTCATCGAGCCCTCAGTACGATTCTGGAATGCCTACCGAGCCCTCAGCTCGTATTTGGAATGCCATCGAGCCCTCAGTTCGAGTATGGAATGCCTACCGGGCCCTCAGCTCGTATCTGGAATGCTCCAGAGTCCTCAGTATGAGTCTGGAATGCCTATCGGGCTTACTGTTATATATCATATATATTTGTGTTAGATATGAAAGTCTTCATCTTATTCAATACCTTTGTAAATCAAAGGCTTGCAATCCCACACTCTATTTAACTATAATAGGTATAGTTATGACTATTGGTTGTTACCTCTATTACTATGATACTCACTATAATTACTACTATTACAAGTTAATGCACGTTAAAGAGAACACTCTATATACTATACTAAAAGTTTACTACATTATAATACAAGAGAATACGCTAATCCAGAATATAACACACTATCCCTCTATACGACACTCTACTGCGCAAATGCCATGTAACCAGTGCTTCCCGGAAGGAAAACAACACTACATGTATAGATCTATACAGGACAGACACTATTACATCCCGACTGTTAACTACAGTCCGAGCCGACTAGGCCCAGGGGTGGCACTACATCACTACACTACGTATGACTGGGAAGGTCATAGGACCCGCTATCATCACTCAGTTTGGTTACATGAGAGATCACATCCATATCCAAATTAACACACTAAGACTTAAAGTCTAAGCTAACTTCCCGAAGTAAATAAATATATATTGAAGTTTGCAACACTACTATAGCCAACCAGCAATACTTTTCCTCATCTACGTTACTTGAATGGAATTTATTACCTTATTTTTATAACTGAAAATTTCAATGGAAATACTTTTACACACTTGAAGGATTTAACTTACAAATGCTCAATATTGGAAAATATAGGATTTTCTAGGGATTCTTCCATACTCAAACAGTAATTAGAGCTTTTACATTACATGATTGTAAACACTTATATACAAACAACGGCACTAAATTCTTATGAACTCACCAGCTTTATGCTGATACTTGTTTTCAAAATAACTTGTATCCTCAGGTCAAAGATAGACAGGTACTGGTGCAGCTTTTGAGAAGATAGAGCGTATACAAGACTCATCTTTTATTTTTGTTTATACTTTTGGTGTCTATTAACTGTGTAGAACACATATGTATTTATAATCACTATATTAATGAAATGGTTGTTGTCGCTTGTTTTTACTATTATACAATTGTTATGATACTGTACATGACGTCCTCCACCCCAGAACGTATTCCGCCGTTCTCGGTTTTGGGGTGTGGCACATTTGAATTAGGGTTAGGTCATTCAAGTTATCTATTTTGCAAAACTCGTAATTGTTTTGGGAATTTGACTAAGTAACAAGCATTAAACTGATTTCCATTGAATGAATTTAGTATAAATCTTATTCACACATTCTTACACTCCTGAGCCGGTGAGGAGTATTGGGTGTTGTTGGGAACATTCACATAAAGCTTAATGCAATATTTTAATCTAATTCTAAGAGTTTGTTTAGATTAGGTTAGTAAGGTTAGGATTAATCAAAGAGCTTGGTTTGGTTAATTAATGTGGTGAATGGGAAGTGTTAGAGTTTGTTAACACTTTCAAGTACCAACTTAGATATAACTGAGCAAGTATCATGTCATTTCGGAATCACATTGCTAAGATGTCATACATAGAGTTGGAGTCCTTATAATTTCTTAATTTAATTCACTTATTTAGGACAAAATTGTAAATTTGGTCCCTGTAGTATTCAAAAAACTTTGGATAGGGTCCAAAAAGTTTTCAACTTGCATGGAAAGTCCAAAATCAAAGTTTTTCTGGGTTTTTAGTCCTTAATACACTTGAAAAGTCGAGTTTGCCCTTTTCATTTATTTTTTCTATTTTATTTATTTATTTTGATATTTAAATAATTAAAAATAAAAAATAAACAATAAAAAATAAAATTTCACCAACCCTTTCTCTCTCTACAACCACCACAACACACACTCTCACACATACACACTTCCGGCCGCTTCATCTTCAGTCGCCCACTTCATCTTCTCCGCCCATGGTTAAAGTTTCTTCCAGGCTTTCGGTTCACATCATCTCCTCTTCTGGGTTTTTGATTTGCACGAAGAGGGGTAGGATCAGCAACCAAAAACCCCTTTAACTACAGGAATGGAGATCAAATCAGGGAAGCCGCGAGCTTTAGCTTCCTAAGTCGTCGGTAGAGGCAAGGTAAATGACGAAGGCTTGGTCTCACCGGAGAGAGAGAGAGAGAGAGAGAGAGAGCCTGCTGCTCTAAATCCTTCAATTGATTTCTTCTTGTATACATTAATCATCTGATTTACTTACAGAGCTTCACAATCTGATGTCTTGCTAGAAATCGTCTTATGCCTAAATCTTCAATATATTCATATGATTTCGATAAAGAATAAGCATTACAATGTTTAATTAAAGGCAATTGATTCACATATACACTTTCGGTGCATCTACTTTCATAACCTTCTTTTAACTTCAGCTTCACACCTTCAGAATAATTTTCCTAGGACTGAGATTTAACCTGCAATCCATCACAGTTCTCCTCCCACTCATCCATTACAATATATAAGTCTGATTTGCATTCCCGATAGTGAAACAGAAACCTGTTCTTGAATTTTAACAAATGAAGAGAGAGAGACAGAGAGAGAGAGAGAGAGACAGAGAGAGAACAAACCCAGTCGGTGTTCTTCGGGTAGAGTTTTGTATGTTGTTTTCGTTTCAGATCTTGCCTTCTCCATCTTCCTTTCGGATCTGGAAAGAACAAACCCACCTTCAAGCATAGTAACCTTTTTGTTCATGTGTAAAATTAGAGGTGGGAATTGTAAAGCTTTTATCTTGATGCAACCTTTGAAGATTATTAAGATCGACATTTTACAATTTGTGTTTCAGATTTAGAAAAGAGAGAGAGAGAGAGAGAGAGAGAGAGAGAGAGAGAGAGAGATGGGTAAGATTTTATTTTTTATTTTTTTAATTATTCAAATACTAAAATAAATAAAGAAAATTGAAAAAAATGAAAAAGGGTAAAATCAACTTTTCAAGTTTTTTTGGACCAAAAACAATGGAAAACCTTGATTTTGGACCTTCGGTGCAAGCTGAAAACTTTATGGACCCCATCCAAAGGTTTTTGCAAACCACAAGGACCACATTTGCAGTTTTGTCCTTATTTAGTCAATTACTTTTTGTATTTAATTAGTTGTTCTAATCATTGCATTTAAACCCCCCCTCTCTTTACTGTTGGTGACCATAATACCTTGTGCAAAGAGGTATATACTGGTTGTCCTGTATCACTGTGGATCGCCCTTACTTGCCTTATACTATCTTTTAGTGCAATATAGCAGAGTTCTTTTAGAGTATATCGTACCCATTTATTTGTTGGGTTTGACACACCTAACAAACATGTTTTGAAAACTATAATTATAAACAATTTGTGAAATTGGTTTGTTTTAAAAAAATTTAAATTTATCATGATTTTATGGATGTTACAATTTAGCCCTTCTTGACCTGTTCAGCAGGTCATGTGACCAAATTGCTATTTTTTCCAAAATAATGAGACTTTTCTGCTGATTCCGTCAAAATTTATATATAATGTATAAACTTATTTTTTTTACGTATTTATATCTATTTTTACATATTTAATATTTTTTTAAGATTTTATATGTATATGTTTACATATTTTTATATATTTCAAATGTATAAACACATTTTTTTTACGTATTTATATGTATTTTTTTAAAACCATTTTACATATATATATATATATATATATATATATATATATATATATATATATATATATATATATATATTGTATTTTTACATGTTATTTTTTTTATGTATTACGTATTTATATGTACTTTTACTATTTATGTATTTTTAAGTTTTTTTTATATATAGATGTTTATGTATTTTTAATGTATAAATATACATTTTTACGTGTTTATATGTATTTTTATGTATGTTACGTACATTTTATATATGTTTTTATGTATTACGTATTTATATGTATTTTTACGTATTTATGTATTTCTTAAAGTTTTTATATTTATTTTTATGTATTTTAAATGTATAAACATATTGTTTTACGTATTTATTTGTATTTTTTAAGTATTTTACATATTTTTTGTGTATTTTTATGTGTTTTTATGTATTACGTTTTTATACGTATTTTTACTTATTTCTACATTTTTTATTTAGATGTTTATGTATTTTTCTGTATTTAAAAATATAACTTTATTATTTTTATATATTTATGTATCTTTTTACTTCAAGAATGTTCACAATTTCATTTAATTCGCACAACTTTTTTCAGTACGTCAAGATGGTTTTTTCTGTATACATACATATTTTAAGCATTTCCCATGCGATGTTTAATTTCAACCATCCAGACATACTTGGGAAAATTATACAAATTATATTAAATGGTGAAAAAAAGGCTTGAAGTAAAAAATACATAAATATATAAAACAAAATATAGTTATACATTTAAAAAACATAAAAATACATAAACATCCATATAAAAGACTTTAAAAAAAATACATAAATACATAAAAATACATATAAATATGTAATAAATAAAAAACACATAAAAATATGTAAAATAGTTAAAAGTACATATAAATACATAAAAAATGCATTTATACACTTAAAATACATAAAAATATATAACCATTTATATAAAAAAAACTTTAAAAAAATACATAAATACATAGTAATTAAAAAATAATACATAAAAATAAATAAAAAAAATATGGAAAATACTTCAAAATATATATAATTATGTAAAAAAATACATTTACAAATTTAAAATACATAAAAAATATAAACATATACATATAAAAATTAAAAAAATACATTAATACGGAAAAATAGATATAAATATTTAAAATATTAAACGTAAAAAAATTTATAAAAAAATATGTGAAATTTACTTAAAAATACATATATATATGCAAAAACACGTTAATATATTTAAAATACATAAAAATACGTAAACATATACATATAATAAATTTAAAAAAATACATAAATATATAAAAATAGATATAAATATTTAAAAAGTATATTTATACGTTATATACTCGTTTTGATGAAATACACAGAAAAGTATATTTGTTTTTGAAAAATTAACAATTTTGTCTCATGGTTGCTGAACAGGTCAAAAATAATTAAAATTAATAAATTAGTCGGTTTTTTGAACTTTTCTATTTAAAAGATTAAAAAGTTTCTATTAAAAAAATAAAATTTAAGACTTTATTAAAACTTTTGCAAAAATATTATAATTTTTCTAAAATTTTATCTATTTAAAGTGAAAGAAAGATATAAGCGAGCGAAAAATTAAATATCATTTTATTTTTTTGTTTTTATTGATCTTTGAAAGAGAGAAGTAAAAAAGAAATTTAATAGATTTTATATGAATAAAAAAACAAGAGAATATTTAGTTTTATAAAGGAAAACAATCGCCTCCTTTCATATTGGCTATGGTTCTTGATGGCTCAAACACAAATGCGCTAAAAAGCAGTTTTTACCTCTTCGGTTCATTCCACAACCTCCAAAGTCTCCGACTTCATCCTCCTTTCTCTCTCTAGAAACCGTTTCTCTCTCATTTTATCTTCAAACTTCAATCCCTACCAAATCCAAAAGCGTCGCCTAATAATTAAACTAATCTAAAGCTAAAGCACGAACCTAAAATCATGTTCACTTACATATATGTATAAACGCACTACTAAGTTATCATCCATCCTCTCAAATTTCTCATCAGAAAAAAGGAATTTTCTCATGGCATTCTCTTGTTTCTGAGAGAATCAATCATATATCGGTACTTGTGATCGTCATGGATCAAATGTATGGCTTCCACTCGACATCCGATTACACAATTCCACCGGAAAACAACCTGATTCTTCCGTCGGAGCACCACGGATTTCATCCACCCGTCTATCACAGCTGGCCGTTTTACGGATCCGATGAGTTGCTATCTGCTGCTGCCTCAGTCGTAACGGATGCGGTTTCGATTGATACTACTCATCAGATTATTCTTCCAAAACGTCGAACCAATCGACAACATGATCTTCAAGCAAAAAATAACGGAGATAACGATGATGATGATGATACTTCTCGCGATACAATCAAGCACAAAATCGCGTCTCATCCTTCCTACTCCAAGTTGCTCGATGCTTATATTGATTGCCACAAGGTTTTAAAAGCAAAATATCGCGATTTCTGAAGCGCTTTTTCCTGTTTTCTTCAACATTTTGTTCCTTTTTCGTTGCGAAATTAGTATTCCAATAGGGAACTACTAAGTTTGCATCACTAACCTTTTTTTGTGGACGATGAACGTACGCGTAATATGAGTGATTTAACCGAGCCTAGCTAAATCCTCGATTTATCTAACATTTATAAATAAATATTCTTCAATGGCAACCGAAATTTTCGTCTATATATGAATAAATTCTTATTAATTGTTGCCTTTTTTCTGTTACACAGGTAGGAGCGCCACCGGAAATCGCGTGTTTGTTGGATGATATCCGTCTCGAAAATGGCGCTCGTAAACGAAACGCAACCGCTTCCACTTGCTTAGGAGTCGATCCTGAGCTCGACGAATTCATGGTTCGTCTCTCCATTACTTCGAATTTTCCATCACTCGATTACACATCACGAACACACAGAAATTCTTCGACCTAATTATCTGTAAATGATTGATTATGTCGTAGGAAACCTACTGCCATCTACTAGTGAAGTATCAATCCGATCTCGCAAGGCCTTTTGATGAAGCTACAGTTTTCATCCGCAATATCAAAACGCAACTCCGCAATCTCTGCACAGGTGCGCATATTCCGTCTTCCTCTTAATTCCATGGCGATTTAGTCTTTCTTGTTCTTCATAAGATATCTGTGTTTGGCGCATGATAGCACACGTACGTACGTACTATATCTTAGCTCAAATAAGCATAATGCAGAATACACTTTTCTGGTCTTACTCTTACTCCTCTATACAGTATTTGTAGTTTCGTTTTTCTTTTTATGAGATTGACTCACACACGCCCATGGAAGAGAGACTTTTTTTATGACTAGAAATTTACAGCATGGTATAATCAGATGAAATCGAGTAATTAAATCTCAGACAGAATAGTTCTATATATGTCTTCTAGCTCGTTATAACATATCAACGTTTACGATGAGATATATGATGGGAAATTACAACGAAATAGTGTTTAGATTGATGTAGATATATAATCAACATGTACTTAAAGAGATAACCTAGATAGGTGAAACCGATGGAAACAAGAGAGGTTATAAACTTTATGACTCATTTAGCCTAGTTTTATGTCAGTACTATAAACGAAGAAGCTTTTAAGTATTTGTTTGTGGTTTAGTAGGTGATATGTTGCTTCTACATGTACGTGAGTGTAGGAAACATAGTCATTCATTTATAAGAAAGAAACAAAGGAAGTCAAGACAAGTCAGGAATCGTGGACCATTGAACAGTAGTAGTAATAACTTGTGGTTAATAATGCAAGGAATTATTGTTTCTGCTATCTTTTTTTGGCTATAAAACCAGTAATCTTCATGACTAAAAATATTATATGGATTTCTGTAGTCTGATGGATTGGTCAGCTAAGAGTTAATTCTGCAGAACACATTGGTTTGTAAATTCTTCTTACATACATATAGTAATAAGTTATATAATATATATATTTTCTGGTTAAAAAAAGTTTCCCAGGTTTACTTTATTTATATTAATGATTAATAATTAATAATTAGAGTATATAGTTAAGAACATTTCTTCTTTTGTTTCTTATGTAGTACGTTTACAAGAGGTAATCTCATAACATTATTTCACAGTTTTTTTCCCTCAAAATATCACTCGGATCCGAATTTTCGAAAAAACTTTTACCTTTGTCACATTTAAGTATTTGAAATTTTTTTGATCAATAATGACACAGTTAGGCTCTATTGTGATACAAGTAAATAAAAATTATATTCCAATAATTAAAAACTAATTAAAATATCAAAAAAAAAAACTTTATAAAAACACATGACATGGTCTTAGAACAACTTCCTTAATTGATCCCATAGAAATCAAAGAGGACCATGTGAATATAAACTGTTAAATGTGGTATGTGGTTACTTTTATGAGCTTCAACTTCTCATAAAGTATTTTATTTGGTATTTTTTATAGTATACAGTATACATATCGTGTGCATGGGAGGGTAAATAGGGAAATGTTAAGTTTTACTTGGTTGTATCAGTCATATATAAAAGAAAAAAAAAAGGAGAAAAGATCAAAAGAAGATGCTTATTTAAGGTGATTTATCTAATCCAATCTGAGAAGTACTGATCATATAATATATATCTTCTTTAAGTACGCACATTTCTAATTTATACTTGTTTCACGTGATAGTATATCTAAATCTGTGAAGCAACTTTCCAAAAGAACTTATTTTTAAGGTTTAATGGAATACCTGCTAAATCTTTTTTCTGTTCATCCCATGCTTTTATTAATATTATATATCCGTATACCAATATTTTAATAGATCAAGTACATTAGGTTTGAGCTTTATAGGCTTATTTTATTGTTTAAAATTAACAATAGAAGTCAAGTTAGTCAGAAAGTTCTGCTGTTTGTCTACATCTCAAATAGCGAAAATGGAGAAGATCATGCTTTTTATGCTCAAAGCCAATATTATATATATAAAATCATTCAGATTTAGGTCATAAAAGATTGCTGCTTATGAATAATGGTTGGTTGGCAACTATTATTTATTTATTTTTTTTATGTTTGCAAGTACAATTTAACTTTTGCTGATCTTTAATTATTCGTTTGATTTTTTTTTGGTAATTAATCTTCTTTCACTTTTAGGATCCTTTTACCACATTTTGTGCATTCAGGAATATAGTCATGTGCCTAGATTGTTTTGTTATAGTCATTATGTTGCATGTATATTTAGGCTGTGTGTCTTAAAGAGTATATGTATAATTAATATGAGTTTATTCAAAAACTTATTAGTTTTAAACGTTTGAAAAAACTTAATTAGTTTCTAATGTGAGAGCTTTTCTCATAACAAAGAGAATTGCTCTAAAGAAGTACTAAAATCTTGTAGTTTAACTAAAGGCGTATACACTAGAATAGAACTCTTGCAATATTGGAGTCCTCTACGTATTATGGAATCAAGAAAGAAATTGAATATTGGTTTATTTCATTGTTTTTGTCCGAATGAATTCAATGAAGCATTTTTTTAAGGGATGTGAATCTGGCATTGTATTAATTTCACCTTTTTGGCCTAATCATGGAATAGAATGAAAGCTTGGAGTATTACATGTTTTGTATTAATGTAATTTCTAATGAAACATTTCTAAAAAAATATTTCATTATTTTATATTAATTACAACTTTACTTTTAAAATAACTAATTTTTTTTTTATTATAACTTATGTGTGATTTTCAGCTTTTAATATTTTTTACTTTTATTACAACTCCCGAGTTTCTTTTTTAAACTATATCAAACTCCCGAGTGAATTAGGTAACGGGTATGGAAGATGTAGACTCGAAATGGTAAAGTAAAAAATACGTAAATTAATAGTGTATTTATAGGTTCATTTAACTAAAATACACCACTCACAATTAATTCCCTAATACTAAGTTGTCTTTTTTGAACAAGCTCAAACAACTTGTATATCCTTTTCATCATTTTTTAATGATTGATGTTACTACAAGTTTATTTTTTATTAATGTACTCGGTTCTTTTCAACATTGTTTTGCCGCATGTATATCGTAGTATCCTCATTTTTGCAACTCTTATATTGTTCACAAGCACCTTTCTTACATTCAGATCCATACAAAATATTCGGTGTAATGGCCTTCGTATGAATATATCAATTCAATTTCAAAGGGGCCTTTTTTTGTCACTAAACTCCACTAGCATATGGGAAATATCTATTCCAATTAAGTTTATATAGCAAGCTAGTTGAATTGTTGTATATATATATCCTTGTGGTGTACAAAGTTGGTTTTTGTTGTTAATTATATATAGTAGATGTTGAAAAGAAGGAAATAAAGGTTTAAGAAATAGAAAAGCTGTGGTTTTGGTTTTGCCTAACAAAAAAGATAATTGGTATGCAGTGGCGATAATAATTGAAGTATGGGGTGTGGGAAAATTAGGAAAAGAATGTATGGATAGGGATTGGGAAGAAAGGGTGGCAAGTGGAAATGAGATTAAAGATACGAGTAGATGTCTGGAGATTCTCAATTATTTATTTATTCGTGTAGGGCTCACTTAGGCTATATAGGAACCTAGTAAACAGATCAGTAGGCGTGTCTGAGTGGGCAGCATGGACTTGACCCTATGTTAGGTTTAATAGCATATTTTGTCCGATTCTATATCTGTCACAATTAGGTTATGAAATCCACATAACAACTGTCTATTAACAAAATGTTTGACCTATGTCTTTTAATAAATATTCCTATACCTTTAAATTTATCTTCTAATTACAAGTTCTAATCTAACAATCAACTAAAAAGGTTTCATCTAACAACTAATTAAGAGGTCTCAGACAGAAACAGAAGATATTTAAATTATTTGTTGTTTTAGAAAATAAAATATATCTTGTAATTACATATATTCAATATTTTTTTATTATAAATACAATTAATAGTTTGAAATTTAAAATCTTTAATAAAACTTTTTTAGTTATTTGATCGTTGTTTAAGCTCATTAATTTTTTGTAAAAGTTAAACAAAAAAAAGTATAGATATAACTATATAAAGTATTTATTTGATATGAAGTATAAAAATATTATATTATACTTATAAAAATAAAAATAAAAAATTTAATATTAAATAATTGTTATAAATTATATAATTTTTAAATGAAATACCATTAACTATTTTAATAAAATTAATTAATTAATAAAGAAATTCTAAATATTTAAAATTAAACTATATTTAAAAATTTTAAAAACATTATTGAATATTCAGTAATATTTTAAATAGTCGATCAATATATATTCAATAGTATTCCATCTAGTATTGAATAGTAACAAAATATGGTATTGAATAATAACAAATGGTCAACTAATAGTATTTAATTCCAGCTCTAATCAAATATATGCTCTTCAAACATTATATATTAACTCTAATTTTCTTATTGCGATTGGTTGGTTAGGTTTTTATTATTTTGCTTAGTTTTATGGGTATTCTTATATATTTACTTTAGTTTTTTGTTTGGTTTGTATATCAATAAACTAATTCTATTTTTTTATTAGTTTCATATTCACTAGTTTTATGTAATAAAAAGTGTCTTAAAAAACTATTTTGAATGCTACTCTACGAAAACGTTACTTTTCCCATATCATACCTTCATTATCTTGTTGTATTTAAGTAAAGTATTTCAGATAATCCGATAGAATTAAAGTCGGATTCTACTAAGATTTTGTTAAAAACACGTTTTAAAATAGTAACAACTTTTTAATTTGTATCTATGTAATTCCATGAGGTAGATATTATTAAAATACAATTGAAGTTTATAGCTAGTGCACAGCTACTTGATTACAAAGTCCATCAAAAGATATCGCATTTTTCTGATTCGATTCAATTTTCGTAACACTTTTTGCTTTTCAAAATAACTTATTAAATTCTATGATCAAACGCAACTTTATTATCGCTGAAAAAAACTTATTATCAAAATCTCTATGTGATAAGAATGAGTTTAACAAAAGATTCGGGTTGTGTAGCTGGCTTAAAATATTTAAATACTCGATAACAAAAATTCAGTCGCCTTTTTGGGACTTTCTGTACCCAATTGACTGTAAATTTTGCATTATTAATAATGTCTTATTATGATGCACTTGTCGCTGTATGTACAAGTGATTGTACATTGTAATGCATGCGTTTTAGCAAAAAAACAAGTTTTTGTATTGATAAATGTATAACGAATATTAATTTGGTTATGAATAGAGTCAAAATCATGTTCTTTTGTCCTATAATAAATTTGGTTTAATTCATAAACAAATAAATAACGTTTCTTAAAACATGTACAATAAATTTCATCGCACGATATCAACGAACCAACAACGTTCCAAGTAAAGTTTTTTCACAAAACTTATTTATGCTACCACCACTATTAATTGATATATAATAAACTAGTTTATAAGCCGTGTGGGAACCGTAGTTATAAAATTAGTTAAATTTTTGTAATAAAAATTTATAATTATTAATCAATTCTTTTAAATAAGTTATTTTAAATAAATTATTAATCAAGAGATATATCATAATTTTAAAGTTATTATAACTTCAAATTTAATATATATTAGAAAATGTAAATTTGAATTTTAAAATGAGTTTGCTTAATATATCTATATGACACATGACATAATATTAATAAAGAGTTGTATTAGAGTTACACTTGATAAAAAAAGATTAAAACTATTAATTTATTAGAATAAAAATAAATAACATATAATATTATAAAAACGGAAAAAGCTTTTTATGTGTTAAGTTTTAATTTACAATCAACGAGAAAAATCTTTGAAATTAAAAAGTTGTCACAAATAACTTTTTAGATTTTACATGTTTAACTTGAGCAATAAATTATTCAAGAAGTTCACTCTTTATAGTGATTTATTTTATTATTTGATTATTGAAGTTTGACTAGTACGTATGATCCGATGACTGATGAGTAGATAATGTAAAATCGGAAATGGGCAAAGGGATGTTTCCGTATAGAACGGGTGGTTATAAGAAGTTTCACATGGACTTCCGTGTTTTCCGCTGCATGTTATTTTTGCTTTTATTATTTTGTGTGTTTGAGTTTAGCAATCAAAGCTCCCTCAACCACCACCTCTCGTCTCTTCTTCCCCACTGTCACACTCACGCACTCGCACGTACCTGATCAGCACCTCACTGCTTTGCTTAATTTGCTTTGTGATGATAGTAGCAGCAGCAGCAGCCAGCAGTAGTAGTAGTGATGATCATTTATTTACTTCAATCTCTTGCTTAATAGTTGCTTTCAAGCTATATATGCATGCCGTGTTACTGTTGTCGAGAAACGTGTCGATTTCTTAGATCAAAGCTTTTGGGCTTTGTAGTCGTGGTGGGGCCTACTGGAATGGAATGGGACATGTGAATAGGACAGTAAGTATCAGATCGATGCCCGCCCAGGTGCACTGTTTTGCTATTATTCTACGCTTTACATTATTAAATATATATAATATATAAAACACTTACATCTCACCAACAAACCTTATTGTATCTCTTTTTTCATAAAACATGCAAATATGAGTCTTATGGACATAAGACCTAGACTGATTTGTGTTCATTCCACTTCTCTTTTTCCGATCTCATTAATGCCATTGCCAACGATGTTGGTATATATATGTCAATTGTGTAGGTTAGAGCAACTTTTATACTCCTTACTTCTTACATCTGAAGGGTCTAGACTCTAGACAATACACGGAACTCATTAAAGTACCACATCATCATTCTGTTCCATCAAAAACTTTATTCAATACAATGTAGTGAACTCGGCAAATTTAATGCAATATGTTTATGAAATATAATTTATGACATTTAATAATTACAAGGTTTCTATTTCTGTATTGAATTTTTCAATGACCATTGAAATCCATAGAAATTGAAAAGACAACATAACATTTGACGGTTATAAAGTTTAATATATTGAATACAGTTAACTGGATATCTTATCTCATTCAATTATTTCATTAAACTATGCATGCGCTATAAATGATTTGAATATAAAATAATTAAAACCAATTTTAGCAACCTCTTTTTTGTATAGAAGAACTAAATTCAGCATTTTAGCGATTATTTTACCGAATTTATAAATTATTATTATATTATAACAAGATTATAATATTAAATATTTACCACAAAAGCTCGATCAAATGGATATTATTATAATGTTATTGTCGACATCATTAAATTGAGCGTATATATTAAAACTTTAAAGTGTTATGACTATCATGTTCGAAATGAAACGAATAGCAATAAGTCTGTTTTGTTTCAGATTTAAGTTGTATTTGACACGTATAAACTAGTTTATTTTTTCTCTTACTGCAATACAATATTGATAATACCTCTAAACTAGCTTACAAAAAGATTTTTTATTAAAATGATATTTGTGATAACAGTAAGTTCCTATATAAAGTCTTTTTCAAAAGTTCCCTGATATACTTTTACATTTCGTTTCTAAGTTAACTTTTTCTTTGAAAGAAAGAACAAAAAAAAGACATGCTCTCGAATTTTTTTATAATAAAACTTTTTTTTTCTCCAAATTTGGGAAAGAAATAGAGGATAAATAGCAAAAATATTTTATACAAGTCGATACTCACAAAGATGGCCTTCGTAATTTTCCCTGATTTGTATTGTCTTTATATTTTTACTAAACGATTATATAGTAAATAATATTTAGTACATATATATATATATATATATATATATATATATATATATATATATATATATATATATATATATATATATATATATATATATATATATATATATATATATATATATTCTAATAAAAAAATAGTTTTAATGTCCTTTTGACATTTGTCATCCTATTAAGCCTCCTAATTAATGCATATTTTATTCTATTTTTGTCATGTGTCACCCTATTAGGCTTCTTCATTAATGCATGTTATTTATCAACCTATTAATTCTCAATTTTAAATTTTAAAATTTAAATTTCTCACTCTAATTACATTAATTTAATTACATTAGAATAAAAATTAAATTAAAATTAATACAAATTATAAAGTGATATAATTTCACATATTTATTTAAATTAACAATTATAATTTTATATAACTAAAAAAATATCTCCTACTTAAGAATTTATTTTTCACTATAATAGTTTAATTAATTTTATAACTGTGGTTCCCACGGGTTATATATATATATATATATATATATATATATATATATATATATATATATATATATATATATATATATATATATATATATATATATATATATATATATATATATATATATATATATATATATATATATATATATATATATATATATATATATATATATAGTCTTTGGAGGAATCTTTAGCAAGGGATCAGATGTATACGTGGCTTGAATATTACTGAAGCTTATATAGGAAAAAGTTTGCATCTGTTGAATTCTTGGAAGTAGAGAATGAAAAGATCTTGGAAATATTTTTCCTCGATCCGGTTGGAAAATTTTCACGGTTTTGGTTCAGGAGAAAAAATTTATAGGGATGAAAGAAAACCATGAGCATAATCCCCGGTACAACATGTTTATGGGTTGTTTGATAGAAATTAAATAATTTAGTTTGTTATTAATTAAACCATTAAGAGACTTGATTAATGATTAGGTATGGTTTGATATGGTTGTTGAACAAAACCGTTGCATAAAAATTACCATTTTAACATTTCAACAAAAAACAATTTCAAAGAAAATATAATGTATACAAATCTCTTTCAAAACATGAAGATTCACCAAGAAAAATTATAAACAATTAATTTTTCTTACTCCACACTTTAGATTAAAGAATACATAATTCATATACCACATTCTAGATCTTTTTTACATCTCTAAGAACTTGTGAATCCGATGGAAGGCTTGAACTCGATAGCTTCTACTTGAACTTCATGATTCAACAACAAAATAGTAAACAATAATTTAGAAATGTTCAGATAATAATTCTAAAAACTCGTGAATCACAAATGTTCAAAAATAATTTAACGACAAAAGAAATGATCATTAATTTCACAATCTCAAATGATTTCAGAAATCAGCAATAATTTAGAATGAAAGAAATCGTATTTTAGCAACATTTAGAAAGAAAGAAATGAGGTTGCACAAACAAAATGAAGGAAGGATCCCAAAGAATCGATCTTTCTTTTAGTTGACTTCATAAAGAAAAATCATAGTATACAAACGATTTCAGAAAAGAAAATCAATAACTTGCTAATCAAAAGTATACTATTCACAATTAATAAAACTGATCTTAGTATACAAGAATAGCCCCCTGATTTACATATTTAGATTTACAATTATCTTGCTAATCAAAAGTGTACTATTCACAAGCTTATAAAATCATAGTCTCCTTCAAACTTCACTTTTTTATATCAAAAAACTAGACAAGAAACTCATATTACTATGGCCAACAAACATTTTACTATGGACATGTTCCAAAATAGAAGAAAGCTTTTGGGAAAGAGTATGTTTTTTGCATCATATAAGGACGAAGTATTCGTCTTTTCACAATGTTGGACAAAAAGCATGATATAATATTTGTTAAATGAGGTACTAGATATAAAAAATATATTTCAGTAACTTACAAATAAAGAGTGTAAGAATAATAAGTAGAAATTAATGACTACTATTTATTTAGCTTGTTTGTGTGCATTTCTAGCAGCTGCATTTATATCATATAGTTGAAGACCATATTCTATTAACAAAGGGAAATTTCTTGAAATATAATAGGCAATTGATACTTTTGGCAATACGATGAGAGAATTGTTTTCATACGGCTTGTAAAACGTGCTTCATATACATTACTGTTAATTCAAAAAGAGGTTTTTAACATGTTCATTGTTTTGATATTTATACAAAAAAATAAGATTTTATTATGGGGAGTTTATTTGGGCTTGTATTGTCATATGAAAATCTTGAGTTTAGGTCAATTCATAGCCAAAGGTATGGAACAGGTAATATGTGAGGCCATTTCAAGGGTTTACAACAAGTAATTTTACATGTGTGTGTTTATGTGTACTATGTTCATTGATCTAATCGCCGATTGTAATTAGCATTAAGTGCTACTTCACTATAATACATTTGAATGTTATTATCGAGTGGATATGTTTAAAGCAATCAAATGTCAATTAATAGAATTTGATCATTGGTTTAATAACAACACAATTTAGTTGCTTCATATTTTACTATTTCATTGACTTTAAAAGTGGTGATGTATGAAATTAGGAGAGAATGTCGAGGTTGAACACATGCTCTATTAAAGAGTATAGTATTTGCACAAATAAAGTTAACTCAGTCACCTTGATAGAATGGTACATGTCCCATGATTTCTATGACATGGTGACACATATGATGTCATTTGTAGGTTTGTCCAACACAACAAATTGTCTTCTATTCATCTATTATAATTGAAATTAAATATCATCCTGTTTTTATTTCTATTTATCCTCTTACACATGGGAAATAATGAAAAATGTCTTCAAATATAATAATTTTATGAAAATATGACATTTGTCACAATTTCACATGAATAGAATGATAAATAAGAAGAAAAGATAGGAGGATATTTAATTTCTCCTCAAATAAAGAACTCATTATTGGTTTGATAATAATAATACCCTCACTAAAGGACCATGATCATGATACTCATAAGTTGCAAACCAACCTTCATTATCAATGGAAGAGAGTAACAGTGTTTATTGTTGGTGATTTTAGTGTTATCAACATATTTTTGTGTAATTATTATTAATAATGAGATATGTCGAGCTCCATTTAGTAACCGAGCTTCGAGGTGTGGGATGCATACTCGATGTGATAAATATGAACTCGGGAATACGGGGGGTCCAGGGGTAGCACTCCGAAACCTAAATGGATTTTTGTATCAAGTGAGACTCTAGCCATGCATTTTCCCACCAAAAGCCCACTGATGACATCATGATGAAGTAGGTTTCGGTTATGCCCAATAACTACCATGTTTTGGCACCATTTTTGGTTTAACCGATTTTAACCACTTTTCCCGCAAATATAAATAAGATGTAGATGTTCTAGAAAAAGGGTTGAACATACATATACTCGAAATTATATCATAATTTTTCTTTCTCTCAAGAACACATCAAACAAGGTATTCTATGTTTCCAATTCAAATTAGGCATATAATTCGAATTGGTTTATTCTTGGATTATCCCACTTCTAAATTTGTGTACCCCAGACAAAAGGGACGTATTATAGATTTCGGAAAGTGTTTCATAAACACGATCTTTGAATCTATCCAAGTTTATATTTATTGCTATTATGTTCCCTTATTTCCTAACATTTACTTGGGTTTACTTAGAGCGATTTCAACCTTTCCCCTTAAAAAACACTAAATTGGTGTATTTTTAACATCAAAATATTTTTTGATGTGATGAATACGATCTATATTACACCAAATATAGAAGCCATTATTCAATCCTATAATTTTTAAGTTGAGTTTAACGGTTCATTGGAACGCATTTACGCATAAAAAAACTAGGTTTATTTATATATTCAAGTTAGTCTTAGATAACAAAGTCATTGATATAGAATTACTATCATATTTGTTAAAAGGGTACACATGTACATATCATATTGGTTGATTCTATATGAACTCCCATTATTCCGTCACATATATATATATATATATATATATATATATATATATATATATATATATATATATATATATATATATATATATATATATATATTAAATTTTAACAATTTGAGAAGTTTGAATTTATAAAAAAAATAAGAATTTTTTTTGAATTATTAAAATTAATGAGACTTTAATACATTGAATACATTACATATATAAATCATTTCTAATGAATACCCTACATAATAAATGTTGAATTTTAATTTAATAAAATAAAAAATACAATAAAATGACAAATAGAAAATAAAAAATTAAAAATTATAGAAAATGTCATGTGTTCAAATAAATAAGAAGATGACATGTCGCAAAACGATTTTGATTTATTAGGGAGGATAATTACATTTTTTTTATTTTAACTTTAATAAATATTTAAAATATACGCTATATCAGTTAGTAATGTCCATGGATGTTTTTATAACATTTTTCCTTTTTTATAGAAATAAACGAATTACATCCACGAGTACCAAGACAAGATACCAATACCTTTGGCTCTACTTTTATATATATATATATATATATATATATATATATATATATATATATATATATATATATATATATATATATATATATATATATATATATATATATATATATATATAAGGTTAGGTTATTATGTTTTAACTATCTATTGTGTAAATGTTAACATATAATGAATATTAATTAAATTTTCAACATTTAATAGGCATTAATTATTTTTTTTAAAATAACTAAAATGATTGGTCCAAATCATTCTTAAATGCACATAATAGATAGTAGAAACATTTGATTTGTCTAATATATAACACTAAACAGATAATGTCATATTTTTCTAATATATTTCTAAAATAGCCTTTTAATATATACTCTACAAAAAAAAAATATTTTCAAAGGTCAATATCATTTATAAATTTATCCCGTGATAGTTAAAAGATTGTTTTTTTTTTTCTTTTTAAATTAGTTGCATATGATATCATAAAAAATTAAACAGAAAACTGATGTATAGATTTGTGTCTTCCGTAAGGAGCCGTGGAAAGGTTTCTTTAAACTGAAAAAATTTTGTTCGTGTCATCGTGTGTGAGGATTAGAATAAAGAAGAGGGTGGGGTGTCTTTCTGCTTTAGCCCCCTATCAATTACTCTTCGTACATACTGACACTGAAACGACTAAACGAACACTGCTCCTTCTGTCCAATACAAACATATATTGCCATCATCGATTTTCCCATGGAACTCTTGAAAAGTATTTGACTAAACCGCATCTTTAGTTTTACCTTTTCAGAATCTGCATGTGACTATCGCATATGTGATATAGGACATGACTCAAGTTCTTTTTTGCTATTCTTTAGATTGTGTCCAGTTTGGATTCTATATTCTGAGTATGAGGCTCTATGCATTATACTCATTGTTTGAATGAAGCTATGTGCATGGTTTACAAATCTCGAAATAATAATTATATAATAAAATTATACTAATGTTAACTTTATATATATTAATATGATTTTAATCGAAAGTAGTTACATGTAATTTCTGTTGAAGAATGCATGATTTTGGGCATTAAATACATGAGACATACTCATACATATGTATGTTATAAGATTTGAGCGTTCCTGTAGGCATGGGTCTATAATTTTTTTTTTTACTTTTTATTTTAATAGGCCTATATATATATATATATATATATATATATATATATATATATATATATATATATATATAGGGTTAGGATCAAATATGAATGATAAATATTATATGAATTTGACCAAACTATAACCATTAGATTAAACGAATGTATGGTTATGATCATGGAGTACATGATATTAACATGGGACAACATTTACTATATAATTACACTTCAATACATATAATGGAAATATTTATTAAGAGAGATAAATAAAATCACCTTTATTTTAGGCAATTAAGTCAATTTAATTAATGAAATCAAATCTAATACAAAATATTACAATTTAGAATATAACATGACGTTGAGGATCAAACATATCTAGGAAAAACAATTATACATTCTTGAAAAAAAATAATAATCATAAATTCTTGAAGAATATAGTTTTTTATCTTAAAATTTAACTTGATTTTTAAGAAGGATTAAGGCTCAGTCTAACTAAGCAACACTTTAAAATCAAAATATTCTTATACAACTTAGGATTAAGAAACACTTTAACTTAACAACAAATCATAAATTATTTTAGAATTAATGGTTAGGAAATGGTATAACATATTCCATTCTTTATACAACTAAAGATTTCTCAAAGAATTGAATTGTTCTAGCTTTGTAACACCATAAAAATTATATACATCCAAAGAAATTCTTCAAGAATATAGTGGTTAGCTTTATATCACCACACTTTTTATATAATTGAACAATTCTTCAAGAATTTAAGCATTCTTGAAGAATTAAAAGAATGCAACGTCAAATTTTAGTTTTCATTTTCTCCAATCGATATCCATTACTAAGTGAATCATCATCCTTTCATGTCATCTACCTACATAAAAATGCAACCATCAAGACTTCATTATCACAAACCAACACCATAATCCACTATTAATTCTTTAAGAATTAAAATTCATTCTTTAATAAACAAAATTTATTCCTTACAAATCAAAGTTAACTCACGATCAAAATATTGGTGTTATTTTTTATTTGTATAAAACAAAAAAGAAGTAAAATTAAATGTAGATGTTATGAAGAAAAAGGATATTCCAATCAATTAAAAACCCATATATACGAATGATTATATTAATTTGGAAAGATACATTGGAAGAACAAAAGTGTCACATATATAAAAATGACTATATTAAAAAGAATGGTAGAGTAGATGAACTCATCGCCAAGAAAAGATAGTCGAATATGATAATCAGAAAAAGAACAAAAGTGTCACATATTATGACCCAAAACCCCAAAATTAATTATGATAATTAACAAGAAAGACACTACAAATAAAATGTAAGTAGGTTAAACCAATAGAAAATTGAAACGTGGAGAGAATATTTAAAAGGCATTGATATCGTGGATATGAGCTTCAAGGTTTTTAACAGATTCTCTAAGAATAAAACTGTTGTTGAGGGATTGTTTGTGAAACATCAAATTTGAAACCCTTTTGTTTTTCAAGAAGATTCTCAAGAGAAAATAAGATCGGGATAGTAGCAAGAAAAGAGGTTTTAAGATCGGGATGTGTTTGATCTTCCTTTGCTTCGTATGTTAGTGAACCACCATCAACCATACTTAAAGCCATTTTCCTTGGAATAAGTGGAGAAGCGTCTGGTGAATATGCTTGATCGGAATCTTGATGATGGTGGATGTCGGATGTGGTGTAGGTTTGATGGAGAGAAGAAGATGAATCTGTAGGATGTGCAGCTACTATTCCATAAATATAGGATATCATTTTTAAAATATAAATGATTATCCATAATTATACGTTTTTAATTTAGGTTATTAATTAATTAATTAAGGAAGACTATTAAAATGACCATATCAAATGATTGGCCCAGAATTGACCACACATTCACATAATATTTGTTGGTCATACATGATCCTAACTTTCTCTCTCTCTCTCTCTCTCTCTCTCTCTCTATATATATATATATATATATATATATATATATATATATATATATATATATATATATATATATATATATCAAGGTTGTAAATATCGTTCGACGTTAGCTAGTCAGTGGACTGGGGTTAAAGGATTAATCGGTTAGGCGGAGATTAATCGGGGACCATTAATTGCTAATTTGTTAGATTTTAAAAAATTAAATATGACTAATATCATATAAAAGTTTATAAATACCACTAGTATAATAACAAAATAGGTTAATATGATAAATACAACACTAAACATACTACAAATAGTTTCTATAGAGATATAACTTCTTCAAAGTGTTAAAATTTCATCAGGTTCTACTGTTTCAGTCATTTTGTATGCATGGATTGATCGTTAGGCGCTCTCTAATCGGTCGAGTGGCGCCTAGGATTTAATGGGAGATTAATCGGGACCTAATCGGGATTTTTACAACACTGATATATATATATATATATATATATATATATATATATATATATATATATATATATATATATATATGTTTAGGTTTTATGGAAAACAAAAAACTTTAAAAATCATAAAAATGCATGAAAAAATACTTAGAGATTATAAATCTTTTTTTTTTGACTTTATATTCTTAAAAATCTCAACTTTTTATATAATTTCGCTGAAATTTTTTATGAAAAAAAACAAATAAAAAAATAAAAGAAATTGATTTTTTAATTTTTTTTCACCCAATTTATAAAAAACCTGTGATTTTTCAGAATATGAAGTCAAAAAAAATTTTGTGATCTTTAAGTATATATATATATATATATATATATATATATATATATATATATATATATATATATATATATATATATATATATATATATATATATATATATATATATATATATATATCATGGTCGATGCATGTATGTTTAATCAAATTTGATGTGGTGCCCCCAATTAAAATATTTCATGCATTGCACATAACCAGTTTGCCTTAATGTATTTGAGGTTAATTTTGTTTGGAATTAAACAAATAAAATGGTGGATAATCACAAGAGTGCCCAATGGTTATGAAGAATATACGGAAATGACCCCAAAAAAAAAATCTAACTTACCCAAATGATCACTATGTTTGAAAACTTGCATTTCAGATTAACTTAATTTTGTTTTTGATTAGTTTTATGTCACATTAAAAATATATCTTTGTTGAAACAAACGGTGATAATAAACATGTTACATTTAGGTTTTATTCAGAAATGTTTCATTATTTTGGTGACTTTTTTGTAAAGTATTAAAATTTTGAATAGAAAAGTTTCGATTATTTAATTTTTGTCAAAATTATCGAAAAAGTTGTTTTTTTATCTTAACAGGAAATAAAAAATTATGTGATTTTTTTTTAAATTAATAAGACTTTTCAGTTAAAAAGAAAAAACATTCATGACTTTATCAAGAAAAAAAAATAATAAGACTTTGCTGTATAAAACTCTTACATTTAAAGGGTATAGGGAATTTTTTATGAGTATATTGATGCAAACCAACAAAAAACTAAGAGAAATTAAATATCCTTCTATTTTTTGTTCATACAAATTCTATTATCTAATTAAATAGTGACATGTATAACATTTAATGCCAATTTAATCAAATTTAATAATATTTTAATATATTAATATGACACATGTCATTATTTAATTAGGTAGGAGGATAATGCGCATTTCAGATTTCATAGTAATATGGGAAATCACACAAAATGTAGTCATTTACCAATATATTCTCAATAATCATGTAGTCATTTTTGTGGTTATCTCTAAAATTTGAGTTAAATACATGTGAAGTTCTAGATTGTCTTCTAAAAATATCAACATATAACAACTCCCAGATAATAACATAATGAATCATGCAACTATATATGGAAATGAATCATTTTAGATTTGTACATTCAACATGAATCTTGTTTTATATATATATATATATATATATATATATATATATATATATATATATATGGTTGCTTGTTCTTTTTTAATATAATTAATATTTAGTTTATTGTTCAGATGTTTGTACATTTTCATCTGAAGAAGATTTAAGCGGAGAGACAGATAGTACACTGATAAGCCAGGAGCTGAAAGACACTCTCATACGTAAATTTGGAGGTCGTATAAGTTCCCTCAAGCAAGAGTTTAATAAGAAGAAAAAGAAAGGAAAGCTTCCAAATGAGGCAAGACAAACATTACTTGATTGGTGGAATTCACATATTAAATGGCCTTACCCTACAGTAAGTATTTCCATTCCTATATACATAATACATCATTTCTCTAGCTACTACTTTTTCCTTCCTGTTTCATCACATTAATTTTTTTTTTTATCCATTTAGAAAATTTATAGAATTTGCTTTAACTGATACCATGCTTCAATACTTCCTATTAATATGCAACAGAAAAAGAAACTAGAGTTGACCTCATAACTTAATTAAATAGTCAAATACCACCAAATTAATTAAATGTTTTATGGCCATTTTGTCCACAGCAATATATTTGATCTAAAGTTTAATTAAGTGCAAATTAAATACATAGCAATATTTTATTTCACTGAATTTGGTTACTGGACTTTCAAATTGGTACTAATTATGAGTATATTTTAACATCGATTATTTTGGCCAAATTCTTTAAAACCATCACGCATTTGACTCTTTTTTTTGGTTTAATCATTGAAAAACATCTCGGTGTAACTACTGTCAGTTTTGTTTTGTTTTTTTTTTTGTTTTTTTTTTTTTTTTTATGGTAACGAGTTAGAGAAAAAGAATGGACGAATATTTTTCTAGTTAATTTTTTAAAAATTCAAATTTTTAATGATTAAATCATAATTTTTTTACGAACGGTCAAACTAAACAAATTTCAAACCATAGTGCGTTTTATATAAAAATAAAATTCACAGTTTCATAAATTTTGGTCGATTATTTTCTAAAGTTGAATGGTTTTCATATTGTTTTTTGAAATTGTGAATCTTTTTGGGAGTTTAATGGTGTTTTATTAACCATTTATAAAATTAAGTGACTAAAAAACAAATGAAATAAAATTGTGTTGCCTTTATTTTACAATTGTTGCACCGTTTTTCTTTTTCCAAAAGTTGCGACTTATACGCACTCTAAACTACTTCAACATTCTAGTGATATCACATAGGGATCTTGAACCCTCACTATAGTGTTAGGGCAAAGACATGTTTGTACGTATTTAAAAAAAAAATAATATAAATAAATAAACAAAATGTCTTAATTTTTTACACGGCTAAATACAAAAATAGCAATGCATTTCCTTTCATACGTCTATTATAACATGCAATTTTTGTTTATTGCTTTCATAGCAATATCATTACTTATTAAGACACTGTATTTTTGAAAATCTACTAAATTATGACATTGAGCTCTTACTTATTTTTTTCTTAGTAAGACATTAGTACTTTGAAAATATTAGTTAATCCTCATAAATTGCTTTGTATTTGGATATATCAACGCTATAGTAGAGTCTAACTGGTTTACCTGAATTTTGTTATATATATATATATATATATATATATATATATATATATATATATATATATATATATATATATATATATATATATATATATATATATATATATATATATATATATATATTATCAAAATAATAATAGTAAATGTAAATGTAGGAAGGTGATAAGATATCCTTGGCGGAAACAACAGGATTAGATCCGAAGCAAATCAACAACTGGTTTATAAATCAAAGGAAGCGGCATTGGAAACCATCGGAAAGCATGCAGTTGGCTGCAATGGGTGGTCTTGCTGGGCAGTATACTTAATTATGACCGATTGAAATAGGTTTCTTAATTGCATGCTCTCATGCATGTATATATATTATTAACTAAACAAACTTGTATTTAAAAACATCAATAATTTAATTATTACGATACAAAATATTGTCTAAATTTCTGAAATACGTAATTAATTGTCATATACATGTTTGGATGCTGACGGTTTGACCCTATGAGATCATTGGGAAAGTGTTATGTTTTGTTAAAGATAAATAAAGGAAATAGCAATATACTTTTATTTATTTATGTATTATAACATGCAACCTACTTCTTATTTCTGTCCATTACATTAGTATCGTGTTTGCTATTGAAGTTGTGTTCTTTATCGATTGAATGACATCCCTAAATATGAGAAGAGTAATTAAGAAAAGAAATGGGTTCGTAGGTCAAAGTTTCCTTGAAATACTTGAAATGTATTTTGAAAGGAATATTTGTTGGGAACTTATTTTCCATCTATCTACTTATATTATTCTAATAAACAAAACCTAACAAAGACACATGGCATTTTTCTAAACTCATTTTTGACACATGGCATAATTATAAGTTATAAATCTTTGCACTTATGATCAGGGATGGTTTTAAGGGTTTCCTGGTGTGGCACCGATAACCCTAACTTTTATGGACGCAGTGGAAAAAATTTCGATTTTTCAATTTTTTTTTTACCTATTTTTCATATATCGGCAACATCTATTCGTCCCGACAACACCTATTATATATTCCTATGCCCACCCATGCTTATAATTGAAATTCAAAATTCATTCTAACTTATAAATTATAAACCTTCTCCACTTATGATTGGAATTCAAAATTCATTTTCCAATCCATTGGATTAAGGCATCAAATTAGTTATTATATGAAGTCAAATCTTATACTTTATACTATATTATAAATTAAACATATTAGTCATATTTTAAATTTTAAGAAGTGTAAGTAATTAAAAAATTAAATTTGGAGCAAAATAAAAAATTTAAAATATTAAATTCATGTATCTAAATTAAGACCAAACTACAAAAATAATTTATGTGGTTTACTAAAGGTCACAAACTCAGTCTATGTGAATTTTCTTTGACAAATATGGTCCATGTGGTTTCCAAAACTTGCTTCAAATTACCCTTTTTGATGATGCCGTTATTGTTCATCCGTTAGTGTGAGAGTATTTTGATCTTTCAAGTAGTAGGGATTAAGTTTGTGACTATGTGTAAACTATAGGGAACATTTACGTAATTTTTTTTTATATTTTATATTTATGAGTTTGTAGCTTTTCCACCCATTTACTTTTTAAAATATCACTTTGAACTTCGAAAAATGTTTGTAACATTCGAAAGTTTTGGTATGTTTCCTTTAACCCCCTTTATGAAAAAACGTTTCATTGTGGTCTCTAGCTTAGTACGCGAGGCGTACCATATATGTACGCTGAGTGTACTGGCTCTCTGATGGATCGTGGATGCACCCATGTACGTTGGGTGTACGTGGGAGAATGCAGGGCGTACTCCAGTGTCACACCCCAAAACCAAGAACGGCGGAAACGTTTTGGGGCGGAGGACGTCATGTACAGTATCACAACAATAAAAAGTAGTAAACAAGCAACAACATCATCCATTGCATTAATAATATAATTTTAATACAAGTGTGTTCTGACAAATTATGATAAACACTAAAGTATAATCAAAATGAAAGATGAGTCTTGAACGAGCTCCATCTTCTCTAAACCTTGCATCGGTACCTGTGTACTGTTGACCTAAGGATACAAGTTATTTTGAAAGAGAGTATCAGCTTTAAAGCTGGTGAGATCATAAGTATTTTAGTGTCTTAATTTGTATGTAAGTATTTGTATGAATAAAATGTAAGTATTTGTATGTAACTGAAATGTAAGTATTTGTATGACATGTAATGAAAGACTTGAAAATGTTTTGAAAGAAAGTTCGTGTAAGTATGAAAATGTTTGTAAAACAACTGTAAACGTTTGAAAAACCCTAGAAATCCCTATGATTCCTACTAGTATAAAAGGCAGTCTTCTACCAAGACCTAAATGTTCTAAATGTAGTCTTCTACCAAGACTTAACTGTTCTAAATGTAGTCTTCTACCAAGACCCAAGTGTGATACTATTATTATTATTATAAGAATTTATATCCATTAGTACTAGGATACTCAAATAATTCACCTCGTCGGTTATGTGAATGAGTCACAAGATAGAGGTAATAATATAAATAACCTAAGTATTATCCTTTTGTACTAGGATAACTAACAGTGTCAACTGAAGACATCCATAGATGTACATTTACCTCTGTTGCTAACAGTTGGGTGTAGGAATAGTTAGTCCCTTAAAGTATACCTGTAATGGTATCAACCATTGACATCCGTGGATGTGCTTTTACCTCTGTAGCTAACAGAGATTTTAGGAATGGTTAGTCCCGCAAAGTATCCTTTGGTACTAGGATATTAAATCCCACCTATCCCGGCGATTATGTGATTGTATCACAAAGTGAAGATAAGAATGAGGATTATATAATAGAATCTATACATCTGTAAACGTGTTCATGTAAGTGTATATATGTAAACGTATTCATGTAAATGTACTCATGTAAATGTACTCATGTAAGCGTATATATGTAAACGTATTCATGTAAGTGTACTCATGTAAGCGTATATATGTAAACGTATTCATGTAACTGTACTTATGTAGATGTATCTATGTAATAGTATAATAATGTACTGTAATGTTCTGTGTGTGCTAGCTGTAACGTGTGTTCTCTCTATATGTAGCATGTATTGAATCATGAATGAACTGACTCATTGTATGATATCGCGTTCTAGTAATAGTTCTAGTATCTTCCTAAACTACCCATATGGTAGCTTACTAGTAATGTAACTTGTACGTATGAACATGGAAGTATACCCTTGCTACCCAAGGGTATTGAATGAACTGGGAGAACCTTTATGACTATATATGTACACATGATATATAACTAATATTTAAATGACCTTCGGACGGATACCCGATGTCCCACCAGACCACATCTCAAGCGCGAAAAGGAAATAGGGTGGATAGCCTTCCTAAGTCTTTTAAACATTTCTTATATAACTATATATATATATAGGCATGCAATTGATAATATAAAAGCATAAAATAAGTTTTGAAAAACCTTTGAACATAATTATTATCTAAGAAAAGATCAACTTGATGTCAATCTATAAAACGGTTTGAAAGCATGGGTTTGATAAAACAGTTTAAGTATAAAGAAACATTTGTTTGAAACACAATTGTAAATGAGTTTGAAATGAAACATACTGTGTAAAATGTATAGTTTAATAAGGAGTTTTAAACATATAAAGTGTTTATGAAAATCATTTGAAGGAAACTGTTTGGTAAAACGGCTAATGAGTAGTAAATCATTTGAATGCTACTTATTAATCACATGTGACTGATATAATAACTAGCATGATTCTACATGTATCCCACCCATAAAGCATTTAAAAACATTTAAAACATTGATTAAGGGGTATGAACTCACCTGTAGCAAGTGGTTGGGATGAACGGACTAAAACAGGATGCTAGGTGTCAAGTGAAGTCTTGAACACACTCTATGATCCTAGTTAACATATAATATCACATATATGTATCCAACTAGTCTTTAAACAACTAATAAACAAAGTCAAGACACCCTAGGACATGCTAAACACTTTGTATAAGTGTTATAAGTGTTAAGGAGTGCATCTAAGTGTTGTAGGGCAAGGCTATTGGGTTTTAGGGTTCAAGGGAACCCCTAATATGAGTTTACTCCCTAAAGACCAACACCCCTTGAGTTTACGGTCATAAACTCTTGAGTTTACGGCCATAAGATCCTAAACTTTTGACCATTTGTTGTTTTGAAGTCTTCTAAGCTATTCCAAGCATTCCTACTTCATGTTTAAGCCTTAGGAAGTGTTGTGTGGCATCAAAACACTCCTAAATGGAGTTTACGGTCTAAGGACCATTCCTCCATGAGTTTAATACCGTAAACTCTTATGGACTAAGGTATTTTGTTGTTTTGAAGTCCTAAACACTTCAAGGTAATAGCCTAGGTTAGATTCTAGGGATAAGGAATAAATATGGGACATTTATACAACTTTTAAGGTGTTTACGGTTTTGGGAGATACCCAAACCGTTAACACATATAAATGCAAAGTTTTTGTGCTTTTTGTGTGATAAACTCATCAAGGATGGATCTAGACAAGTCCCTAAGGCATTGTGAAGCATCTAGACACCCTAAAGCACCTTTTGGCACTAAACTTAGTGTTTACGGTTTTGGGAGCCTCCCAAAACCGTGAACACTTTGTTCTTGGTGTTCTTGGGACTTTTCCTTGGTATAAATATGTATAGCAAGCTTTAAATGACTCTAGGATAGAAGTAATTACTTTGTGGAAGCTTGAAATGAACTTAA
Organism: Lactuca sativa; assembly: GCF_002870075.4. Lineage (NCBI taxonomy): Eukaryota > Viridiplantae > Streptophyta > Magnoliopsida > Asterales > Asteraceae > Lactuca > Lactuca sativa. The sequence goes on along the minus strand of NC_056630.2, from coordinate 292,626,556 downwards.
AGTCCAAGAACACTAGTGTGTGTTCTTGGTGTTTTGGAAATCTAGTCAAAACACATAAATGGATGGATGAAAAGATGTACAATCACTAGATTAAGTGTTTTACTAGCTTGAAAGGGCTAGAAACACTTACTAGATTGAAGATATTGAGCAAAAACTTGGATGATACTTGAGAGAGTTTTTTTTTGGAGTTTACTCTTTTGGGTAAAATGAAAAGTGATCTACTTTGGGGAGTAAACTCATGCTTAAGGCATGAGTTTACGATTTTTGAGGGTGTTTACGGCCCAAACATAAAAGTTTGGCCGTGAACTTCTAAGCTACGTGGTATTCGCGGTTTAGAAATTTCAAGTCCCGAGACGGCCCATCCGTTCACCCGTTCGTTTAAAGATTAATTAATAAAATAATCAAACGAACTTTAATTTCCTAAAAACAAGAAAAAGTGAGCTTGACTTATAATATGGAGTGATTGAATTTTAGGGTTTGACCGAATGAAAATTCTGGGTTGTCACATCCAGCTAGCTTGAAACCCAAATTTTGAGGGTTTTACCCCTATATAATCTCATTAAGTCCCATGAGCTTTACCTATTATCAGCCTCCATATCTCCTAAACCCTAATCTCGACCCTTAGCCACCATTTTAGTGCTCTTGAGAAGAATATTGGTGTTTTCTTGTGCATTTTAAAGTGATAGAAGGATATTGAAGATTCATTGCTTGGAGTGGAGCTTAGAGATCCAGAGTTATCACCACTTTTGCAAGCCATTGAAGTTATAAAGTTCTTTGCTTGACAACTCATTGTGTAGATCTAGTTTAGGGTGATTTATGGTTTATTTTAGTTCATTTTGGTTTGTCCTTGTGAGCAAAGGTTACTCCAGGAGACGTTTTAGAGGTCCCTAATGCATAAAAATGTCACCTTGATGGGTTTTGTGTAACCATACAAAGTTGATACCTCATTTCATGGAGCTAAGATGCTAGAATTCGAACTTGGGGTGTTTTTAGCCATGCAAAGGATTAAAACCTTTGAATTTATTGGTTAGGACCTTAATATGTGTTAGATTAGGTGTCTAAGTCCATAACTATTTTGGTATTAACTTGACCCGACTGTGAGCATAGTCCTTTTGGGTTGCCTTCATCATAGTAACTAATAGGATGAACTAAGGAGAAAAAGGATTAATTATGATTTATTATATTATATATGAATAATACATTAAAAGAGAAATCATATTGTTTAATTAATATTAGTCAAGAATTAATAAGAATTAATTTTGTGGCTAAAAGAGATTAATTAAATAAAGGGGACTGATATTGCAATTATTTGATAGTTGCAATTGGGCTATGGATTCCTAATGGAAAGGGGATTCAACGAAATCTATGGGAAGCCCATATGATTTTCGTCCAAGGGCTTTCTAAGGGAACTCCATGGGTTGCTTAAGGCCTAAGCAGGGAATTAGGTTTCACCTGAAACCCTAGCAGCCCACACAAGTATAAAAGGACCCCCTAAGGCTCCCAAAAACGTGGACAACACTTCTCTAGTAGATCTTGGATGTTTTTGGTGCCCCTCCTCCCTCTCCTAAGTCATCTTGTTGCTCATGGTGTTTGTGACTCCATTAGAGGTGCAACATTTGAGGCACTAAGCTTTCAAAAGTCAAGATCAAGAGGAATAGAGATTGTTATTGCTACATAACAATTAAGGTAAGATCTAAACCGTTTTATTATATAATATCGAATATTATATACTAGATCTAGGGTTTATTAGCTTTAGATGATTATTGCGTGCTCGTTAGACAAACTAGATCCAAAGCTTTAGGGTTTGCATGTACACCATAAGATTGATGTAGTGCTCAAAACCCATCAATATAATGATATCTTGTGGATTAGATAATAAGTTATGAAGTGATTAAGTCATTTGGCCAAAGTGTTGGGATCAGGCGAGTACACGGGGCGTACTGGCTGCAAACCTGTTTCTACATCAATCGTGTATGCAGGGCGTACGAGCCTGGTACGCCGAGTGTCCGCTAGTCTGGGCCGAAGGAATTGTGGTTTGGGTTTTTTCTCTATGTTTTATTCGAGCTTGGCCCCTTAACTCCCATGGATAATTTCTGGATTTTTGGCTTTCTTTATTGGGCTATTTAGGCTTTGGGTGTCATTTAAGAATTGGACAGTTAGAGAGCAAATGGGTTGGGCATTGATATTGGGCCAAGTAGGAAAAAGGGTAAAATGGTCTTTTACCGTGGATGTTGGACAAGTCAACTAGATTATTGCTTTTGGATTAAGACCAAATTATTAATTGGGTATTATTGATGATGTTAGCACGCGGATTTTCTGGACCAGCAGAATGAGATTTATCTGAGACATTTAGCAGTTTGAGGTGAGTTTCCTCTTTGTGTTTAGTGGGTCAAAGGCACCAATGCCGGCCCATGGTTTGTCATGTTTAGGATGCTAGATGTCTGCATGACTCTTGCATATGTTATGTGTTGATATGTTTACCGGGCGGGGCCCGATGACCATGTTATATGCTATTTATCTTTGTGATTATTGCATATGTTATGTGTTTATATGTTAATATGTTTATATACATACCGGGTGGGCCCGATGATTGACTGATTTGTATATCGGGCGGGGCTTGATGCCGAGTGGGGCTCGATGCTTGGCGGGACACGATGACGGGTGGGGCCTATTATATTTTTTTTTATGTATGATATGTGGTATTTTGGGGAACTCGCTAAGGTTTGTGCTTACGGTTTTCAGTTTATGTTTTCAGGTACTTCTGTTTCGAAGGGAAGAGCCCGAGATGATTACTGTAACATCCTAAAAATTCAAGACAAAAATTTCATTTTTGATTTAATGATTCATAAAACATAATATAGAAAACATCATCAAGTTATCTCATTTCATAAAAACCATAGATCATATGTCTCAAAAGCATGCCATAAGATAGTAAAAATGTTCAAGTACAAATCCCAAGAATTTTATATGTGGAAAATCGTGTGTGTGTGTGATGCGTTGCTACCGTGCCGACTCCTTTCCCATTGAAGACGAAGGATCTGAAACATAAACTGAAACTGTAAGCACAAAACTTAGTGAGTTCCCCCATCATACCATATACCATACAATAAATATACTGTCAAACATATATGGGTGCCCGACCTACCCTGCTGAGCATATATGGGTGCTCAACCTACCCTTTTCAGGCATATATGGGTGCCCGGCCTACCCTGCTAAGCATACATGGAATGATCCTAAAGAAAACACATAAACATAGTACATAAGTATCATAACCGACATGAAATAGTTTTTAAGGAGAAAAAACATACTCGTCACTACATTCGATGTGGCACACGCCTCCTCGGTGATCAGCTGGAAGGCTCGGCTCCTCACCACTAGAGCCTCTATCTTGCCCTGTCGGCCATCCGTGATCTACAGGGTCGCTGGAGTCGGCGCCGCCACTGGCGCTCTTGATGTCAGTCGATGGTAGTTGGCCTTTTTATGGCCCTTTTGATTGAAATGAAAGCAAATCAAGTCTGACATCTGAATGGTGTGGGTAGGGTCTATACAGTCCTTGCGAAAGTGCACGGTCTTGCCGCACTTGTAGCAGCCCGAGCCCCCAGCTCTACAGACTCCCTCATGTGGCCTACCGCATTCCCCACAACAGCTCTAGACCTGCTGGCCCTTCGACTTCGAGTCGAATCCAAAGGCTTTCTTCCCAGAAACCCCATTCGTCTGCCCCGTCTCCTCCTTCCTTTTCCTAAGGTGCTCTATGTCAATCTCCCTCTCCCTCGCTTTGGCTATCACGTCCTCCAAAGTCGGGCATGTTGAGTAGCTGACATATTTTTGAATGTCATCCCTCAACATGGCGTGGTATCGGGTCTTCCTCATCTCCTCGTCCCTTTCATACTTAGGCACAAGTAAAGCCCTCTCCCTAAACTTAGGGGTAATCTCTGCCACCGACTTAGTCGTCTGCCTCATGTCCAGAAACTCCCTAGCCAGCTGCTAAAGCTCCATTACTGGCGCAAACTCTGCCTTTAACCTGGTCACAAAAAGTCCGACCAGGTCATAGCCTCAATGGCTGGGGCTCCTCACGAATCACTAACCGCCTCCCATTAGTCTCTAGGTTTGTTCCTCAAACTACCTGCAGCATACCGGACCTTCGATCTCTCAGGGCAGAAGCTCGTCAACTGAGCAGACTCCATGTCTGCGGTCCACCTCCTAGCCACAATGGGATCCTTCACCCTATGAAAGTATGGCGCACCACATCCTGAAATTGTAGAAGGAGAGTGTGTGTGTCCCTGTCTGGCCAGATGATATGTCACTCCTAAATGCCCTGAGGTGCTCCTCCATCAGCTTGATGATCCCTTCCTTGATCGAACCAAAAATCACTAAGGTCGCCTCAAGGATGCCTCTCGTAATGTCTGATGCGATGAACTCACGTAGTCCATCATCAACTGGCTCGGAACCTACATCCGAGCCTGAACCTGAACATGTCCCAAACCTTGAACCTCCTGGTCCGTGATGTGACAACCCAAAAATTTACATTCAGTGAAACCAACCACGTCACTAGAAGCCAAGTCTGTTTCTGCTAACTTTCAAACTTATTGGGATAAGTTTGAGCAATTCAGGATTTACACTTAAGGAGATATCAGGAGAGAGGTTGCACTTGGGTTTTGTGCAACTCTGTTATTCCAAAACTCTATGATATTAGAGTTCATTGCGGGAATAAAATACTTTCTGCCAAAAAAATCCCAGGACTATATATAGGATTCTGAACCAAATTATTCATTAGTTACATTTCCAACTAGAGAAAAGCCAAATTCTCTCTCAAGGATCTTCAGACTTTTGTTCCGGAAAGTGAGTACTTCTATCTAGTGTTGTTTTAAAGCTTCATATATGCTTAATACACTAGAAATCATAGGAAAACACCAAGATCTGTGAGTTTACCGCCCAAGAACACCTTGGGGAGTAAACTCCATTTTAAGGGCCAAAGTGTGCCCAATGTCCCCTAGACCTTGGAAACCAAACATGGGAAAAACTTTGACATGTTTAGGCATCAAAATCATTTAAAATCAAGGACCAAAAGTGAGTTCACGGCCAAGCAAGTTCTTGGGCCGTGAACTCCATTTTAGGGTGTCAAAATGCCCTAAATGCCACCCTTAAGCCAAGAGACTAGCATAGCTTTTTACCATGATGTGTCTAGGACTCAAAACAACCAAAATACCAACACCCACAAGTGTTTACGGCTGCAAACACATGACCAAATGGTCTATGGGCCGAAAACTCAAGTTAGGGGTGTTTTGATGCCACAAACACTACCAAGGGCTTAGGCATGAATTTAGAATGCTTCTTTATGACCTTTAGGAACCTCATAAGAATATTTGGCCATGAGTTTACAGTAGTAAACTCATTTGGGCCGTGAACACCCCAAAAGTGCCAAAAGAAGTGGTCTTTCTCATCCTAGGTTAAAGCTATTGTCCCTAAAACATTCCCTTGCTTTCAAACTTGCACTAACACATGAGTAACCATGAGTTTACGGCCTTGGGCCGTGAACTCATGGTAGTAAACTCATATAAGTGCCTTTATACCTTCCTATGTTGAATCACATGTGATTCCAACACTTGGTTAAGGTGTTTCCTAGTCCCGGAAGGTGTTTCCTTTCATATAGTTGTTTTAAACACTATATTTATGTCAATATGTGTCCTTAAATATCATTTAGGACTTATTGTGTCTCGGAACTTCATTCGTGGAACTTCTCATCCTTACACGCATACCCGTTTGAATCACCCTCATCAGGTGAGTTCATACCCCGTAATGAATCTTTTAACTATTTTAATTGTTTTAAGGGGGGAATACAAGTTGAACAGCATGATAATTGTGTAAATGTTTGTTATAAACATCTTTCAAAATGTTACTTATGTTATTTATAAGTTGTTAAAACATTTCAAAACTCTTTTAAAGGTTATGTTACTTTATAGTTATACAAAACTCCATTTTTAAAGTATAAGCATAACTTGTTAGATAAATGAGTCTTTCAGTAATAGTCCAGTAGAGCATTAGTAAGCTACTATAGGTATAGTTTAAGAGAATGCCACTCATTACTTCTAGTACAATGAAGCACACACAGAACAGAACGGAACAGAACAGAACATAATAAGGTGATATAGCATGGAACAATTTCAGGATCTAACTATACCAATGAATCACAACACATTGTGGTAGTTATATTGGGTATACGTGATCACATAACTTTAATGTGGATAACGTGGCCTAGCAACTCGTTGCGAAAGTCAACCTTGATTCCCAGAATCTCTCGTAGGGAGAACGTTTAGTATGGGAATTTCTTATCACATTATGACCTTAATAAAACACATATGTTTTTAGGTTGTTAGTACCTCCGTATGTCATTATAAATGACATCAGGGTACTCATTTCTCCCATTACTTTCATAAAGTGTCGGTAACACTTGAAGGTTGATCTATTCTCTAATCGAGATAGGTTATAAACTAGGGAGAATGTACTTTTTAGTTGACAAAGGAACAGTAGAGTCTTGGTAGAAGACTGCTTTCATAACAGTAGAGTCTTGGTAGAAGACTACTTTCAAAACAGTCGAGTCTTGGTAGAAGGCTACTTTAATAAGTTAGGACCATGATGCTAGCTTTATAATTCCTTAATGTATACACTATAGACTACGTATATGCCAATAGATTCTGACAGCTAATAGGATGTATGCCTTCGCTTCATTTCCTGTTCTCGTTTGATGTGGTCTTGAACCGAGTTCCCCCAATCTATTATCTATCCGAATATATATATATATATATATATATATATATATATATATATATATATATATATATATATATGCTTAGTATACATTAAGTCATCATAAGGGTACCAAGTATGGATCAGGTTATAAGACACAGAGTCAAAACACAGTTTTTCCAGTACAGAACTTACTTATCAAAGTCAGTGTTTTTGATAGACAAAACTAAAGATTTCCCAGAAAGGGCTTAATCCATGTTATTAAGCAGTACAGTTTTAAAAGACTTTAAGTGAGTTAACTCTATAATACCTTAGTTTATACACCATGTTTATATATAGAACTAATATCCGATAGCTAGTTAAATGTGTGTTTTCCCCCGACGTCCTGTTCTCGTTGGATTGTGGGCTTAGGGCAGATTCTCCCAATTAACTATCTACCCGATATCAGATTATATATAGCAGTATAAACAAAGCTATTATAAAAGTAATCACCGTAGTCATTATTTTACTATAAGAAATATAGGTTTTCTTAAAAGAACTCTTCATTAGATATAAAGGAACCATTGCAAATAACTCCATGAGTAACAAGTGAATACACCAAGGTTATATATGACAACGATCTAACAACCAATGGAATGTGTGCTATCCGCCTTACTTACTGTTCCCCGTTGGGTTGTGAGTTTAGGGCAGATGCGCACAATCGATTGTTTGTTTACTCTAAGTATATATATATATATATATATATATATATATATATATATATATATATATATATAACTTGTACCCACTTAGTATGCATAGAAAGGCTTGTAGTGTCTTTTACTTAACTTCCATTAAAGTAGGAAATATAGGATTTTCTAGAGGAATAGGCGTACTTTTCAAAACATAACTTACAGCGTACAATACTTTTACGTATACATTTTCAAACAACACTTCACAGCTTACTCACATCACTAAAATCTTATGAATTCACCAGCTTAATTGCTGATCAACTCTTTCAAATAACTTGTATTCTCAGGAGACTATTAGACAGGTGCTCGTGCTGGGGATTCAGAAGATGGAGCATTATAGCTTCAAGTCTTGTTTTGTTATTTGTTTATGACTTCTATGTTTTGTGAACACATACATTGTAAACACTTTCTTTCTAAATGAAATGGTTGTTCATTACTTGCTTACCATATACATATCTCGTGATACTTGACATGACGTCCTCCGCCCCCGAACGTTTCCGTTGTTCCGGTTTTGGGGTGTGACACGTGACGTGTCACCACCATTCTAAAAAAAACACATATTGGTCAGGGTCATACATAACCTCGAGAGGTCTCACACACTATACAAGTTCCCTAGTTCTATCTCAGCCCTCCTTGACTCGAGTACGGATCCTCTGCTTTTAATAGTATGGGCCCATACTACCTTCCACATTTATCCCTACTTTCTTCAGGATTGCCTTGACTTCACCAACTCCCTTCTACTACTACTTCTCGATGCACTACTCTCATCCTAGGTTTACCCTAGGGTAACTCTCCGATCTACTCTCTGCCATCAGTTGCATATGAAATCCCTGCTACCTTTACCTAACTAGCTTGCGAATACCATTACATATCACTAAGACCAGATAATTCTTCGAATGTGAGGTCCTACCCTACAATGGTTGGACTCAGACAAGAGTTGCGAAATAGGGCTAGAGCTAACCTTCTGAAATTATTTAGTCCTCATAATATGTAACTAAATGTATTCGTTTACTAAATAGTTAAAGATAACTAGAACTCCTAAAAGCACAAAACAAGCAACATTCGGGCATTGAGTAACCAAACCAACCATATCCTATTCAGGGCATCATATCACTCACTAATCAGTTCTAGCATGTAATTCAATAAGCACATAAGGCATCTTCCTAGATCATTAGCCCTAATCTAGCATGCAGTTCTCACACACATACAATAGGCATATAAGGTATCCTTCCTAGATCCTCAGCCCTAATATAGCATGCAGTTCTCACCCCTACAACTACCACATAAAAACGAAGCATAACATACTATCAGGCATATCTCGGTGCCCAACCTACCCTGCCGGTATATCTTAACCGGGTCCGGGGACTAGTCCCCTTCCTACCATTAGCACATAATATCATAGCATACTAGCACAAATAACATAACAGATAGTGGCATGCCATAGAATTATCACAAAGACAATCATCTCTACTATAATCAATTACTCATGGGAAAACATTGGTGCCTTCTACCCACTCCTACTGGAAGGTAACTCACTTCAATATCGCGTAGTAGCTGAACTGTCCTCAGCTCTGGGATCAAGTCATTTGAAACTCTTACACGTAATCCATGATCAAAGTCAAAGTCAACATCAACATCCTAGTTGACTCAACTCGCCGAGTTGATCCATTAACTCGTCGAGTTCCATGATCCATAAAACCCTAAATCTCGATCCTACTCGTCGATTTCTTTCATTAACTCGTCGAGTTCCCCTTCATACAGAGTCGAGACATTTCGCTCATAACTTGCTGAGTTCCTCCTTGAACTCGTCGAGTTCTTTAATCTTCAAACCCAAAAACATGTCCAACTCGTTGAGTCATCTCCTAGACTTGATGAGTTTGGCCAGTAACAAAAAAGGTTGGGGAACCACGACCCAACTTGACGAGTTATATGAACAACTCATCGAGTCCCCCGTAGTCTAAATCCATACATTCATTTCCAGTCAGGTTTAATGCTTCCAAACCATAGATCTGGTTCCCTATGGTCGATATATCATGTGAAGTTACTAACTTTACATCCATGCATTGGTTATATAGCTCAAAAGGCCCTAAAAGGTGGTTCACAAGTTGCATGGGGCTACCATGGCCATAAAGTTGGCACCTTCATGCCATGGAGTCCTTTAATGGCTCTAGATTTGAAGGTTCTTTCCACAGGGGATATCTAAATCCCAAAGGCCACCATTATTGAACCAAAAAATGGAGAAAAATCCCTAAAACTAGATCTAAACACTCAATAAGCAAGGTAAGAGCTTTATACCTCAAGTGAACCAGAAGTGAAGTTCTACTTCACCTCTTTGCTCTTTCCTCAAGTCTCCTCTTCTTCAAAGCTTCAAGAAATCACCAAGAATGGCTCAATACACTCAAAAACGTATTAGGGTTTCGTAGCTAAGGTTTGGGAGGATGGAGGCTACAAATGGGGCCACACTTTGGAGGTTAAGGTGCTTAAATAGGGTGGAAACCCTGAAAATTAGGGTTTCCTTCTAGCAGCCCTACTCGTCGAGTTGAGGCTTCTCAACTCGCCGAGTAGACTTCAAGTTCCGCGTCTAAAATCCGTTTCTACTCGACGAGTTTGGGGCCTCCAACTCATCGAGTCACTTTGTAAAAATGAATAATTTGGTTTAAAATATATACCAGGATCCGAGTGTTACAAATCTCCCCCACTTACTTTAGACTTTGTCCTCGAAGTATGCTGCATCTCGTAATAGCTTTAGGTAGTTCTCCCTCATCTCGTCTTCCAGCTCCCAAGTCCATTCCGAGCCCTTGCGGTTCTGCCATTGCACCTTCACCAACTCAACCTTCTTGTTCCTTAGATCCTTCATCTTCCTGTCAAGGATTGCTACCGGCCGGTCGATACAGTTTAGGTTGTCGTCAACCTAAATATCCTCTAGATGTACCATCGCAGAGTCATCTACTAGGTACTTCTATAGTTGGGCGACATGAAAGCTACTATTAATTTGACTAAGCTCGGCTACCAGATCCAGCCTATACGCCACCTTGCCCACGCGGGCTACAACCCTAAAAGGACCAATGTACCTACGGCCCAACTTGCCCCGCTTTCTGAACCAGATGACACCTTTCGGAGAACCATATCTCCGACCTGTAACTCCAGGTACGGTCGGCATCTGTCGGCATAGTTCTTCTGCCAACTCTGAGCAGTCTGAAGCCTGCTCTGGACCTGTTGGATCCTCTCCATCGTCTTGAGTACCACTTCCATACTCCCCATGGCCCTCTGTCCAACCTCACCCCAGCATATCAGGGTTTTGCACTTCCTCCCATATAACATCTCGAAGGGAGGACGGTCGATACTTGTGTGGTATCTATTATTGTAGGAAAACTCTGCCAAGGGAAGGTAGGTATCCCAGCTACCACTGAAGTCTAGGACGCATGCCCGCTCGCTCTGACCATCCGTCTGCGGGTGAAACCCGTGCTAAAGTGCAGACGAGTACCCAACTCATCATGAAACTTCTTCCATAATCTGGAAGTGAACCATACATCGCTGTCAGAAATCACGGAGACTGGCACTCCGTGTCGAGCTACTACCTCCCTAATGTAGATGTCGGCGAGGTTCTCGGTCGAAATGTTCTCCTCGATCGGAATGAAATTGGTACTCTTGATCAACCGATCCATGATGACCCAAATCGAATCCACTCCCCGTATAGTCCTGGGAACCATAGTGATGAAATCCATAGTAATATCCTCCCATTTCCATACAAGGATATCCAATTGTTGTGTCTTGTTGTGAGCCCTCTGGTGCTCTGCCTTGACCTTCCTGCAGGTCAGGCATCTCTCGACATACCAGGCAACATCCCGCTTCATGTAGGGCCACCAGTAATCAGGGCGAATATCTTTGTACATATTTGTCGCACTAGGATGGATGGAAAATCTGGACTTGTATGCCTCCTCCATCAGGATCTGGTGCACACCGCCTGCGTACGGAACCCATACTTGGTGGTGAGTGGTCAATAGCCCGTGGATATCATAATCGAAGGAGGAAATCTGTCCCACTATACGTTCACTCTTCCGGGGTTCCTCCTGCTAGACCTCCTGGATCTTCTCCAGTAGACGAGTCACCTCTGTCGTCCTCAAGTAAATGTCTCTAATCGGGGCTGCCTTGAAGCTAAGCACATTGGCCACAACATTGGCCTTTCCTGGGTGGTAGAGGATCCCACAATCGTAATCCTTCACCACATCTAGCCACCAACACTCCCTCATGTTTAGATTTGGCTGATCCATGAGGTACCTCAAGCTCTTGTGGTCCGTGTAACTGGTAAAACAATCTCCATTGAGGTAGTGTCACCAAATCTTGAGGGCGAAAACAACCGCCCCCAACTCCAGATTGTGTGTCGGGTAATTCGCCTCGTGAGGCTTCAATTGCCTCGAGGCGTAAGCGATGGCGTTCCCTCTCTGCATCAACACTACGCCCAAACCCGAAATGGATGCATCACAGTATACTACAAAATCCTCCATGCCCTCTGGCAGGGCTAAGATCGGCGCCTCAAACAATCTCTACCTCAATGTCTCGAATGATGCCTGTTGCTCAGGCCCCCAGTGAAATACGACGACCATCTTCGTTAGCCGGGTCAAGGGTACTGCTATCTTGGAGAAATCCTGTATGAATCTCCGGTAATAGCCTGCTAACCCAAGAAAATTCTGAATCTCAGATGGAGATTTTGGAACCTCCCATCTCATCACGGCCTCCACTTTGGTCAGGTCAACCAAAATCTCGTTCTGGTTGAGAAGGTGCCCCAGAAACTGCACCTTGCACAACTAGAACTCGCACTTAGAGAAGCTGGCATACAAGCTCTTCCTCCTTAGGGTATCCAACACCTCCCGCAAGTGCTCCTCGTGCTGCTCCTACGTATTGGAGTAAACTAAGATGTCATCTGTAATGTAACATCCCATTTAAAATATAATAATTAAATAATAAACCCGGAACCTCGAGAAGCAATTATTATTATTATTTTATATTATTATTGTCCAAAATCATGTAATAATTAGCGGGGTGTTGGTTTCAGGAAGCCAAATGACATGAATTGGTTTTCTGGGGGTTAAAGTTTAATTTCAAGATTTATTTTGAAAAGGATTTTAGAAGGAAGGGTGAAATTGGTAACTTTTGGACTTAAACTAGAAAGAATTTGTCATGGAGGGGCCATTTGGTAAATATTGGGTCAAAGTTGAAAGGATTTAAGGAATCAGGGGCTACATAGTAATTTTGGGACTTGGTATGAAAGGATAAGGGTAGGAGGGGTCGATTTTGTCATTATGGATATTAGTTTTGAAGGGAGCGGGTATAAAACTATTTCATAAGCCATGTCCAAAACCCTAACCCTAATTCACTATCTAGCTGCAACACTCTCCACCCTTGTCCCTCCAGCCGCCACCACCTGCTTATTCCTTCGATCTCCGGCGTCGCTACCCCCCCTTATGCCGAGTCACAACCACCGTTGTTGGAGTCGTCGAGCACCAACACCATAACCCCTTGACGGCTGTAACGTCGTGAATGACCGAAGAACACCCCACCATGAGTGAAGACGCCACTGCTACCTCACTCTTTCCGACTAAGTTGTCACCGGGGATGCTTTTCTGCAATTGTGAAATGGTGGCTGAGCTCTTGGATTCGAGAAGTAGATGCATCGTGGGATGTAGTAGGTAAGGAACGACGGCATGAGCATTTTTTGTTGTAGAGACCGTGAACCACCAGCCATGTTCATCGGTGGTGCTGCTGACAAGGACGAAGCCCCTGAAGATGACATCGGGGCTGGGTACCGCCACTCTCGGTCATGCATTCTCTATCCCTTCTGCTCAGCCATCGTCGACGCCGTTGCTGCAGTTGTTTCCGCCGTCAACCGTCACAGTGGTCGCTTATGCTGCTGCTGCCGGAACCATTAGGTGGGTGGTTGGGTTATTTTTACGAACAAGTGTATGGGTGTGCTTTTGCCACTAGAGAGCCTTCCATAGAGATGGTTGTTTGGCCGGAAACCATGGTGGTTACAGCCGTCTTTACTGTTTTGCCACCACCAGCCGCCGCGTGGTGGTGGCTATGTGTGTGTAATTAGTGTGTGTGCTATTTTTATGTGTGTGTGTGTTGAGTATTGTTGTAAGTTGTAATAGAATGGGAGTAATGAAAGAAAAGTCTAAACCACCATCGTAGGGTGGTGGCTGCCACCTTTGGCCGCCACCGGCCGCCGTGCCGGGTGGCGGTGTGCTTGCTTTATTGTGTTTGACTCATTTGAGGGATGCGTGGTCAAAGTGGGCCCAATGAAGCCCTAATGGGCCCAAGGAGACCCTAATTAACCTAATAAAACCCTAATAGTCCCAATGGGGCCCAAAGTGACCTAAAAGCCCAACCAATTGACTAATGGGCTAGTATTGGGTAGGAAACCTTAATTAAGGTTTGGAAAACCGTAATGGCTTACAAACCTAACTTTGGGAATCCATCGGAATGCGCACAAGAATTATTTAATAAACTTAAAATATTAATTAATGATCAATTGCAAATTAACCTAAAGCAATATTGGACTTAGTGGATTAAGTCCTTAATGGGTTAAGTAGGAACACTTAACCCCAATCATCATTTCATGTGAAAACCTTAATTTCACATGGGCCTTGAGTTGGGCCTTCCTATTGGGCTTTGGCGACTGGACTATTGATGGGCTATCCAAGAATAAGTTAATGGACCAAAATAATTAGATGGGCATTAGGATAAGGCCCATGTGAGGACTTCGGCCCAATCTGGAAAATTGGGCCATAGATGGGCCATAATTGGGCATTTATGATTATATGATATTGGGCCATGAGAATTAGATTGGAATAATTGGATGGGCCTTAAGGAAAGACCATGTAGAGGTCTGGGCCCAATTTGGAAAATCGGGCCATATATCGGGCTTTGGCCCATGATTTGACTTTTGGGATTTTTGTAGTGTGAGTTGGACCTTGGGCTTGGAATAAAAATTATTGATTGGGTATTGTTTGATGTGGACAGTTCTGGAATCTGACAACCAGCAGCTGGAGCCTTACCTACGGGACTCCAGCAGTGCCAGGTGAGTAATCCTCATTATACTAAGGGGTCTAAGGCACCAAGCCGACCCATTGGATTTGATATCCTAGTAGTTATTGATATGTTGAGTTTGAGTTAGTGATGTATGCAGTTGATATCCTAGTCGGGTAGACCTGTAGGACTACCTGTGATACTGTATGATTATCTGTATGTAAATTAGTTATGTTACATGTCGACATGTTAAGTGGGATGGTTTGAGGTTGTACTACTCCGTGCGGTAGCCAACAAACCCTAGAGTATTCTAGATATGAGCTGAGGGCCGGTCAAGGCATGCCAGACACATACTGAGGACTCAGGAGTATTCCAGATATGAGCTGAGGGTCGGGCAAGGCATGCCAGACTCATACTGAGGACCCGGGAGCATTCCAGATACAAGTTGAGGGTCGGGTAAGGCATGCCAGACTTATACTATGGACTTAGTGGCAATCTAGATGTGAGTTGTGGGCCCAGAAGGCAATCCAGACTCATATTGTGGGCCCAAGGGTAATCCAGTCTGTAAAGCTGTGGACCCATTGCACGTTGTTCAGTTTGTTATGTTATGATATTGCTGATATTGTTATGTGGACTGTATGTGTATCGGTATTTTGGAGGTAACTCACTAAGCTTTATGCTTACGGTTTCAGTTTATATTTTCAGGTGCTTCAAATGACTTGGCAAGGCGAAGGCATGACCGTACACATCCTCATGTTTTGGACTTATGTTTTTTGGGATACTCTGATATTAAACTATTTTGAAAACACTTCGTAATAACTAATGGCTTTTGGATGATTGAAAAAGTTTTAAATTGGCTTGACTTTTATGGGAGTTACAATCCAGCATCGGTATGTATACACGGTTCATGAGGTCCATGAACGCGTCAGGGGCATTGGTGACCCCAAAGGGCATCACCATAAACTCGTAGTGGCCATAGCGAGTCCAGAAACCAGTCTTCTGTACATCCTTATCTCTAACTCACATCTGGTGGTAGCCTGATCGCAAATCTATCTTGGAAAACCAAGATGCCCCTAGTAGCTGGTCGAAGAGATCATCAATCTTCGGGAGTGGGTAACGGTTCTTCTAAAGGGTTTTGAGCATTCTAACACTTCCTAAGTGTACATTCAACCCTAATCAACCTTGGATCTATGTTTGTCTAAGATACATGCAAATAATTATTTTTCCAAGGTTCATATCCTAACTAGCATGGCATGGGGAACATGAATCAAATAAAGCTAGTAGAAATACTTAACTTGTAGTTGTAGTTGATTGCTTGGAGTTTTAGAGCCTAGCACCAATAGTGTGGATGCCTCAAATGGAAATCACAAATCACCACAAACTTGGAACTTTGAGAGAATGGTCACTACTATCTTGAAATCGGCCCTCTTACTTTACTCACCTCAACTAGTATGATTTCAAGAACCAAAACCTCCTTTATATAGTGTGGTGGATTAGGGTTACATCCATGTAAACCTTAATACCCATGTCTCTTCATTTCCATGAGATCCATGGGTTAAAGCTCCATGGAGTATCCATGGACTTTCCATGCAAGCCTAGCCCATTCCAAATAAGCATTATCCCACACTATATAAATATAGAAGCCCATATTTAATTAGTAATACTTTTGATCTCTAAATTAATCTATGAAAACCTTAATACCCATGTCTCTTCATTTCCATGAGATTAATTATAGACCAATACTAATTATGTAATATGATCTTATATTAATATATTAGAACTTATAATATATTAATAAATCATAACTTGTACTATTCTCAAAAGACTATCCATAAATTGTTCGGGTGAAGTGCAACCCAAATGGACCATGCCGGGTTGGGTCAAGTACATACCAAATATAGTTATGGACTTAGACACTATATCCAACAGTCTCCCACTTGGATAAGTCTAATAACTATAGTTGCAAGTATGACTTCAGGAACCAATCAGCAATCGTAGCTCTTTAAACTCTGTTGAACCAGAACGCGCCATTTTAGATAAGTGATCATATAATCCTTTGTTCTAGATATCAGCTGGACAAATACATGGAACATGGTCTTACTTAGTGTCCAACATTTGTTTCCCGATTTCCGATTTGTTTGACATAGAACTTAACTGAACACATCAATTTAGTTCTGACCGGGCCCGGTGCATAGGTCAAAACAAAATCATCGAGGGGCCCAGATATCGCTTCTAATCCTAGAAGGAACAGATAAACTTCGACTCATATGTTTGTTCTACCACTCATTGAATTATACACAAAGGCACGTTTTATAACATCGAGTTACCAATGCGTTTTCGTACAATCAATGCATAACCAACTCGTAAGTAACAAATCATATCTCTAGGTTTGAAGACTTATATGATATTACCGTATCACGATCACTCGAGATAAATTCCATGAAGTGATTCTAGTGATCGTGGGTTGAGTCCAATGCTCAGAACTTATGAGCACTCATGATTGTTGTAGCCATGTCCAACACCTTAGACCTCTGCAACCAATCATGACAGTCTTGATTCATACCTACTTCCGACATATGACCGACTGTGGAGGTTTGAATAATATGATATACCAAACATAATTATTCTGGAAGTCAAAACATGCAAAAGAAATATAGTAAACGATCGACAAGAGATAGCAACACTTTGCTCATAAATAAAACACCTTTTATTCATCATCTAATGTCAATTACACTTTACAAATTTCAAGATTACCTAACTACTAAAACTAATATCATCCTTCAGCCCTATGCTCAGAGCATGCTGGATATGCTTAGCCCGAGTCAGTCCGTTCGTGAGGGTATCTGCTGGGTTCTCATCCGATGATACCCTCTTTGCCACGAGGATTCCTTCTTCTATTCGATGTCTGATGAAGTGATATTTTCTGTCAATGTGTCTAGATCTTCCATGATCTCTTGGTTCCTTGGCTAAGGCAACCGCACTATTGTTGTCACAGAAATTTCCATTGGATCCTTTATAGCAGGTACAACTCCAAGGTCTCCGATGAAGTTCTTTAGCCATATAGCCTCCTTTGCAGCCTCGCTTGCTGCTATATACTCTGATTCACAAGTGGAATCAGCCATTTTTCTCCTGCTTGGAAATTTTCCAAGTAATTGCCCCCCCCCCCCCCCCCCCCCGTTAGGGTAAAGACCCAACCCGACTGAGAGCGGAAATTATCCCTCTCAGTCTGAAAGCTAGCATCACTGTACCCTACAACTCTCAAGTCATCACTCCCACCAAGGGTAAGGACCCAATCCTTAGTCCTTCGCAGGTACTTGAGGATATTCTTTACCGCAGTCCAGTGTGCCTTGCCAGGGTTCCCCTGATACCTGCTAACCATGCTCAAAGCAAAGGCTACATCAGGTCGAGTACATGTCATAGCATACATGATCGATCCTACAACTGAAGCATAAGGTAGTCGACTCATTTATGCTATCTCAGCGTCAGTACTAGGGCTTTGTGTCTTACTCAATCTGGCGTTACTCTGAATGGGTAACTCACCTTTCTTGGAGTTATGCATGTTGAATCTTTTCAACACTTTGTCCACATAGGTGCTTTGACTAAGTCCAATTAGTCTTTTACTCCTGTTTCTCAAAATCCTTATCCCTAGGATATAGGCAGCTTCACCAAGGTCCTTCATAGCAAAACACTTCCCAAGCCAGGACTTTACTTCCTACAGGGTTGGGATGTCATTTCCTATGAGTAGTATGTCATCCACATACAGTACCAAAAAGCTGACTATGCTCCCACTAGCCTTGATATAGAAACAAGATTCATCTTCACTCCTTGAAAAGCCAAATTCCTTGACTTTCTCATCAAAGCAAAGATTCCATCTACGAGGTGCCTGTTTCAATCCATAAATGGATTTCTCGAGTTTACACACTCTATTGGGGTACTCTGTACTAACAAAACCCTCTGGTTGAACCATGTACACATCTTCAGCCAACTTTCCATTAAGGAAAGCAGTTTTGACATCCATTTGCCATATTTCATAGAAATGTAGCAATGGCTAACAAAACCCTAATAGACTTAATCTTGGCCAATGGTGAAAAGGTCTCATCATAATCAACTCCCGAAGTTTGAGAATAATCCTTTGCAACCAGTCATGCCTTATAAGTGTGTACATTACCATCCATGTCGGTCTTCTTCTTGAAGATCCATTTGCACCCAACTACCTTACGATCAGGTAAATTGTCAACCAAGTTCCAAACTTGATTGTCATACATGGACTGTATCTCTCTATCCATAGCCTCTTTCCATTTAGCAGCCTCAGGGCTTGCCATGGCTTCCGTGTAGCTGTTAGGCTCATCCAAATTTACCAGTGTGTTATCACTGGTAAGTGTCTCACCTTCTGCAGTAATATGGAAACCATAATAATGCTCCGGTGCATTCCTAACTCTGGTGGAACGCCTCAGAGGTATAGATTCTTCAGTTGGCTCAACAGGAGTTTCCTCCTCAGGTTGAGGGCTAGGTTTTAAGGTTCCTACATCACTTGACTCTTGAAGTTCCTCAAGGTCAATTTGCCTCCCACTGTCTCCTTGACTCATGAATTCTCTCTCTCTCGAAAGAATCCTCTTCTTGCTACAAAGACCACATTATCACTGGGTCTATAGAAGATGTGGCCAAAGGATTTCTGTGGATAGTCGATGAAAATACACCTTTCACTTTGGGGTTCGAGCTTATCGTGAGTCTCGCGTCTCACGAAAGCCTCACAACCCCAAATCTTGATGTGATCTAGATTGGGAACTTTTCCAGTCCACATCTCGTGAGGTGTTTTGGCAACCTTCTTTGTAGGGACTAGATTAAGGATATGGGCGGCAGTCTCTAAGGCATACCCCCAAAATGAGATTGGTAGTGAAGCTCGACTCATCATGGAACGAACCATGTCAAACAAGGTCCGATTGCGCCTCTCAGCTACACCATTCAACTGTGGTGTCCTAGGAGGTGTCAATTGTGAGATAATCCCACATTCCTTAAGATAGTCAAGGAACTCAGTACTAAGATACTCACCACCACGATCGGATCGAAGCATCTTAATGTTCCTGCCCAACTGATTCTCCACTTCTTGCTTAAACTCTTTGAATTTCTCAAAGGTTTCTGACTTATGCTTGATTAAGTAGACATATCCATATCTACTAAAATCATCAGTGAAAGTCACATAAAACCGATTAGCATCTCTTGTGGCAGTTCTGAAGGGTCCACACACATCCGTGTGTATGAGGTCCAACAAACCTTCACCCCTAGCACAAGTGCCAGTAAAAGGTGACTTTGTCATTTTACCAAGCAAACAAGATTCACAACTATCATCCGACTTTAGGTCAAATGACTCCAAGACTCCATCCTTTTGGAGTTGGCCTATGCGTTTCTTGCTTACATGTCTAAGACGACAATGCCATAAAGATGCTTTATCTAAGCTAGTGGAAGAGTCGATATACAATACATTATTTCCTAGATTATCTACAATAGATACAGTTTCATACACACCATCACAAGGTAATGCTTGAAAATAATGAACATTATTAAAGAAAGCATCAATACTACCATTATTATTATCAAAATAAAAGGTAAAACCTTGTTTATACAATGAATGAAAGGAAATAACATTTCTTGCCATTTCTGACGAATAATAACACTTATTCAAATATAATATAAACCCACTATTTAGCACTAAGGAATAAACTCCTATCTTGGTGACAGGTGAAGCTTTCCTGTTTCCCATGATCAAGTTTATCTTTCCTTGCTCCACATTCTCACTACTTCTTAGTCCCTGCAAATCACAACATATGTGAATACCACAACCGGTATCAAGGACCCAAGACTTAGAATGAGGTGAGTTATTAGACAATATAGTGTATATACCTGCATGGTTGGGTTTTACTTTCCCATCCTTTACATCTTGCTGGTACTTTGGGCAGTTTCGCTTCCAGTGCGACTTTTCATGATAATAGAAGCATTCAGCCTCATTAGGGTTAGAAGAAGGAGTGACAAAACCTTTCTTGGTTTTTCTTGAAGAGGAGCCTTCAAGGGTCTTACCCTTGGTTGTAACGACCAAAAAAATTCCAACCAATTTAAACTTTTCAAAAACAACCCGATTTCATAAAATTATTACAAAAAGGTTTTCAATACAATTATTTTAGAGTAATCCCAGAATCACATCACAAAACATAATCATGAGGAACGGTACAATCACGCCTTTGCCTTGCCACAGTCTCCTGAAGAACCTGAAAAACATTAAACCACAACTGTAAGCCCGAAAGCTTAGTGAGATATCCCCAAAATACCAACCACATATACCATACATGCATAACATGCCATATCAACAGAACACAGAACAACTATGCACTTCGGGTCTACTGTGTGACTGGTCCGCCGCACCGACCAATAGTCCACCTGGTCCACCCTCCGAGTCTAGTCGTATACATTGAGTCTACAATGTGATTTGTCCACCCGCACCGGGTCTTCAGTCCACCTAGTCCACTCTCTGAGTCTACAGTATGACTGGTCCGCCCGCACCGGGCCTTCAGTCGGTCTGGTCCACTCTCCGAGCCTCGGCACGTCTGGTCTGCCCTCTTGGGGCCTACAGCTTATCCGGACCGCTCGCTGGGCCTTCGGGATGACCGGTCCGCCCTGGGTATGTTGGCCTATAGCACAAAGCAGGTCCCGCCTCAACCCAACCCCAGTCCAACAACCATGTGCACATAAACATTCAATCATATAACATATCACATCCAATCAAACCAATCTAACAGATCACATAGCATAACATCATCCTAATCAGGATACCAACCTTAGCCAGGTCTCTAACATATATCAGCCTAACCACGAGGATGCAAACATAGCAAAGCAATAACATAACATCGATACCCGGATTATAATCCGATAAGGGCCGGCCTTGGTGCCTTAGACCCCGTTGATATAGTGAGGATAACTCACCTCGCAACTGCCGACTGAACAGATAAACCTAAGCTGCTCCGACCACTGATACGATCTCCAACACTGGCCAACACCAAAAATCTGAACTCAAAACAAAAGCCAACAATTACCAAAATGCCCTTGGAAATTAACTGGTCAACCCTTGGATGACTCTACTCGCCGAGTCAACCTGATGACTCGCCGAGTCCCGATGCACAGAACTTCCCCAATCCGCGACTCAACTCGCCGAGTCACCCCGAGACTCACCGAGTCCAACAACTCTGAGTCCTTTCACACTCGAATCACTGAGTCATCCCTTGACTCACTGATTCACAGCTCAACTAGAAGAAAGGTTAGGACCTCACGACCAGACTCGCCGAGTCCAAGAACAGACTCGCCGAGTCCAAGGCTATCTACAACCAACTCGCCGAGTTGTTCTTCGAACTCGCCGAGTTCCTGACCATATTCATCCAACTCGCCGAGTTGTTCTTCCAACTCGTCGAGTTCCAGCCTATCTTCAAGAAACTCTCCGAGTACACCCTGGTGACTCGCTGAGTACCCCTAGATCTGAAACCATAGAGAGGCTTTCCAAGCCATGCAGAAGCTCTAAACCATAGATCTACTCTTTTACAAGCCATCCATCATGTAAAGTGGCAAACTTTACGTGGATCCAAAGAGATCTAGGCATTTTACACTCTAGGGCTAGGGTTTGGGACAAAAGAGCTTCACCAAACACTCAAGAATAGGGACTTTAATTCACTCTAGACCTTCTCCATTCCAGATCTGAGGTAGCAACCTCAGATCTAACCTTCAAACTCGAAATACCACAAGCTAAACTTTCCACACACTCCAAAATGATGAATCTAGATGAAAACTACCCAAGGAACGAAGTAATACCTCAAAAGGAAGCCCCAACAGAAGAGAAATCCAAATCTTAGCAAAGCCCCTTGCTCCAAGCCTCCTAACTCTCCAAGATCTCCTCCAAAATCTCTTCTCTAAGGTTCAAATGCACTCAAATCCCTCACAATCGCGTCTTAGGGTTTTCTGGACTTCGAGAGAGGGTAAAGAGGCAGGGAAGAGAGTATAATGTCCTTTATATAGGGCTCATCCCCCAAAATTAGGGTTTTCTCCACTCAGCACCAACTCGCTGAGTCCATCCATGCTACTCGCCGAGTTGGTCACTTAACACACGACCAGAGTTGCGACCCTACTCGCCGAGTCCACTCGTGGACTCGCCGAGTTTCCCTTTCCCATTTACGCTTTTAGCCCTTCAAATCTACTCTTGATATTCCGGGATGTTACATTGGTACCCTTAGAAGGGTTCTTTCTCTTCTTCCCTTTGCCATGCCTGATTGCTAAGATATTTGCCGCCGTAGGAGTAGGAGTAGGAGTAGTAACAACCGACTTACCCTTTAGGCCACTTTCCGCGGTCTTCAAGAGTCCCTGAGGTTTACTGTGGGTAACTTCTTCCTTGTTCATGTGATATGTTATGCGGAATTGATCATAACACGATGGTAAGGAGTGCAAAATGATGTCTATTGATAACTCCTCGGGGAAGTTCACATTCAGCTTCAGTAAACGGTCCACATACCTTTGTATTTTCTGCATGTGGCCCGTGATGGGTTCACCATCCTTCATTCGGGTTGTTATCATGGAGGAGATTATTTCATATCGCTCTTGACGAGCACTCTGATGGTAACGGTCCATCAAGTCCTGGTGCATCTCAAAAGGATAATAGTCCTCATAGGACTTTTGGAGCTCGGCTGTCATGGTGGCCATCATGATGCATGCTACTTTTGTAGCATCCCTTTCATGTACCTCATAATCAGAAAGCTCTTTAGGAGTAGCAGTTAGCTCGGGTACCTATAGCTCCTTGTCGAGAACATATTCTTTGTTCTCATACCGAGTGACCATCCTGATGTTCCTGATCCAATCAGTAAAGTTGGATCCATCGAAGATGACTCTCCCACAAAGATTCATGAGAGAGAAAGAGCTAGTAGGGTTAGAGCCAGAAGCATTGTTATTGGAAGACATCTGAGAAGAAGAGGGAATAGATTAGATTAGATTTAGAGATAGTCCTTAATAAAACACCCAAATGTAGTATTAAGGCTAGGACCCAACACAATATGTTATAACTTAGAAGAGGGATGCCGTAATCTAAGCTATAAGATGTTTGAAGGTAGGTGAATGACGATTCACCAATTTCCACCATGAAAAACGAAATTTTAATTAGGTTTTAATTGGTTTAGAAACTCCTAGATTCTTTGAGATTCATTGAACTTTCTTCAATGGCATGTATCAATCTCGAGTGTGCCCTTCAGGTTTTGTGACTGGGATGCCGAGGATCACAAAACAAGGTGTGAAGTAACCATGCAAATTACGTGGTACCCTTAACGTATTACCCCTCAATCGATGTGCCAGTTAACCACACACGCTCCATCGATACTATGATAAACATTAAGTCACCCTTCACCTACCTTGTTAAGTTCAAGTTAGTGTGACGGTTAACCACACGCGCTCTACTAACGACTTAAACAAAGTGTAAAGTGTAATTCCATGGATTATCACCTTATTCACATTTTCCTAAAATAACTAAGATTGGGAATTCAATAAAGTTTATTTGCTTTAGTATTATCATTATACTTTTAATGAGAATTTATAATTCCTTGTCCTACCCGTTCGGCTAACGACCCTCCACTAGTCAAGCAAGCGGTGGGTGAGAGTGGACACCCATTAAGTTGCCATTTTATAGGCAACAACCTTATACCCACCTTATAAACTAGCTTCGTGAATGAGGCGTACTAGCGGTAAGACGACTTTGATCTTATACATACATACACACACACACACACATATATATATATATATATATATATATATATATATATATATATATATATGTATATATAATTAACTTATAATATTATAAGTATAAGGGTTGAATTTTAACTTTTAAAATTCTAAGGGTTGGAACTAAAGTTTTTAATATGACTTTACTTGTTCCAAAACTTGAGGGCAAGTTTTGTAAACTTTCAAAACTTTTCATTTCTTGTAACTTCTGAGTTAAATAGAGTAATAAAAATGAAGACTCTTCATTTTTCTAACTCTTGTGTTCTTTTAATGGTTTTAATTCAAGTGTGACTCTTGGTTTTCCATAACTTGAGGACAAGTTATGGACTCCATTAAAACACATCATGATCAAGAATTAAACTACCAAGTAGGTTACAAGTAATTCTTATGATCATCTAAATTCATAAGATCAAGAACATGAATATCCATATCAAAGTTTCAAGACCATATGAGCACATATAATCATGAAAAGTTGATACTAGCCATTGTAAATGCATTAGAATAAACATTACGCCATCTAAAACAAGTTTTATAACACCAAAACTGTTGGATAAGGTGTCTAAGTCCATAACTTATTTGGTATATACTTGACCCGACCCGGCATGGTCCATTTGGGTTGCACTTCACCCAAACTATTTATGGATAATTTTATGAGAGTTATACACATATGTTTATTAATATATTATAAGTTATAATGTATTAATATGAAGTCATGTTATTTAATTAGTCTTAGTCTTAAATTAATTATGAATTAATTTAGAGATTAAAAGGAAGACTAATTAGATTGTGGGCTATTGGTTTTATATAGTGTGGGCTAACACTCATTTGTTAATGGGCTAGGCTTATATGGAAGTCCATGGATGATCCATGGAGCTTTTAACCCATGGATCCTTGGAAAAGGAAAGGTCATGGGTTATTAGGGTTTCACCCTAACCATGCACACTATATAAGCATGCTTATGTTGCATGAAATAGCCACTAGTGACACTAGTGTGGTTTTATGTGTGTGGCCGATTTTCTATGTGTGTATACACTCTCTCAAAGTTTTCCAAGTGTTTGTGGTGATTTGTGATTCCATTTGAGGCATTCACACTATTGTTGTTTGGCTCTCAAACTCCAAACAATCAACCATCATCAAAAGGTATGTATTTCTACTAGTACTTTTATGATTCATAATCCTTATGCTATGCTAGTTAGGAAGAAACCTTGGAAATTATTATTTGCATGTATTTTAGAAGAAAACATAGATCCAAGGTTTATTAGGGTTGCATGCACACTTAGGAAGTGTTAGATTGCTCAAAACCCAATAGTGGTATCAGAGCCTAGGCTTGCTTGTTTGAATACTTGATGCAAATTGCTGAAAATCGAAGATTTTATGCTGTCTGCACAGCTGAATCGCCGAGTCCATGAAGGGACTCGACGAGTCCAAGGCAAAACTCATCCAACTCAGCGAGTTAGTTCATCCACTCGACGAGTTGGACCCCCAGACAGCATATCTTCGAGTTTTGGTGCTGGAATTGGTCTAGAATCATTACCTTAAACTGTTTTGGACTCATAAAACCTGTTTTTGATGTGGTAATGATGATGGTGGACCGATTTCAAAGTTATAATCAAAATTCCATGATTTTATGTGTTCATATAATTCTTGAAATTTTGATGATCATGTTCATGTTCTTATGAATTTAGAAGATGATAGGAATTATTTGCTGAATTGTTTAGAATTAATTCTTGATCATTTATGTGTTTTAATGGAGTCCATAATTTGTCCTCAAGTTATGGATATCCAAAGGTCACTTTTATTTAACACACACTTAAAACACATAAGTTACATGAAAATGAAGAGTCTTCATTTTTATGAACCTTTAATTCATAAGTTATGAAATGAAAAGTCTTGGATGGTTACAAAAGATGAAGAGTCTTGTCCTTAAGTTATGGAGGTTCAAGAGTCACTTCATTAATAAATATATAAATAAAGTGTAACCTTAATTAATTCCATAAGTTATAAAAATAAAGAAAAGTAATTCTTTTATTAGTTTAAAGTCTTCCATAACTTGTCCTCAAGTTATGGAACTTGAAGAGTTTTTGGATTAAAACTACTTTAAACACATAAATCATGGAATTAATTAGTTTTGAATAGTTTCAAAACATGCCCTCAAGTTTTTGAATTTGTAAAGTTTCACACATTTTAATAAACTTTAATTCCAACCCCTAGAAGTTTTAAAAGTTAAAATTCTACCCTTATACTATTATACGATTACTGGTTAATTATTATATATATATATATATATATATATATATATGTATATATATATATATATATATATATATATATATATATATATATATATATGTATAAGAACAAGTCGTTTTACCGTTAGTAGGCCTCATTCACGAAGCCGGTCTATAAGGTGGGTATAAGGTTGTTGCCTATAAAATGGCGACTTAATGGGTGTCCACTCTCACCCACCGCTTGCTTGATCGGTGGAGGGTCATTAGCCGAACGGGTAGGACAATGACTTTAAATTCTCATTAAAAGTATGATGATATATAAAGTAATTAAACTTTTTATTTAATTCCCAATCTTAGTTACTTTAGGAAAAATGTGAATTTGGTGCTAGCCCATGGAATTCACGCTTTGTACCTTACCAAGTCGTTGGTGGAGCGTGTGTGGTTAACCGGCACACTAACTTGGACTAGTAAGGATAACGAAGGGTGACTTAATGGTTGTCATAGATCAATGGAACGTGTGTGGTTTAATGGCACATTGATTAGGTGATAATATTAAGGGTACCAAGTGAATTGGTATGGTTATTCACACCTTGTTTTGTGATCCTCGGCATCCCAGTCACAAAATTTGAGAGGGCACACTCGAGATTTAAACATGCCATTGAAAAGTTCAATGAATCTCAAAAGATCTAGGAATTTCAAATCCAATTAAAACCTAATAAATTATTTCGTTTTTCATGGTGGAAATTGGTGAATCGTCATTCGCCTACCTTCAAATATTTTATAGCTTGGATTACGGCATCCCTCTTCCAAATTATAAAATATTGTGTTGGGTCCTAGCCTTAATATTTCATATTGGGTTTTATATTAAGGACTTTGAATCAACTAACTTGTTTTTCTCCCATTATAGATGTCTGGTTCAGACAACTATGATCTTCCCAAATCTCTTGAAGATGGTGTCCCTCAACATCATGCTTCACTTCCTCCACCTCCTCCAATTATTCTCCCTCACCCACAAGTTCTTGAAAAGTTTAAAGTCACTCAATCGCTGTTGGCAAGCATAGTCTGTGTGCTCACATCTTGGAGATAAAGTCACATATTGACAAGCCGGGAGAGTTGGGTGTCAAAGTCCCATGAAAGTTGGATGTTCAATCACTTTCTTAGTAACATAGTGAGTCTCTTTGGGACTACTATGAGACGGACTATGACATGACCCTTAATGATGTTATCTATTTGCTTGGTGTTGTGGAATCAGCAATGATTTGGAACACCAGTAAAGCAAATTTGATTAAAAGAACAACTTCCCAAGTCTACATGGACATTGACAATGGTAGCATTGGATATCTAGAAAAGGATTTCTCTTCCCAATGGAAAGGGATCGGCCATAGTCAACTCGGTTGACCAAATGGTAAAGAGAAAGGCTAAGTCTGAGATAGTCCCATGTGCCATTACCAAAGGGTCCATGTGTTTTGTTGCCAAAGGAAGGGACACTGATTGCGAAACTGCCCTATTCACCTGAAAGGTCATAAGGTTGATCAAGTCAAGAGGTATGACTCTACTTCGGGTAAAGTCCACTATTTAACTCTATTAAGTTTCTATTTGGAGATTCTTATTACATAATGTGAATGGGTTACATGTTGATGTTTTTAAGAATCAAAGATCAAATAGGAATCTTAAAGTAAGTATATGTTGATTCTGATTGCGAAGGTGGGTTTCGATCGCATGGTTCGGTAATCAGAATTTTGAGTTGTTGCTTAAGAGTTAGAATATATTGCTTATGAATAGATAACAACAAGGTTTTCATGTGGATTGTAAGGATAAGTTTTTCCGCAAAGTTTTAAAATAAAAGAAAAAAAGGTTTTTAATTTTATTTATTTTAAAATATCCTTACAATGGCATCTGTGGAAAATTGTTGCTTATATGTTTCCAGTAATAGCAATATTGGAAAGTGGATTTGATTCTTTCATTTGTGGTAGTGTCTGAATTTACCGAATGAAGAAAGTTTTTCATCACCCAAGTTTCAATTGGACCGAAACTTGGAATCATACAAGTTGTATTGTATGATGAATGAGAATTTTCATCTTTGGAAATTAAGACTAATTCTTTGATCACATGTATATGTGAGTCAATTGAAGGACTAAGGAATTAGGTACACTGGGTGTGCGTTGGTCAAGGTCCACCACAAAGATTGATTTGTCATGATTTACTAAAGATTAGTAAATATGATTATACTTATGAGGTTAAGTATAATTCTGTAACATTGGAAAGGTTACAATGTATGACAAAACAAATGAGAAGAATCAAATTAGGCAGAAAGATAAAAGTTTCTCAAATCTGAAAGGATGGGAGAGTACTTTAGTATCGTATTTCATGATCATCTTAACGATTATGAAACCATATCACAAATTCATACTCTAAGGACGTCTTAGTACATTGTTATGGCTAAGAAGAGAGGTCATGAATTGTTGGATTGGTTAAGATCGAGAAGATGAGTCATACTTCGTTCCAAAACAATTCTTAGAGTCATACTCCAAGATTGTAACCTTGAGTGACATAAAGGAAGATTTATTAACACTAGTCAAATGTAAGAGTAAAATGTTTTCTACTCTTGTACATTTGAGATTGGTAAGTTGTGATGTCTTGGATGAGACAAAGACCAACTAAGACCAATTGTGTGAAGTGTTAGTCTTGATAAGAATCCGCACTATCCCTTGAATATTTGTTTTGTCAAGGAATGGTTCTTGACTGGGGAAACTTATATGTCAAGGGGACAGTGGGAGCCTTAAAGATCCTGAAAAAGTTTCAAGATTTAATCAAGAGTAAAACCTATAATTTATCACGAGCACACAACTTAAGGTTTGCAACCTATCGTGTTGACATAATTCTTATTTCTGTACCTACTTCAAATAAGTTGAATTTGCATGTGAGTTATTAGAGTTCAACTTGGAAGCATTGGTGGGCCTTGTGCTACCAAGGTGACAAGAAACTAAGATTGAACAAGTTTAATCCATGTAAGGCTGAATTTGTCACTAATCTTATCTTGTGATTATGGTTTTGACAAATTCACATGGATAGTAACTCATACACTATAAAATCTAAGTGTCATAAGGTTTCTCTCCGATTCATGAAAATGATGGTGAGGAAACGCTTTCACTAAGTAGATTTTACGTAGATATCAATTGTGTTATTTGCATTTTCAAAAGTCGTTGGTGGAGCGCGTGTGGTTCACCGGCACACTAACATGGACTTGTGAGAAATGGCAACCGTCTAAACAATTAAGACTATGATTACGGTATCCCTTTTTCATAGTTCTGAAAATTGTTTAGACACACCTGTGAGCTATCTAAGAAAGGGTGTATGAATCTAAATTTCAGAAGTCCAGCAATTTCTGGAAATATGTCAGAGCTAGTGGGAGCATAAGTGTTATGCTGATAATCATCATGTTAGTGGGAGCATGATTATTACATTTAGTGTTGCAAGTTAGAAATGTTAATTATAGAAAACAAAGTTTCAATTCATGAAGTTGCAGGGGTTGAAAAGTTGTTTTGCTATAATTAAGGGAGAGGAAATTATACTTCATTTCAATTCTAAAGCTTAGATTGAGATTTTAATCATCTTTAGTCAAGAATATATATATGAATTTTATGTTGGAATGGTTCAACTTGTATGTTGGAATGGTTCAACTTGAAGAAATTCTATATATATTGCGTTTTCAAAATTTGATTATGATTACGGCATCCCTCTTCATAGTTAAATTTTGAAAACATGGCAAATAAAAAAATATATTGTAGCAAAAGACTGGTCTAGTATCATGTCTTTATGTCAAACATCATGAATCGTGTCCCATATGCTTCGGATATAGGATCGATTGCATGTGCTATAATATTCATCTTTTCTAAATTTTCCAAATGCTTAAGGCATTGAGAAGGGAAAAGTCTAGAACTGGATATGAATAAAGTGATTAAGCAATTGTCGAGGACAAATCTGAGGTTCGCCAAAGATTGGTTGCTCGGGGACAGTTGGAAGTATGATGTAAGTTGTCGGAAAGGACCGTATTGACATGTTCTGAAAAGAAGTAACTCATGTTCGGAAGTGATAGTCAAAATGGGACTATGGAAATGTCTCCATAGGTGGAAGTTATTCAATCTATGTAAGATTAGAAAACCTTAATGCAAGAAGGATGTTCAAAGCAATCTACTTTGAATATGAGACTTCTGTTCCATAGAAGTTGACCTTCTTTGGAATACTCTGTAATGACTGGTGACAAGGTTTTGGTGACTTTGTGCATAATCATTACAAGGGGAACATTGCATAAAAGTTTAAAATCTAATAGATTTTTTTGGTAAATGATAGGAATTGGGGATTCTCACATTTACAATAAGGATTTGGGATTGTGAAATGAGTATCATTGGAATCATGTTCAATTGATCTACATCACAATGTAAGGATCATAGACAAACATAGTGTGCATACTTGGAGTATGGCATAACTATTGTTTAGAAAAACAAAGTGTACATGCTAGGAGCATGGGACGACTGTTGTTTTTTATTCAAGTCTTAAGTTGATTGTTTGAAACATTATACAATGAATAATGTGTAATCAATATGGTGATAAATAAAATGTGGTTCTATTTATATTCAAAAGGGTTCTGAGACCATATTGGATTCGATTATTATTGTGTTTCACTTTGCATGTTTTGACTTCCAGAATAGCTAGGTTATTCTTTCCGAATGACTAAGTTATTTAAACACTCCACAGTCGTTCATATGTTGGAAGTAGGTATGAATCAAGACTGTCATGAATCGAGTTTGTAGATGGCTAAATGGGTTTAGTCATAGCAATGGTTGCTACAACATTCATGAGTGCTCATAAGTTATGAGTACTGGAATAAACCCACGCTCACTTGTATCACTTCATGGAATTTATCTCAAGTGATCGTGAGACGGTAATATCATATGAATCTTCAAACCTAGAGATATGAGTTGTTACCTATGAGTTGGTTGTGCATTGATTGCATGTAAACGCATCAGTAACTTGATGTTATAAAACGTGCCTTTGTGTACAATTCAACAAGTAGTAGAACAAGCATATGAGTCGAAGTTTATCTGTTCCTTCTAGAAATAGAAGTGATATCTGGGCCCCTCGATGATTTTGTTGTGACCTATGTACCGGCCGGTCAGAACTAAATTGATGTGTTCAATTAAGTTCCTTGTCAAACAAATCGGAAATCGGGAAACAAACTGCTAGACAATAAGTACGACGTTGTTCCATGTATTTGTCCGACTGATATCATGAGAACAGAGGATTATATGATCACTTATCTAAAATGGCGCTTCATAGTTCAACAGAGTTTTCGAGAGCTACGATTGCTGGTTGGTTCCTGAAGTAACATACGCAAATATAGTTATTAGACTTATCCAAGTGGGAGTCTGTTGGATAAGGTGTCTAAGTCCATAACTTATTTGGTATATACTTGACCCGACCCGGCATGGTCCATTTGGGTTGCACTTCACCCAAACTATTTATGGATAATTTTATGAGAGTTATACACATATGTTTATTAATATATTATAAGTTAGAATGTATTAATATGAAGTCATGTTATTTAATTAGTCTTAGTCTTAAATTAATTATGAATTAATTTAGAGATTAAAAGGAAGACTAATTAGATTGTGGGCTATTGGTTTTATATAGTGTGGGCTAACACTCATTTGTTAATGGGCTAGGCTTATATGGAAGTCCATGGATGATCCATGGAGCTTTTAACCCATGGATCCTTGGAAAAGGAAAGGTCATGGGTTATTAGGGTTTCACCCTAACCATGCACACTATATAAGCATGCTTATGTTGCATGAAATAGCCACTAGTGACACTAGTGTGGTTTTGTGTGTGTGGCCGATTTTCTATGTGTGTATACACTCTCTCAAAGTTTTCCATGTGTTTGTGGTGATTTGTGATTCCATTTGAGGCGTTCACACTATTGGTGCTTGGCTCTCAAACTCCAAACAATCAACCATCATGAAAAGGTATGTATTTCTACTAGTACTTTTATGATTCATAATCCTTATGCTAGGCTAGTTAGAAAGAAACCTTGGAAATTATTATTTGCATGTATTTTAGAAGAAAACATAGATCCAAGGTTTATTAGGGTTGCATGCACACTTAGGAAGTGTTAGATTGCTCAAAACCCAACAAAAACAGTGTAGGGTAATGTTTCTAGTCCATTTCCAGCAGCAAAAGTCGAAAATCTGCATTATGAGGCTCCTACTCGTCGAGTGCAAGAACCTACTCGCCGAGTAGGATGAAGATACACATGAACTCGATGAGTTCATCAGGCAGACAACAAGTTTTTCGACTTTTTCCAATATTTTGCATCAAGTATCAAACAAACAAGCCTAGGCTTTGATACCACTAAAGGGTTTTGAGCATTCTAACACTTCCTAAGTGTACATGCAACCCTAATAAACCTTGGATCTATGTTTGTCTAAGATACATGCAAATAATTATTTTTCCAAGGTTCATATCCTAACTAGCATGGCATGGGGAACATGAATCAAATAAAGCTAGTAGAAATACTTACCTTGTAGTTGTAGTTGATTGCTTGGAGTTTTAGAGTCTAGCACCAATAGTGTGGATGCCTCAAATGGAAATCACAAATCACCACAAACTTGGAATTTTGAGAGAATAGTCACTACTATCTTGAAATCAGGCCTCTTACTTTACTCACCTCAACTAGTATGATTTCGAGAACCAAAGCCTCCTTTATATAGTGTGGTGGATTAGGGTTACATCCATGTAAACCCTAATACCCATGTCTCTTCATTTCCATGAGATCCATGGGTTAAAGCTCAATCGAGTATCCATGGACTTTCCATGCAAGCCTAGCCCATTCCAAATAAGCATTAGCCCACACTATATAAATATAGAAGCCCATATTTAATTAGTAATACTTTTGATCTCTAAATTAATCCTAGATTAATTATAGATCAATACTAATTAAATAATATGATCTTATATTAATATATTAGAACTTATAATATATTAATAAATCATAACTTGTACTATTCTCAAAAGATTATCCATAAATTGTTCGGGTGACGTGCAACCCAAATGGACCATGCCGGGTCGGGTCAAGTACATACCAAATATAGTTATGGACTTAGACACTATATACAACATCTTCACCGTTACCTTGTTCAGCTCCCGGTAATCTATACACATTCAGTGCGACCCATCCTTCTTCTTCACAAACAGGATCGAGGCTCCCCAAGGCGAATTGCTTGGTCTAATGAATTCCTTGTTGAATAGCTCCTGCAGCTGTGTTGACAACTCCTGCATCTCGGGAGGAGCCAACCGATATGGGCCTTCGGCTATTGGAGCCGCATTAGGGACTAGGTCGATCCTGAACGACACCTGTCTCTACAGAGGTATCTGAGGCAACTCCATTGGAAATACGCCCGGGTACTCTCGCACCACTGGCACATCACTCACGCCTGCCTTACTCTCCTCCCAGGTATCCATAACGTAGGCAACATACCCTGTGTAACCCTACTGAAGGTAGCGCCTAGCCCTCGCTGCCGAGCACAAATTTGGTCCACGTTGTGGTCTCTCCCTTGGAATCTCTAACTCTCCTCCACTTGGGGTCCTGAGACGTACCAACTGTTGCGCACAGTCGGTCAACGCCCCATTAGGGCTCAGCCAATCCATGTCAATGATGACCTTGTTCCCACGCAACGTAATGGGAACCAAATCCACGAGGTAACGCTCGTCATACATCCTCAAAACACAATCCTTGTACATCTCGGATGCCCGGGCAGATCGGTCGTCAGCAATCTCGACCTCTAAAGGACAATCCAACATGCCTGAAGACTCAGAAAACCTCTTGCTAAGAGCAAGAGAGACAAAGGATCGGGCAGCCCCTAAGTCAAATAACACATGTACTGGGATGTCGTTCACATCGAACAATCCTAAAGAAAACACATAAGCATAGTACATAAATATCATAACCGACATGTAATAAGAGTTAGGAGAAAAAACATATCTGTCACCACATCCGGTGTGACAAGCGCCTCCTCGGTGATGAGCTGGAAAGATCGGCTCCTCACCACTGGATCCTCTGTCTTACCCTGTCGGCCATCCGTGAACTGCAGGGTCGCTGGAGCCGGCGCTGCCACTGGCGCTCTTGATGTCAGCCGATGGCAGTTGGGCTTTTTAAGGCCCTTCTAATTGAAATGAAAACAAATCAATTCTAACGTTTGAATGGTGGGGGTAGGGGCTGTACGATCCTTGCTAAAGTGCACAGTCTTGCCGCACTTGTAGCAGCCCGAGCCCCCAGCTCTGCAGACTCCCTCATGTGGCCTACCACATTTCCCACAGCGGCGCCGGCTGTGACAACCCGAAATTTTCAGTTGTACAAACCTATAGTCAAGCACTTCAACTAAAAGTTAAATACTTTTCTGCTAATTTTTAGCCGGTTTAAAGTCCGTTTGAGTATTTTTTTTTAATAATTATTCTCGAAACGAACGAGTGAAAGGAAGTATTTTCTAGAATATCGGGGTGGCAATGGAACAATCAACACCTTGGTTAGGTGTTCACGGCCAAACAAAGAGGGTTGGGGCCGTGAACTCCCTTAAGGTCGTAAACTCATGCCTTAGGCATGAGTTTACTCTTCATTCCTTCACTTGCCAACTTCTAACTCAAGAACTTCCAGGTTTTCTCTCAAGTATCATAGCCCATTTCTTCCAAATCTTCCAAGATGTAAGTGTTTCTTTGTTTGATTTGTGTTTATAACCTTTCATCTAGTTGTTATACATCATTTCATCCATACATTCTTGATTTTCATTTAGATCTTCAAGTGTTTTTCAAAACACCAAGAACACTCACTAGTGTTCTTGGACCTTAAACACCCAATCAAACTTCTAGATTGTAAGTACACTTATCCTAGCTTGTTATACACTTGATATGAACTTGTTTACATCTAGAAAACACAATGAATCATAAGATCAAAGGTGTTTACAGCGAAGGAATGTTCTTGGGCCGTAAACCCTTATAAGTCGGGCAAAGTGCACCCTAGTCCCTTCCTAAGCCTTGGATACTTGTCTAGATCACTTCCTTGAAGTTTTTAGGACCTTAAGCATCAAAGAACCCAAGTCCACATAGATTCTACGGCCGTAAACTCATAAGGAAATGGTCCTTAGGCCATAAACTCTATAAAGAGGTGTTATTGTTCCCCTAAAGCTTCCTAAGGCTTGAGCTTGATCATAGAATGCTTAATCTTGAATTATAAGAAATGGCACTTAGTAGCATGAGTTTACGGCCGTAAAATCATGGGGGAAGTGACCTTAGGCCATAAACTCATAAGGAGTGGTTGTTGGGCCATAAACTCCAATGTCATGCCATACAACCCTTAAATGCAACCCTTTGGTATCAATAGCACTTGAATCAAAGTGTTTTCATGTCCTAGGATGTCTTAAATTAGTTAATTAGTTGTTAAATAACTAATTGGATACAGACATGTGTTATTATATGTTAATAAGGATCCGTGTGTGTGTTCAAGTCTTCACTTGACGCTTAGCATCCAATACCATCCGTTCATCCAAACCACTCACTACAGGTGAGTTCATACTCCTTAATTAACCTTTATTATGTTTTTAAAATGATTTTAAGGAGGGGGGATACAATTTCAACTATACTAGTTATTACATCAATCACATGTCATTAATAACTAGCATACAAATGGATTTACTATGCTTTAAACTGTCTTGTCAACAAAACTGCTTCAAATGATTTCCGAACACTTTTACATGTTAAACTCTTTATAAAACTTAGTTTTAGTTTCCAATTCATTACTTTCAAAACTCTTTAAACTTAGATATTGTCAAATCATGTCCAATACATATATGGTTATATAAGTAAGGTTTGAAGGACTTAGGACTGATAATACGCTCTATTTCTTGTTCCTTGTTTGGTTGCGGACTTAGAGTCCCCTATTGTTTGTCTGAGTGTCGTTTGATACTTAGTTATATATCATGTGTATATGTATAGACATAAAAGCTTTCTGTCTTATTTCAATACACTCAGCTATACAAATGATCTTACTAGTAAACTATAATAGGTATAGTTTGGTGATATACTACTTACTACTTCTAGTACAATGTAACATACAATGAGTCAGTACATACATGAGTCAATACATACTGTAAACAATACACTACACTATACAATTGAACATACTATAATGAGAGTCAGAGACAACATACACTAATACATATTATTCATACATACTATATAATACACTAGAGAAGTCACTATGATGGGGATCAGGAAAGACATATACTACACTATTACATACATTGTATACACACTATGAAATAAATGTGAGGCACTACTTCGGGGCACGGCATTTCTATCATGGCTCGTCTTATATCCAAAGTCTCTTGAAGCGAGAGCATGAATTCGTGTATAGAACTATACTGGACTGTCCGTCCTACACCTTGCTGCTAGCTACAGTGGGATTAAGGTAGTTAGTACAATAGTAGTTATAATATCATAATACTACAGTACTTCGTCATTCTCCCTTTACATCTACTTTGTGATCTCCTCACATAAAGAGTAATGTAAAAGCTATATTTTCTAATAATAGTCACATTTGGGAAGGACACACACTTTTACAATGAAAAAACATAAATTACACATGATGCCTTGGTAGAACGCTGCTTTTAATGGAAAACATAGGGTTTTCTAGGAAATACAAACAGTCACTACAAACATTTTACATACTCCTACATTCGAACACTTACAAACATTTTTATACAAAACATGATACTAAATACTTATGGACTCACTAGCTTTAATGCTGATAAACTCTTTCAAAATAACTTGTATTCTCAGGTCATCAGTAGACAGGTACCAATGCCAGCTTTTGAGGAGATGGAGCACTTACAAGACTCATCTTTTATTTTGATTCATATTTTTTGGTGTCTATAACTGTACAAAACACACTTGTATTAAAATACATTATTAATCCAATGGATGATGTTGTTTGCTTGTTTACTATATTTCTGTGTTGTGATACTATACATGACGTCCTCCGCCTCAGAACGTTTCCGTCGTTCTTGGTTTTGGGGTGTGACACCGGCCCTGCTGGCCCTTCGACTTCGAGTCAAATCCCTTAGGTTTCTTCCCAGAAACCCCAGTCGTCTGCCCTGTCTCCACCTTTGTCTTCCGGAGCTGCTCTATGTCAATCTCCCTCTCCCTCACTTTGGCTATCATGTCCTCCAAAGCGGGCATGCTGAGTAGCTAGCATGTTTCCGGATGTCAACCCTCTACATGTCATGGTACCGGGTCTTCCTCATATCCTCATCCCATGCATACTTAGGCGCAAGTAAACCCACTCCCTAAACTTGGCGGTAATCTCCGCTACCGAATCAGTCGTCTGCCTCATGTCCAGAAACTCCCTGGCCATCAACTAAAGCTCCACAACCGGCGCAAACTCAACCCTTAACCTGGTCACAAAGTTCGACCAAGTCATAGAGTCAATGTTTGGGGCTCCTAAAGCATCACTAACCGCCTCTCACCATTCTTTAGGTATTTCCATCAAACAACCTGCAGCATACCGGACCTTCGACCCCTTAGGGTAGAAGCTCGTCAACTGAGCAGACTCCATGTCTGCGATCCACCTCCTTGCTATAATGGGGTCCTTCACCCTGTGAAAGTATGGCGCACCACATCCTGAAATCCTTGAAGAAGAGTGTGTGTGTGTGTGTCCCTATCTGGCCAGATGCTATGTCATTCCTGAATGCCCTGAGCCGCTCCTCTATCAGCTCGATGATCCCTTCCTTAATCGAACCGAAAATCACCGGGGTCACTACAAGGATGTCTCTCGTAATCTCAGATGCAATGAACTCGCGTAGTACATCATCAATCGGCTCGGAACCTACATTCGAGCTTGAATCTGAACATGTCTCACCTCCTGCTCCGTGACGTGTCACCACCTTTCTGAAAAAAAACACATAATTGTCAGGGTCATATATAACCTCGAGAGGTCTCACGCACTATACAAGTTCCCTGGTTCTATCTCAGCCCTCTTTGACTCGAGTATGGATCCTCTTCTTTCAATAGTATAGGCCCAAACTACTTTCCACATCTATCCATACTTTCTTCAGGATTGCCTTGACTTCACCAAGTCCCTTCTACTACTACTTCTCGCTGTACTATTCTCATCCTAGGCTTACCCTAGGGTAACTGTTCGACCTACTCTCTGCCATCATTTGCATAAGAAATCCATGATCCCTTTACCTAACTAGCTTGCGAATACCATTACATATGACTAAGGCCATATAATTCATCGAATGAGAGGCCCTACCCTACAATGGTTGGACACAAACAAGAGTTGTGAAATAGGGCTAGACCTAACCTTATGAAATTATTTAGTCCTCACAATATGTAACTTAACGTATTCGTTCACTAATTAGTTAAAGATAACTAGAACTCCTAAAAGCACAAAGAAAGCAACATTCGAGTATTGAGTAACCAAACCAAGCATATCCTATTCAGGCCATCATATCACTAACTAATCAGTTCTAGCATGTAATTCAATAAGCACATATAGCAAGCACACGAGGCACCTTCCTAGGTCGTTATCCCTAATCTAGCATGTAGTTCTCATACACATACAACAGGAATAGAAGGCATCCTTCCTCGATCCTCAGCCCTAATATAGCATGAAGTTCTCATAATCATATCATATAACATAAAACAGAGTCGGGACATTTCGATCACAACCCTGAAATCTTGATCCTACTCGTCGAGTTCTTTCATGAACTCGTCGAGTTCCCCTTCATATAGAGTATGGACATTTAGATCACAACTCACCGAGTCCTCCTTGAACTCGTCGATTTCTTCAATCTTCAAACCCAAAAACATGTCCAACTCGTTGAGTCGTCTCCTAGACTCGACGATTTTGGTTAGTAACAGAAAAGGTTGGGAACCACAACACAACTCGCTGAGTTATATGAACAACTTGTCGAGTCCCCCATAGTCTAAATCCATACGGTTGTTTCCAGTCGGGTTTACGTCCATGCATGGGTTATTTAGCTCAAAAGGCCATAAAATGTGGTTCACAAGTTGCATGGGGCTCCTATGGCCATAAAGTTGGCACCTTTATGCTATATAGTCCCTCAATGGCTCTAGATCTGAAGGTTCTTTCCACAGGGGATATCAAAATCCCAAAGGCCAATATTATTGAATAAAAACATGGAGAAAAATCCCTATAACTAGATCTAAACACTCAATAAGAAAGGTAAGAGCTTTATACCTCAGGTGAACCAGAAACGAAGTTCTACTTCCGGATCTACTCTTCTCCTTCACTTCCTTGCTATTTCCTCAAGTCTCATCTTCTTCAAAACTTCAAGAAAGCACCAAGAATGGTTCAAAACACTCAAAAACGTATAAGAGTTTCGTAGCTAGGGTTTGGGACGATGGAGGCTGCAAATGAGGCCACCTTTTGAAGGTTAAGGTGCTTAAATAGGGTCCGAACACTGAATATTTGGGTTTTACTCTAGCAACCCTACTCGTCGAATTGAGGCTTCTCAACTCGTCGAGTAGACTTCAAGTCCCATGTCCAAAATCCGTTTCTTGTCGACGAGTTTGGGGCTTGCAACTCGTTGAGTCCCTTTAAAAAAATGAATAATTTGGTTTAAAATACATACCAGGATCTAGGCGTTACAATTGCAGTGTACACACCACATCATTCCGTATTTTTATATTACTCTAATGTACTTGGACATTATCGATGCACTATGATTCACCATGATTTTAATGATTTTGTTTGGATAATGGTTTTAATTAATCTAAAAGTTGAAATTTTAGTCTTAATTTTTGGGAAGTTACAAGTTGATATCAAAACCTTAGTTTGAGGGATTCGGACATACTCTCGGGTGTGTCTAAACTCAAACTGAGAGTTTGGTAGAGTTTTTCAAATGAAATGTGTAACGCACGTGTTTCTGGGCCAGGCATTAATGATGATGTAATAGTCTAGGTTAACCTTTGTAAACCATTTTGAAAGAATAAGAATGTATTATTTGAGTATTATATGTTTTATGCTTAATTGCTTAATTGTGTGGCTTAAATGAATTAAGAATAAAAATAAGCATGAAAATGAAATGTTAAATAAACCCAATATTGATACATGAAGACGTAGTGGTCATGAAGAGGTTTCCGAATATATAAAGAATGCCGAAATCCGAGTTATAACGAAGAAGTTATGACCTATCGAAGTTTCGCGACAGAACCGGCGCAACACTATATGACGTAAATAATGAATTTACGATAGAGCGATATTTAGCCTTAGTGATCTAAACAGAAGTCTTAGAATACGTTAAACCGAGAGCGTGCATAAAGAGAACGTCTAAATCTGACTTCGCATTAGGAAGTTATGATTTTTCGAAGTTTCGACTTAGCAGTATGCAGCCCGAAACTCAAATATGAGATCGAGTGATTTTTAGTCGAAACAATCTAAACGAGAATAGAATATCTCGTCGATAGTAGTCCAACGGTGAAAAGACAGACAAAAACGGACGTCGGATGAAGAAGTTATGATTTTCTAACGGAGTTTTCCTGTCCCGACCTACTAAAAATAATATAATAAAAATAAAAGTGAAAATTAGCCAACGGAGTCTAAACGAAAAGTTGTAGAGCATAATCTCACCTACGCGTGGATATAAAGAACGCCGAAAACGGAGATCGTATGAGAAAGTTGTGAATTTCTGAAGTTCGAGGCACGCATCATAAAGAGGGAACGCCCCGCGTTCAATTGGGGAACACACTGCATTCGATACTTGGCTCCGGAGTGGCCACGTCGATGCTGACTCAGCGGATAAGGGATAGGATCGAAACCCCGCTCCTACGCACCGCGTTGGAAGGGAACGCCCTGCGTTCGTTTGGGGAACGCACTGCGTTCGCGGCAGACTTCACCCTATAAATAGAACACAAAGGGCATCCGTTTGTGGTTGCCAAATCTCTTCTCTCTCACCCTTATTTCATCAATCTACGTGCAAATTATACCCCCGAAGCCCTGATATCATCTAGAGACCCGAAGCGAGTCCCGAAGCCCCGAAGACCCCGAGAAGTAAAGTTTCCGAGCCGAAACTCTGCCCACGAGAAGCCCGGTTTTTGTGAAGATCTTTCGGTTTCACCGAAGAAATACTACATTTAAAGCCGTAGTGTTGTCCGATCATCTTCTGATCAAGTGAGTGTATATTCCTTTTCTTCTAACACATAAATATAAAGTATCTCCGAGTGAAAACGTGCTATGTGTATATAGATATATATTATCTGTTACATGGAATGAATCTGTATATTTGGAACGAGTATTAAATGAATATCTTATTAGTTTCTAAGTTGCGTATG
This sequence comes from Lactuca sativa, assembly GCF_002870075.4. Lineage (NCBI taxonomy): Eukaryota > Viridiplantae > Streptophyta > Magnoliopsida > Asterales > Asteraceae > Lactuca > Lactuca sativa. The sequence goes on along the minus strand of NC_056630.2, from coordinate 292,584,621 downwards.
TATGTATATGTATATATCTATCTACAAAATGTTGGGTAGAACTTGGGTAGATAGTTGTTGTGTGATAAACTGATGAGAGGCCTCAATGTTGTTGTTGATCTAGTCATCTAGCGGAGTATGGATGACGACCACTGACTCTTTCTAGACAGTCCAGTGGAACGTTGGCAGGTTCATAACCTGTAGGTGTTGTGAACAATGTGCTCACCGGTGTACTCTATCCCCTCATGGTTGCCTTTAGGACATCTATTGTTGAGGAAACCCCTTTGCAGTAATGTCCGTCCCGATGAAAAATCCTAGATTAGGTCCCTTGAGATAGATGTTGTTTTAGGGACGTAAAGTGAGGATAATGGGAATGGGTAATCGGGTTATTGTTGGTTGGTGAAATTAAATATAATTATTTATTGTGGGTTGAAAACCCTATATGCTCACCAAGCTCCCAAGTTTGACCCACTCAGTTTTATTTGTATTATAGGAAATGGCACGAGGGCATAAGATGGATGAATCATCAAGTTATTTTGTTTATAAGCTTGTAGTTGTATATAACTGTTGTATAGCTTGTAATATGTCGTTTATGCTTTTTTGGTATGTATCGGAATATGACATCCGGAATTTTGATTATATAATGAAAACACATTTCTTTATGAAATGCTTTGGTAATTATTATTTTATCATATTTTGTTTTTGGGAACAAATTCCGCAACACTTTTAAATCAAAAGAATTTACTGTGAAATTATTTTAAAAGCATAAATGAAACCATTCTTTTTTGGCCATAATTTTGGGGATGTCACAAAATCTTTTATAAAAAGGGTTTTCTAATAAAAGAAAAAGGGTATGGTTCATGTAACCGACCGAGCTCAAGTAAGTTTTCCCAAATACCCATACATGTTTATGTTATGCTTTGAATTGTGAATCTTTGAATTGCATGCTAGATTAGGGCTAAGGATCTGCTCAGGATTGCATGATAGAATGTTAGGAGAAATTCCTTTATATGCATGTTGTATGAGCTTGTAGACTTGCATGCTAGTACTGATCAGTCATTGATAGGATGGCTTGCTTAGGTTATGCTTGTTCTGATTACTCAATGCCCGAATGATAATTGCTGTGTGCTTTTTAGGAGTTCCCATTTGCTTCAGCTAACTAGTCAGCGAACATACTAAGTTACATATTGTTGAGACTAAATAATTTTAGAAGACTAGGTTTTAACTCTGTTGGCAGCTCTTGTTTGAGTCCAATCGTTGTAGTGTTAGACCTTTCATTCAAATAATTATCTGGTGTCGGTCATATGTAATTGTATTCATGAGCTAGTTAGAGGAGGTTAAGTGGAGTTCCTTCTAAAACTCATGGCGGAGAGTAGTGTAGTGTTTTCCCTAGGAAAGCCTAGGAAATGATTTAGTGTGGGGAGCCTTGTCTTGTTGAGGATTGTATGTATGGATATGAAGTGACTTGGAGGATTCAAGGCAATCGTTAAGGAAAGTACATATAAATGTGGAAGATAGTATGGGCCCATACTATTGGAAGCAGAGGATCCGTACTCGAGTAAAGGAGAGTTGCGATGAAACCATGGAGCTTGTAGAGTGTGAGACTCCTTGATATTATTTATGCATATTCTGATGGTTTATATGGTCTATTTTCAGTATAGTGACTCTTCGAGGTAGACCAGTTAGTGGTTCTGGTGCTGGTGAGGGTTTCGGCTCGGGTTCTGGAGCCAGGCAGTTGGATGATCAGACGTGGGAGTTCATTTCGTCTTAGATTACCTACAGCATACTTGAGCAGACTCATGTGATCCTTAGTTTGATCAAAGAGGGTATCATGGAGGTGTTGGAGGAGAGCTTGGGCTCTTTTCCATTCTAAGATGGTAGCTTTGATTTGGGCACGTTCATTGACTTTCAGGGAGTTCCGGGAATACGGGGCTCCGGAGTACTTCAGGGAGAAGGACTCGATCACGAGTAGGCGATGGTTAGCAGATGTCGCTAATGCCTTCCGCACTAGCAGTTGCCCCAATAGGGCAAAGGTTAGACTTTCTTCGCGTCTTCTGAAAGACAAAGCTCGAGACTAGTGGGAGGAGGTTGGGTGCTCCGTGGGAGATGAGGCAGTTGATTCGATGACATGGGATGATTTTGTGACGAGATTCTGAGCTGAGTGTGCACCAGTGATTGAGGTGTAGCAGTTGGTGAGGGAGTTCCAGGACCTTCGCCAGACTACTGAGACGGTGGCTGAGATCACCGTTGTAACGCTTAGTCCAGGTATTATTCATTTTTCAATATTTTAGAGTTTTGGACTAGAACTCGACGAGTTGGGAAGCTGCAACTAGTCATGTAGGAATTCTTTTGAACGCGGGTTTAAGGACTCAACTTGATAAGTTGGGGGGCCCCAACTCGATGAGTAGATGCTGGAAAGGAAAACCCTAATTTTTAGGGTTTACACCCTATTTAAAGGCCTTAAACCCCTTTTCTAGCCTCCTTCATCACCCCTTTTGTCCAGAGAAACCCTAGTTTGTGCTTTTCCTATCATTGTGAGTGTGTGAGAGCTTAAAGAGTACATTCTTGGTGTTGGTTTAAAGAGGCTTGAAGGAGGAAGTGCATAGCTGAAGAAAGAGGTTGTAGATCCAGTGTCTTTACTGTTGAGGCGTTCATATTGAGGTATAAAGCTGATACCTTGATCATTCATTTGCTAGATCTCTCCATTAGAGGGTTTTGTGTAATTTTAGCTTATTCTTGGGTCATTCTTGGACTTGAGCATGGTTTGAAGCTATCACTTCAGATCTGGACACCCCATGGCCTCTTTGGACGTAAAGTTGGCATTCCTATTAAGTCATGTCCCTCCCTCATGCCCTAAATCTCTTAATACGCTATGTTGGAGTGTTTTAGCCCCTTTAATGTTATGCATGGACATAAATTTAAAAAGTTTACATGATTAAACCACCCTAGAACCTTAGATATGCAACATGAAACGTTAAAGCAAAGAGCTAGAGGCTTAATGGGTCAAGACCCTCTTCAAAGGAGCTAGGGTTTGGGTCTAAAGCATATTAGATAATCTCCGGGGGTAAAGTTGGAAACTTTACCCTCTTAGACATCTCTATGGTTAAGTATCTGAAGTTTGGAACCTTTAGATTCAAGAAAAGGGGCTTAACGCATTAAGTAGGTTGACAGACTAAAGAACTCGACGAGTTGGCTCGGGGTTTCCCTGATTTCTAGAAACTGAGCGAACTCGACGAGTTGGCTAGGGGTTTTCCCGGTTTTCTGAGCACTGAAGGGACTCGACGAGTTGCCAGGTACACTCGACGAGTTGGGTCAACATGGACTGTTGACCTTGAACTTTACTTTGACTTTGACTTAGACTTTGACCCTGACCATGGTTGACCAAGTTGACTTTAAGGGTATCTTTGTTATTTTGGGTTTTTTAAGAAGTTAGTCACATGGTGATTGTAGGCAGTTGAGTTCGGAGATGTGAGTCGGGACTTGATCGTATTAGTTCAACATTTTTGAGAGGTGAGTCTCCTCACCATACCAATGGGACGAACGCACCAAGGCCGGCCCATTTTTTGATATGTGGTACACTATTTGACGTAGAGATATGTGGGATACTAGTTGGTTATATGCTTTGTGATATGCTAGTTGTTATGTGGTATTTGCATGAAAGACCATGGGGGGAGCCCATGACACTTGAATGTCAGACCATGTAGGGGAGCCCATGGCTTTCCAGGTAAAGACCATGGGAGGAGCCCATGGCACTTGGATGTCAGACCATGTGGGGGAACCCATGGCTTTCCAGGTAAAGACCATGGGGAGCCCATGACACATAGTAGGGCTGTGCATGGGTCTGTTTTGGACACAAACCCAACGCACCCCATAAATGGTCGGTTTCTGATTTTCAGAACCCAATAGGATCGGTTTCTGCTCGGTTCGGTTCTCGGGTTCTGAGGTCGGTTTGGGCGGTTTTTCGGTTTTCTGGGTTCAACCGATACACTCATGGGTTCTAGGTTTACATCCATTTTCCATAAATGAAGCAACAAGTTAAATACTTCAAAAAAACACGAAAATTAAGTTAAATACTTCAAAAAACATGAGTCTTACAACAAATAGTCTATTAAAAGTTACAACCATAGTCCGAAATAGTCTATTACAACCAAAACACAATCAAGTATGCGTCGGTTTCTCAGGTTCGATAGGTCGGTTTCTTGGGGCGGTTTGTCGATTTTAAGTATAGGTCGGTTTCTCGGGTTGGATGGGTCACTTTCTGGGTAAAAACCAAAACCGAATCCGATTTTTTGGTTTTTAAAAAATTCAAACCCTAACCATTGGTTTTGTTTTGGTTTCTGTTTCGTTTTTTCGGTTTTAGTCGGTTTCTCGATTTCATGGTTTGTCTTTGCTCACCCCTAGCAGAAAGGTGTAAGACCTTGGGGGGAGCCAACATCATCCTTATATGTTTATATGCATGGCTTATGTGATTGATTATATGCATGGCTTATGTGATTGATATGGATTATATTATTATATGGTTTATGTGGGGTATGCTCTGGGGAACTCACTAAGCATTAGCTTACAGTTTGTTGGTTGTTTTAGGTACTTCAGGATCTATGGGCAAGGGCCCGGTGTGATGGCGCAACATGCACTCTCTGGCATTTTGTTTGGGGACACTCTAATTTATGAATGATTTATCTAATGCTATGGATTTTGAAAATAATTGTGATCGAGATTTTATAATTTATGGAAATGATTTCGTTATTTAAAAATGAAAAATTTTATTGAAAATTTGGGCTGTTACAACCATTATATTCTGCAAGAGGGCAATGTTGGTTCCACAGTATGTGGCGGATGAGGAGATGAAGAAGGTGATATACCATGAAATGTTGAAGAGTGATATCCAGCATTTTGTGAGCCGATCCAGTTGCAGGGCACTGGAGGATATGTTTATGAGAGCCAAAGAAAGAGACATTGATCTTTAGATGGAGAGGAAAAGGAAGACGGACTAGGCTCAAGGTTCAGGGGGTTCGAGCAAGAGGCCCACGATTATGGATTCGAGATCGAGAGGCCATCAGGGTCGGATTCGCTGTGGTAGGTGCGACAAGACACACGATGGGACGTGCAAGGCGGGTGGTTCTGGGTGCTTCAAGTGCAGTTGGACAGGTCATATTAATAGGGATTGTATTGCTACCACCACCACCCTAGTATCGTATCTGATTTGCTTCCATTGCAATCAGAGGGGCCACAATAAGGCCCATTGTCCGAGTTTAGCAGCAGCAGGCGCATCCGCCTTGCCCTGGTAGCCATCAGTGATCTGAAGAGTCATAGGAGTTGGTGCTACCACTGGTCGGTGAATAGCAGGGCTTTCAGCTGACGACCGAGGAGGCTCGCACAACACATGATGTGGTGACGGGTATGTATCTTCTCCTTATCTACTTATTTATGTTGAATTACTTGCTTATATTTGTGTGTTTTATTTTAGGGTCCTTCCTTGTGAATGGTATTTCTGCCTTGGTATTGTTTGATTCGGGAGCTACCCGATCTTTTGTATATCTTGCGCTCAGCAAGCAGTTTGTTGGAGCTTCGGGGAAGTTGTATGTTCCATTAGATGTTAAGATTGCAGATGATCGATATGTCTGGGTATCAAGGGTTCATCAGGGTTGTGTTCTTGAGATGCTCGGCGGGCAATATATGATTGACTTGTTTCCCATTCCTTTGCGCGGGAACAAGGTTATCGTAGGGACGGACTGGTTCAACACCAATGGGGCGGTGATCGATTATGAGAATTAGTTAGTATATGTTCGGAACCCAAGTGGGGGAGAGTTGGTGCTTCAAGGACAGAGAGCTTAGCGTGGGTCGATTCTATGTTTAGCAACTAGGGCTAAACACTCTCTTCTTTAGGGTTGTTATGGTTATGTCGCCTATGTTATGGATACCCGGGATAAGGATAAGACGACCGTGGATGATGTGCTGATTGTATGGGAGTACCCAGATGTGTTTCTTGAGGATTTGCCTGGGGTACCTCCAGAGAGGGAGGTGGAGTTTAGTATTTACCTGGTTCTTGGTGCGACTCTGATAGCCAAGGCATCGTATCGGTTAGCTCCTCCAGAGATGTAGGAGTTGTCTACATAGCTATAGGAGCTGTTAGCAAGGGGTTCATTTGTCTAAGTAGATCACCATGGAGAGCAGTAATCTTGTCTATGAAGAAGAAGTATGGGTTGCATCGGATGTGTATTGACTACCGACAGCTGAATAAGCTAACAGTGAAGAATTGTTATCCACTCCCGAGCATTGATGATTTGTTTGAACAACTTTAGGGTGCATCTTGGTTCTCCAAGATTGATCTTTTTTCGGGTTATGATTAGATGAGGGTTGGAGAGGATGATGTGCAGAAGATGACCTCCCGGACTCGTTACGGTCATGTTCATGGTGATGCCCTTTGGGCTCATCATTGCTCCAGCCGCGTTCATGGATCTAATGAACCGCATGTGCCGACCAATGTTGGATTGATCTGTGATTGTATTCATCGACGACATCCTGGTCTATTCCAAGACCCAAGAGCATCATGAGGAGAACTTGATGGAGGTATTAGAGGCGCTGAGGAGGAAGAGACTATATGTGAAGTTCTCCAAGTGTGAGTTCTGGTTGCATGAGGTGCAGTTTCTAGGGCACCTTGTCAACCAGGATGATATTTGGTCGATTCGGCCAAGGTCGAGGATGTGATGAGGTGGGAGGTTTCGAGGTCTCCATCTGAGATTTGGTGTTTGCTTGGGTTGGTAGATTATTACTAGCGGTTAGCAAAACCGAACCCAGAAACTGACAAACCGAAAAAAAACCGACAAAACCAAAACCGAGAAACCGAAACTGAAGCATAAATAGACGATTTGGGTTTAGATTTTTTGAAAACCAAAAATTTTGGTTTGGGTTTGGTAAAACCGAAAGAAACCGAACCGAACTGATTATGTATAACGTTTATAAAGTTATATAATTTATATACAAATATAAACATGTTTAGCGAAGTTATATCAAAAGCATTGTCTGGTTCAGGTGGGTAAGGCTCTAGTGTGTTTTACTGGAGGTTTCAGGTTTGAAACATGTGTACAATATTTTACATCTTTTATTTTTGTAGCAAGATAAAACATATCCCACATCAGCACGTGATTGAAACATAGTTACATATGCTCGCCTACATAAGCACAACATTCATCGTCTTCACTTTTATCAAGTATTAGCTTTGTCCCACATCGCTTGAGGGATCAAAGTAGAAGCCATCTTCACTTCTATATAAGTGAGGATATGAGATGATAAAAAAATAGTTTCAGGTTTGGTTTAATTCATAAACCCAAAACCGAACCCGAAAACCCGATTTAGAAACCAATAAAACGTAAAAATGAACCCACAGGTTTATGGTCAGTTAGGGTTCAATTTTTTAGAATCTAACGTCCATCGGTTTGTGTTTGGTTTTGGGCCAAAACCGACCCATGCTCAGCCTTATTTATTACTGGAGATTCATTCAGGATTTCTCCAAGATAATGTTTCCTCAGACTCATCCGACGAAGAAGATTGTCACTTTTCGTTGGAGGCCTGAGAAGTAGGTAGCGTTTGAGATCCTGAGACAGAGGTTGTTCGAGGCACCGATTTTGACCCTACCGGAGGGTGTTGATGATTTCGTGGTTTATTGTGATATGTCGATCATGGGTTTGGGCATGATTTTGATGCAGAGGGTTCGCCTTATTGCTTACGCTTCGAGGTAGCTGAAGTCTAATGAGGCGAATTATCCGACGCATGATTTGGAGATGGGGGCTATGGTTTTCGCCCTCAAGATTTTGCGACACTACCTCTATGAGTTCCGTTTTATTATTTACACGAATCACAAGAGCCTGAGATACTTGATGGATCAGCCGAATCTGAATATGAGGGTCGTCGGTGGTTGGACATGGTGAAGGATTATGATTGTGAGATCCTTTACTATCCGGGAAAGGACAATGTGGTGGCCGATGCTTTCATCCGCAAGGTGGTCGTGGCTCCGATTAAGGATATATGTATGAGGATGACAGTGAGTACTCCGCTCTTGGAGCAGATTTGGTAGGATCAGGTCAAGACTATGAAGTAAGAGCACCGAAAGAGTGAGTGCATAGTGGGTCAGGTGGCTTCCTTGGATTATGATAGTCGGGGTTTATTGACTCTCCATCAGAGATTGTGGGTTCCTTATTGGGGAGTTACGTGTTAGGTTCTAATGGATGAGGCACACTAATCGAGGTACTCCATTCATCTCGGGGCGACAAAGATGTATAGAGATCTCCTTCTTGATTATTGGTGGCCATGTATGAAGCATGATGTTGCTTGGTACGTGGAGAGGTGATTGACTTGCAAGAAACTCAAGGCCGAACATCAACGGCTTCATGGTAAGATGCAGTCGTTAAACATTCTTGTTTGGAACTAGGAAGAGATTACCATGGATTTCATTACGAAGCTCCCTCAGACAACGTGTAGAGTGGATTCGATTTGGGTGATTGTGGATCGATTGACCAAGAGTGCACACTTTATTCCGATTTAGGAGAGCATCTCTGCGGAGAAGTTGGCTGATATTTATATTGTGAAGGTTGTGGCATGACATAAGGTGCCAGTTTCAGTAGTATCAGACATGGATATCTAGTTCACTTCCAGGTTTTGGAAGAGGTTCCATGAGGAGATGGGTACCTGTCTGCATTTCATCAGGGCCTTTCACCCGCAAACGAATGATCAGAGCTAGCGGACCATCCAGACATTGGAGGTTATGCTACGGGCGTGTCTTCTAGATTTTGGCGGTAGCTGGGATACGTATCTTCCATTAGCGACATTTTTGTATAGCAATAGTTACCACACCAGCAACGATTGACCTCCTTTTAAGATGCTCTATGAGAGGAATGCAGGACGCCGATATGTTGGGGTGTGGTGGGTCAGCGAATCATGGGGAGTATCAAAGTGTTACTCAAGAATACCGAGTTGATTCAGCAGGTTCATAGTAGACTTCACACAGCTTAGATTCGGTAGAAGAGTTATGCCGACAAACGCCGATCAGATCTCCAGTTCCCGGTTGGGGGTATGGTTCTCCTGATGGTGTCACCATGGAAATGTATCATCCGATTCAGGAAGAGGGGCAAGTTAGGCCCTAGGTACATCGGTCATTTTATGGTTTTGGCCCGGGCGGGCCGGATTGATTATCGCTTGGATCTTCTCGAGGTTCTTAGTTAGATCCATAACACGTTCCATGTCTCTCAACTGCAGAAATTTTTAGAGGATGATTCTACGGTGGTTCTATTTGAGAATATTCAGGTGGATGATTGCTTGAATTATATCGAGAGACTGGTGGTGGTTCTTGATCGGAAGACGAAACCTTAAGGAAAAAGGTTGTTGAGTTGTTGAAAATTCAGTGGCAGCATCACAAAGTTTCAAAATGGGTGTGGGACCAGAGGACGAGATGAGGGAGCATTACCCCGAGTTATTTGTGGCGACGGACTTCAATGAACAATTCTGTTACAACTGGAGGAGAATTGTAACATTCGAAAGTTTTGGTATGTTTCCTTTAACCCCTTTTATTCAAAAACCTTTCATTTTGGTCCCTATCTCAGTATGCGGGGCGTACCCTATAGGTACGTTGAGTGTACTGTCTCTTCGATGGATCGCAGATGCACCCACGTACATTGGGCGTACGTGGGAGAACACGGGGCGTACTCCGGCCAACTTGAAACCCAAATTTTGAGGTTTTACCCCTATATAATCTCATTAAGTCCCACGAGCTTTGCTTCTTATCGGCCTCCATAAATCCTAAACCCTAATCTCAACCCTTAGCCACCATTTTAGTGCTCTTGAGCTCTTGAAAACAATATTAATGATTTCTTATGCATTTTGAAGTGATTGAAGGATATTGAAGATTCATTGCTTGGAGTGCAACTTAGAGATCCAGAGTTATCACCTCTTTTGCAAGACATTGAAGGTATGAAGTTCTTAGCTTGACAACTCATTGTGTAGATCTAGTTTGGGGTGATTTATGGTTCATTTTAGTTCATTTTGGTTTGTCCTTGTGAGTAGAGGTTACTCTAGTAGCTTAACCTCTAGATATGGATGTTTTAGAGGTCCCTAATGCATAAAAATGTCACCTTGATGAGTTTTGTGCAACCATGCAAAGTTGATACGTCATTTCATGGAGCTAAGATGCTAGAATTCAACCTTGGGGTGTTTTTAGCCATGCAAAGGATTAAAGCCTTTGACTTTAATTGTTAGGACCTTAATATGATGATATCTTGTGGATTGGATAATAAGTTTTAAAGTGATTAAGTCATTTGGCCAAAGTGGTGGGATCAAGCCAGTACACGGGGCGTACTCCTGGGTACGCTGAGCGTACTGGCTGCAAACCCGTTTCTGCATCAATTGCGTACACGAGGTGTACGAGCCTAGTATGCCGAGCATACGCTAGTCTAGGCCGAAGGAATTGTGGTTTCTTTTTTTGGACTATTTTTTGTTCCGGCTTAACCCCTTAAATCCTTCCTAATTAGGCTATTTGGGCTATGGGTGCCATTAAGGAATTGGGCCTTGATTTTGGGCCAAGTAGGAGAAATGGTAAAATGGTCTTTTACCCTCGATGTTGGACAAGTTAGCTAGACTAATGATTTTGGATTAAGACCCAATTATTAATTGCGTATTATTGATGACGTTAGTGTGGGGATTTTTTGGACCAGCAGACCGAGATTTTATTTGAAAGATTCAACAATTTGAGGTGAGTTTCTTCACTGTGTTTAGCGGGTCGAAGGCACCAATGTCGACCCATAGTTTGTGATGTTTAGGATGCTAGATGTCTGCATGACTCTTGCATATGTTATGTGTTCATATGTTTACCAAGCAAGGCCCGATGACCATGTTGTATGCTATTTATCTTTGCGATTATTGCATCTATTATGTGTTTATATGTTTATATGCATACTGGGTGGGGCCCGATGACTGACATATCTGTATACCAAGCATGGCTCAATGCCTAACGGGGCCCGTTATACGTTTTGTATGTATTGTATGTGGTATTTTGGGGAACTCACTAAGCTTTGTGTTTATTGTTTTCATTTTTATGTTTTCAGGTACTTCTGGTTGGAAGGGAAAGATCCTGATATGATTGCAGTGCACACATAACATTGTTTTGTAATTTTATATTACTCTGATGTACTTCGATGTTATCAATACACCTTGATTCACCATGGTTTTTATGATGTTGTTTGGATAATGATTTTAATGAATCTAAAAATCGAGATCTTAGTCTTAATTTTTGAAACGTTACAATGTTATTTTCACCCCTCTATTTTTAAATTTTCGTGTTTAACACCATATTATATATTTTGAAACGTTACAATGTTATTTTCACCCCTCTATTTTTAAATTTTCGTGTTTAACACCATATTATATATAATTGGATTTTATTAGAAACTTTCGTTGGTTAACCTTAAAAAAAACTATTTTTACATGTTTATTTTAAGGGTAAATTAGACGGATGGTCCTTATGGTTTAGGGTAGTCTATGTGGTTAGTCCCTACAAATAATTTTTAATTCAAACGGTCACTATTATACATTTTTTTCATGTTTGGTCCCTACCATATGTAAAAAGACTATTTTACCCCCAACTATTTCTTTTTTAATTAATTTGTTATTTATTTTTTAATTTATTAATTATTTAAACAATAAAGTTAATAATAATTAATTAAAGTACAACCACTTAAAGAAAATGTAGAACCACAATTACAACCATGATCCCCTCCCCTTGCCTGTCACATCTAGACATTATTCACCTCATCGCCTCCTTGACAACTTCGATCCCAATAAAGCTCTTCCGATTCCCCTGATTCATACACAATTCCTTTCCAATTTCTAATTTCCATACATAAAACCCAAATTTGCAAACCTATAAAACATATTATCATCTACCATATTTTTTATTCAACTGGATTTTCTCCACCCACCATCACAAAATTCTGATTTGCAGAATACCCACCAAAAAATTCATTACACCTACTCCAAATCAACACATTACATACTTGGTGAAGTCATTTTTGACAATCGGGAAGACACCATCATATAACTCCGGTTCAAAGACAACTTATGCAAATTTCTTCTGGTGGAGGTTTACCTATAGCTGGGTTGCAGATGGGATTCTTCCACATATCTAAAATCTACCAGGATGAACTGAAGTTGTTTGATGGTGGCTTGAGGTGAGTATGAGGGAGACAAATTAGATTGGTGATGGATGAACCGAAATAACTAGAGAGGCGAAGAAAATCGGTAGCGACGTTTTTAGCGATGGCGTTTTCTGGCATAAGAGAAGGGGGAGGACGAGAGGTGTGTTTTCCAACAACAGCCTTCTTCTATGCCACGAGACCATCAGAAGAAATCAGAAAGTAAACCTCATACAAACCTGAAGCAATGTTCAAAATCGGAAGCTCGAAATCGTCCAACCTTCTTCTCTTGCACGACACCACAAAAAGAAATCTGAAAATGGATTTCTAAAAAAACAGGGAAGAGGATGGGGAGGGTCATCCGAATTGGGTGGGTTATAGGGTTTCAGATGACCAATGAGATATTTAGACATAGTTCTCACTCTTTGTTACCTTCGTGATGTATCTACTTCGCCGGAGATTATGGGGCTGATTTTCTTCTCTAGTGGGGGCAGAGGGAAGGTTTGAGTTCTGAACCTAGAGAGAGGGGGAAGTGTTGAGGGTATAGAGAAAGATGTCGATATGGGTGGGGTATGATGACCAGGGGGTCCACTCGGAGGAGGTGTTAGGTTTTTGGTTGGAATGGAAGGAGCGAAGGATGAAAAAAGGATTGGTTGTGTAGACATGATCTTTCGAGGATTTTAAACACTACGACCCCACGGTGGGCGCCAAATTGTTTTGGTCAAAAATTACACAAGTATAAATCAACCAAATTGAATGAGAGGTTATGATGTTCAAATTGTGCAATAGAAAAAAGGTAAAGAGAATGACACGATTGTCCACAACGAAAGCCCTTGATCCTTGCTAGGATCTCTGACACAAAACCTTGGGAGTTGATAATGATCACCTGCCTTGATGATTTTATAAATATAAAATGATGATTACAAAGAGTATTTCAGTAAGAACAAGTGAAAAAGTTTGTAGAGTAAGCTCAGTCTCCGTAGTGTGTGAGATACATGTGTCAATTTATAGTCTAAGCTAGCTAAAAAGATGCCCGATATTCCCGAGATCCTCTATGACCGACTTTATGAACATTGTTGGACTTGGTATTCTGGCTTTTAGCATAGTTAAGATGAATCTCTGTTGAGAATAAGTCTTCTTTTTACTATTTCTGCACATGCATTAATTAAAAATGAAATACAAGCATTATAAATGTTAGTAAATAATAGTATCGGTAATAGTAGGGATCATAAGACAATTGAGGATCCTGAATGCTTTGAGAATCCTGACCCTAACAATAGATGCTCAATTATTAGGAGTTGTCCCCCAGGGTGATGCGACAGTTGTAGGAATCGTATTCCCGTGTTGGTTCCCTGAGGATCCTGTGGTATCAAAGTTCAGGACCTTCGACTGCATGATCGTGGGTGATGTCTCCTCAGATCTTTGGATCTAGGGTTTCATCCTCTCCACTTCCTTAAGTAGAGTCATGCTTCTCTCCTATTGTTGGGAAATTTGTTGTGTCATTTTCCTCATCATGGCAAGGAGCTCAGTATTGGAGACCATAGTAGGAGGATTTGGGACTCCTTTGAAGGTAGGTAAATGACGACTTACCAATTTCCACCATGAAAACGGAAAAGACAATTAAGTTTTAATTGAATTGAAGTTCCTAGATTCCTTTGAGATTCATTGAACTTTTCAATGGCATGTTTAAATTTCAATTATGCCCTTCAAATTTGTGACTGGGATACCGAGGATCACAAACAAGGTATGAATAACCATGCAATTGTGCTTGGCACACTCGATGTCATTCATCACCTAATCAATGTGCCGGTTAACCACACACGCTCCATTGATCTATGACAAACATCAAGCTACCCTTTTCCACCCTAGTTAGTCCTAGATTAGTGTGTTGATTAACCACACATGCTCCACTAACGACTTAGCAAGGTGCAAAGTGCAATTTCATGGAATAGCATCAATTTCACATTTTTCCTAAAGTAACTAAGATTTTGAATTTAATAAAACATTTAGTTACTTTATAATTATCAGTATACTTTTAACGAGAATTAATGTCCTATCCTACTCGTTCGGCTAACGACCCTCCACCAGTCAAGGAAGCGGTGGGTGAGAGTGGACACCCATTAAACCACCACTTTATAGGCAATAACCTTATATCCCTCTTATAGACCGGCTTTGTGAATGAGACCTACTAACGGTAAGACTAACTTGTCTTATACATATATATATATATATATATATATATATATATATATAATTATTAAACTTTTAATATCAATATAGTATAAGGTTTAAATTTTAAACTTTTAAAATTCTAGGGTTTGGAATTAAAGTATTCATAAGTGTGACTTTACAAATTCCAAAACTTTAGGGCAAGTTTTGAAACTCTTCAAAACTTTTCATTTCCAAAACTTATGAGTTTAATGACTTTTAAAAGTGAGACTTTTCATTTTCCATAACTTGAGGACAAGTTATGGAATCCATTAAAGCCATTTAGATCAATATTTTAATTAACAAAATAATAAAATAATTTATCTATGATCTAGTTAAGCTCATAAGTCAAGATAATTCATATTAATAATTTGCAAGAAATTAGTCTAATCACATAAACTAATAAAAATATTGAAATTTTGACAATTATATTTTAATTGGATGAGCATGATCACTACCATATCTAGAAAACAAATTTTATGTTTCAAAAAATTTTTTGTGGTAATGATCCTAATACAATTCTATTCAAAAACTCAAAAATTTGCAACCAAAGCCATCAACTCAACGAGTGCATGAACCTGACCCGTCGAGTTGGTCTTTCACTGAGTGGACTCGTCGAGTCAACCAGTGGACTCTGCGAATTCATCAGTCAGAAGCCAGAAAATCAAGTTTTTCAATTTGGAAAATTAATAAGCATCAAGTATAACAAAAAACAATCCTAGGCTCTGATACCACTAAAGGCTTTGAGCACTCTAACAACCTTATGTTGCACATGCAACCCTAGATGCTTTGGATCTATGTTTTCTCTAATTATACATGCAATTTAATTTTCCAAAGCACACATCCTAACTAGCATACAATTTTGACAATTAAACAAAATAATTAGTTAGATAACTTACCTCTTAGTAGGACTTGTAGTTCTTGGCATTCAAAAGCTTTAGCACCTCAAATGTGATCCCTCTAATGTATCACAAACACCAAGTGAAAAAGGAGACTTGAGATAATATGTTGCTTAGCACAAAAATCGATTCACAATCTCCAAGAATGTATGTCGCAACCGATTTTAGCTCTAGGGAGTTCCATTTATACTGTGACAAGTGCTAGGGTTAAATCCATGCAAACCCAAATGCACCATGACTCTTCATATTACTTAGGCTCCATGGGTTAAACCTCCATGGACTATGCATGTTGGTTTTTGAGCATCCTAAATAACCATAGATCTTTAGCCCATACTATAAGAATCATTAATTTATCAATTCAGTCCCCGTATATTTATTTAGTCTTTTTTGATCACTAAATTAATTGCAAATTAATTTTTGATCAATACTAATTAAATAATATGATTTCATATTAATATATTATACTTGTAATATATTAACAAATCACAAATATCCCATTTTCTCAAAAGTCCATCCTATCAAATTGCATTGGTGAAGGCTACCCAAAAGGACCATGCTCCTCTTGGGTCAAGTACATACCGATTATAGTTATGGCTTAGACACCTAATCCAACAGTCTCCCACTTGGATAAGTCTAATAACTATAACTGCAAGTACGACTTAAAACCGACTAGAAATCGTAGCTCTTAAAATCCGTTGTCGAACTCTGATCCAGTCAGTGACGCGTCCTTTAGATAAGGGATCATATAATCCTCTATTCTTCAAGATATCAACCCGACAAATACATGGAACAATGTCATACTTATTGTCTAGCAGTTTGTTTCTCGATTTCTGATTTGTTTGATAAAGAATTTAGTTGAACACATCAATTTAGTCCCGACCGGGCCCGGCACATAAGTCAAAACAAAATCATCGAGTGGGGAGTTTGAATAATATAATTATTCTGGAAGTCAAAACATGCAAAATAAAACAATAGTAAACAATTGACAAAAGATAGTAACTTTACTCATAAATAATACACCTTTTATTTAATCATCAAATGTCAATTACATTTGATCTATTACAAGTTTCAAAACAGCTATCTAATCATTAAAACTAATATCATCCTTCAGCCCACTGCTCCTCGCATGTTGTAAATTGTTAACCCTACTCAATACCTTCGTGAGGGGATCTGTTGGGTTCTCATCCGATGATACCCTCTTTACCACGAGGAGCCCTTCTTCCACCCGATGTCTTATGAAGTGATATTTCTTGTCGATGTGTCTGGATCAGCTATGATTCCTTGGTTCCTTGGTAAAGGCAATCTCACCCTCATTGTCACAGAAAATCTCCATAGGCTCTTTTACAGTTGGTACAAGTCCAAGGTCTCCTATGAAGTGTTGGATATAGTGTCTAAGTCCATAACTATATTTGGTATGTACTTGACCCGACCAGGCATGGTCCATTTGGGTTGCACTTCACCCGAACAATTTATGGATAATCTTTTGAGAATAGCACAAGTTATGATTTATTAATATATTAATATAAGATCATATTATTTAATTAGTATTGATCTATAATTAATCTAGGATTAATTTAGAGATCAAAAGTATTACTAATTAAATATGAGCATCTATATTTATATAGTGTGGGCTAAATGCTTATTTGGAATGGGCTAGGCTTGCATGGAAAGTCCATGGATACTCCATGGAGCTTTAACCCATGGATCTCATGGAAATCAAGAGACATGGGTATTAGGGTTTACATGGATGTAACCCTAATCCACCACACTATATAAAGGAGGCTTTGGTTCTTGAAATCACACAAGTTGAGGTGAGTAAAGTAAAAGGGCCGATTTCAAGATAGTAGTGACTATTCTCTCAAAGTTCCAAGTTTGTGGTGATTTGTGATTTCCATTTGAGGCATCCACACTATTGGTGCTAGGCTCTAAACTCCAAGCAATCAACTACAACTACAAGGTAAGTATTTCTACTAGTTTTATTTGATTCACGTTCCCCATGCCATGCTAGTTAGGATACGAACCTTGGAAAAATAATTATTTGCATGTATCTTAGACAAACATAGATCCAAGGTTTATTAGGGTTGCATGTACACTTAGGAAGTGTTAGAATGCTCAAAACCCATCAGTGGTATCAGAGCCTAGGCTTGTTTGTTTGATACTTGATGCAAAATATTGGAAAAAGTCGAAAAACTTGTTGTCTGCCTAATGAACCCGCCGAGTCCATGGGGGGACTCGCCGAGTTCATGTGTATCTTCATCCTACTCGGCGAGTAGGTTCGTGCACTCGACCAGTAGGAGCCACATAATGTAGATTTTCGACTTTTGCTACTGGAAATGGACTAGAAACATTACCCTAAACTGTTTTGGTGTTATAAAACTTGTTTTAGATGGTGTAACGTTTTTTCTAATCCATTTTCAATGGATAATATCAATTTTTCTGTAACATCCCGAAATATCAAGAGTAGAGTTGAAGGGCTAAAAGAGTAAGTTGTGAAAGAGTGACTCGGCGAGTCCATGGATGGACTCGGCGAGTAGAGTCGCGACTGGGTCGCGTGCTAAGTAGCCGACTCGGCGAGTCAGTGAGGAGGACTCGACGAGTAGGCGCTGATTGGAGAAAACCCTAATTCTCGGGGTTGAGCCCTATATAAAGAACATTATGTTTTCCTCCCAGCCTCCTTATCACCCCTTGAGCCCCAGAAAACCCTAAATCGCGGAGAAGCACCATTGTTGAGTGGATTGGAGCTTGGAGAAGTAATTGTTGAAGGAATTTTGGGAGATTGAAGGCTTGGAGCAAGGGGCTTTGCTTGGATTCGAATTACATTGCAGTTGGGGCATCTCTTGGAGGTAATATCTCGTTCTTGGGCTGTTATTATGTGTTTCTTCATTTTGGGGTTTGTGGGAACTTGTCTATGGATGTAATGGGAAGTCTAGAGGTTAGATCTGAGGTTGCTACCTCAGATCTAGAAGGGAGAAGAATCAGAGAGCATGAAAGTCCCTGTGTTGGAGTGTTTAGTGAAGCTTTCATGTCCCAAACCCTAGCCCAATGTGCAAATGGCCTAGATCTCTTTGGATTCACGTAAAGTTTGCCACTTTACGTGATGGATGAGTGGTAGGAGGCTAGATCTATGTTTTGGAGCAATTGCATGGCCTGGAATGCTTCCGAATGGATTCAGACCGGTGGTACTCGGCGAGTCACAT
The DNA here is from genome assembly GCF_002870075.4 of Lactuca sativa. Lineage (NCBI taxonomy): Eukaryota > Viridiplantae > Streptophyta > Magnoliopsida > Asterales > Asteraceae > Lactuca > Lactuca sativa. The sequence continues at coordinate 292,566,159 of NC_056630.2, read as the reverse complement.
GGGTGTACTCGACGAGTTGGATGAAGATGGCCTGGAACTCGGCGAGTTGTATGAACAACTCGACGAGTAGGTTGATGATAGTCTTGGACTCGGCGAGTCTGTTCTTGGACTCGACGAGTCTTGTCGAAGAGTCCCGATATTCCCTGGTTGAGTCGAGAATCGGTGAGTCAAGGGATGACTCGGTGAGTTGTGTGCGAGTGGACTCAGAGTTGTTGGACTCGGCGAGTCTCGGAGTGACTCGGCGAGTTAGGTCGCGGATTGAGTGAAGTTCTGATTATAGAAACTCGGCGAGTCATAGAGTTGACTCGGCGAGTAGGGTCAGTCAGGGTTGACTTTGACTGAGGACTTTGATTTTGACCAAGGGTTGACCGTTGACTTTTAGGGTTTGGTCAGCGATGTGGCCTTTGGGCCAAGAGAGGGGTAAAATAGTCTTTTACCCTTAAGAGGGTGCATTGAGAGGATTGATTCTAGTCTCGAGAGTTATAGTCATGAGAGTTTTGCCTTACGTGTTAGGCGGTGGCGAGTTCGAGATCCGAGTATGGAGATATCTGCTTTTTGCTTGCCAGGTGAGTCTTCTCACTATACTTTACCTTGAGTAGGTAACCAGAGTTATGTGACAGAGTATTTGTATGCTATGTATGTTATGTGTTGTACTGCATTATTTCTATGTGATTTATGCTGTGCATGGTTGCAGAGTTGGAACCGAAGGGTTCCTAGAGTTAGAACCGGAAGGTTCATAGAGTTAGAACCTGAGGGTTCACAGAGTTTGGGTGCACGGACCCATAGAGTTATAGCCTCGAGTGGCTTGTATGTGTTATGTGTGTGGTATTTTGGGGAACTCACTAAGCTTCGTGCTTACAGTGTTTTGTGTTTTGTTGTTTTCAGGTTTCTTTCAGTATCACGGTACGGCACCGGCTTGATTGTACACACCAGAGCAAGAGTCATATTTTGGAGGATCCTGGTTTTCTATGCAAGTGAAAATGGAGCTATGTTTTGTAATTTGATTATGAATGAGATTTTTAACAAGTGTTCTAAGAATAAAATGATTATTTAAAATGAAAGAATTGTTTTGAAATTTACGGTGTTACATTTTCATGATTATATGTGTTCATATGGTCTTGAAACTTTGATATGGATATTCATGTTCTTGATCTTATGAATTTAGATGATCATAGGAATTACTTGTAACCTACTTGGTAGTTTAATTCTTGATCATAATGTGTTTTAATGGAGTCCATAACTTGTCCTCAAGTTATGGAAAACCAAGAGTCACACTTGAATTAAAACCATTAAAAGAACACAAGAGTTAGAAAAATGAAGAGTCTTCATTTTTATTACTCTATTTAACTCATAAGTTACACGAAATGAAAAGTTTTGAAAGTTTAGAAAACTTTCCCTCAAGTTTTGGAACAAGTAAAGTCATATTAAAAACTTTAGTTCCAACCCTTAGAATTTTAAAAGTTAAAATTCAACCCTTATACTTATAATATTATAAGTTAATAATATATATATATATATATATATATATATATATATATATATATATATATATATATATATATATATATATATATATATATATGTATAGGATCAAATTCGTCTTACCGCTAGTACGCCTCATTCACGAAGCTAGTCTATAAGGTGGGTATAAGGTTGTTGCCTATAAAATGGCAACTTAATGGGTGTCCACTCTCGCCCACCGCTTGCTTGACTATTAAAGGGTCGTTAGCCGAACGGGTAGGACAAGGACTTATAAATTCTCATTAAAAGTATAATGAGAATACTAAAGTAACTAAGCTTTATTGAATTCCCAATCTTAGTTATTTTAGGAAAATGTGAATAAGGTGCTAATCCATGGAATTACACTTTACACTTTGTTTAAGTCGTTAGTGGAGCGTGTGTGGTTAACCGGCACACTAACTTGAACTTAACAAGGTAGGTGAAGGGTGACTTAATGTTTCTCATAGTATCGATGGAGCGTGTGTGGTTAACTGGAACATCGATTGAGGGGTAATACATTAAGGGTGCCACGTAATTTGCATGGTTACTTCACACCTTGTTTTGTGATCCTCGGCATCCCAGTCACAAAACCTGAAGGGCACACTCGAGATTGAAACTTGCCATTGAAGAAATTCAATGAATCTCAAAGAATCTAGGAGTTTCTAAACCAATTAAAACCTAATTAAAATTTCATTTTTCATGGTTGAAATTGGTGAATCGTCAGTCACTTACCTTCAAATATCTTATACCTTAGATTACGGCATCCCTCTTCTAAGTTATAACATATTGTGTTGGGTCCTAGCCTTAATACTACATTTGGGTGTTTTATTAAGGACTATCTCTAAATCTAATCTAATCTATTCCCCTTCTTTTCAGATGTCTTTCAATAACAATGCTTCTGGCTCTAACCCTACTAGCTATTTCTCTCTCATGAATCTTTGTGGGAGAGTCATCTTCGATGGATCCAACTTTGCTGATTGGATCAGGAACATCAGGATGGTCACTCGGTATGAGAACAAAGAATATGTTCTCGACAAGGAGCTAAGGTACCCGAGCTAACTACTACTCCTGAAGAGCTTCCTGATTATGAGGTACATGAAAGGGATGCTACAAAAGTAGCATGCATCATGATGGCCACCATGACAGCCGTGCTCCAAAAGTCCTACGAGGACTACTATCCTTTTGAGATGCACCAGGACTTGATGGACCGTTACCATCAGAGTGCTCGTCAAGAGCGATATGAAATAATCTCCTCCATGATAACAACCCGAATGAAGGATGGTGAACCCATCACGGGCCACATGCAGAAAATGCAAAGGTATGTGGATCGTTTACTGAAGCTGAATGTGAACTTCCCCGAGGAGTTAGCAATAGACATCATTTTTGCACTCCTTACCATCGTGTTATCATCAATTCCGCATGACATATCACATGAACAAGGAAGAAGTCACCCTCAGTAAACTTCAGGGACTCTTGAAGACCACGGAAAGTGGTCTAAAGGGTAAGTCGGTTGTTACTACTCCTACTCCTAATCCTACTGCGGCCAATGTATTGGCAATCGAGCATGGCAAAGGGAAGAAGAGAAAGAACTCTTCTAAGGGTACCAAGGGTAAGACCCTTGAAGGCTCCTCTTCAAGCAAAACCAAGAAAGGTTTTGTCAGTCCTTCTGCTAACCCTAATGAGGCTGAATGATTCTATTGTCATGAAAAGTCACACTGGAAGCGAAACTGCCCAAAGTACCAGCAAGATGTGAAGGATGGGAAAGTAAAACCCAACCATGCAGGTATATACACTATATTGTCTAATAACTCACCTCATTCTAAGTCTTGGGTCCTTGAAACCGGTTGTGGTATTCACATATGTTGTGATTTGCAGGGACTAAGAAGTAGTGAGAATGTGGAGCAACAAAAGATAAACTTGATCATGGGAAACAGGAAAGCTTCACCTGTCACCAAGATAGGAGTTTATTCCTTAGTGCTAAATAATGGGTTTACATTAGATTTGAATAAGTGTTATTATTCGCCAGAAATGGCAAGAAATGTTATTTCCTTTCATGCATTGTATAAACAAGGTTTTACCTGTTATTTTGATAATAATAATGGTAGTATTGATGCTTTCTTTAATAATGTTCATTATTTTAAAGCATTACCTTGTGATGGCGTGTATGAAATTGTATCTGTTGTAGATAATCTAGGAAATAATGTATTGTATATTGACTCTTCCACTAGCTTAGATAAAGCATCTTTATGGCATTGTCATCTTGGACATGTAAGCAAGAAACGCACAGGCCAACTCCAAAAGGATGGAGTCTTGGAGTCATTTGACCTAAAGTTAGATGGTAGTTGTGAATCTTGTTTGCTTGGTAAAATGAAAAAGTCACCTTTTACTGGCACTTGTCCTAGGGTGAAGGTTTGTTGGACCTCATACACACGGATGTATGTGGACCCTTCAGAACCGCCACAAGAGATGCTAATCGGTTTTATGTGACTTTCACTGATGATTTTAGTAGATATGGATATGTCTACTTAATCAAGCATAAGTCATAAACCTTTGAGAAATTGAAAGAGTTTAAGCAAGAAGTGGAGAATCAGTTGGGCAGGAACATTAAGATGCTTCGATCCGATCGTGGTGGTGAGTATATTAGTATTGAGTTCCTTGACTATCTTAAGGAATGTGGGATTATCTCACAATTGACACCTCCTAGGACACCACAGTTGAATGGTGTAGCTGAGAGGCGCAATCGTACCTAGTTGGACATGATTTGTTCCATGATGAGTCGAGCTTCGCTACCAATCTCATTTTGGGGGTATGCCTTAGAGACAGCCACCCATATCCTTAATCTAGTCCCTACAAAAAAGGTTGCCAAAACACCTCACGAGATGTGGACTGGAAAAGTTCCCAATCTAGACCACATCAAGATTTGGGGTTGTGAGGCTTTCGTGAGACGCGAGACTCACGATAAGCTCGAACCCCGAAGCGAAAGGTTTATTTTCATCGGCTATCCACAGAAATCCTTTGGCTACATCTTCTACAGACCCAGTGACAATGTGGTCTTTGTAGCAAGAAGAGGATTCTTTCGAGAGAGAGAATTCATGAGTCAAGGAGACAGTGGGAGGCAAATTGACCTTGAAGAACTTCAAGAGTCAAGTGATGAAGGAACCTCAAACCCTAGCCCTCAACCTGAGGAGGAAACTCCTGTGGAGCCAACTGAAGAATCTATATCTCTGAGGCGTTCCACCAGAGTTAGGAATGCACCTGAGCATTATTATGTTTTCCATATTACTGCAGAAGGTGAGACACTTATCAGTGATAACACATAGGTAAATCTGGATGAGCCTAACAGCTACACAGAAGCCATGGCAGGACCAGAGGCTGCTAAATGGAAAGAGGCTATGGATAGCGAGATACAGTCCATGTATGAGAATCAAGTTTGGAACTTGGTTGAAAATGTACCTGATCGTAAGGTAGTCGGGTGCAAATGGATCTTCAAGAAGAACACCGAGATGGATGGTAATGTACACACTTATAAGGAACGACTGGTTGCAAAGGGTTATTCTCAAACTCCGGGAGTTGATTATGATGAGACCTTTTCACCAGTGGCCAAGATTAAGTCTATTAGGGTTCTGTTAGCCATTGCTGCATTTCATGACTATGAAATATGGCAAATGGATGTCAAAACCGCTTTCCTTAATGGAAAGTTGGTTGAAGATGTTTACATGGTTCAGCCAGAGGATTTTCTCAGTACAGAGTACCCTAATAGAGTGTGTAAACTCGAGAAATCCATTTATGGATTGAAACAGGCACCTCACAGATGGAATCTTTGTTTTGATGAGAATGTCAAGGAATTTGGCTTTTCAAGGAGTGAAGATGAATCTTGTGTCTATATCAAGGCTAGTGGGAGCGTAGTCAGCTTTTTGGTACTGTATGTGGATGACATACTACTCATACGAAATGACATCCCAACCATAGGAAGTAAAGTCCTGGCTTGGGAAGTGTTTTGCTATAAAGGACCTTGGTGAAGCTGCCTATATCCTAGGGATAAGGATTTTGAGAAACAGGAGTAAAAGACTAATTGGACTTAGTCAAAGCACCTATGTGGACAAAGTGTTGAAAAGATTCAATATGCATAACTCCATGAAAGGTGACTTACCCATTCAGAGTAACGCCAGATTGAGTAAGACACAAAGCCCTAGTACAGAGGCTGAAATAGCATAAATGAGTCGACTACCTTATGCTTCAGCTGTAGGATCGATCATGTATGATATGACGTGTACTCGACCTGATGTAGCCTTTGCTTTGAGCTTGGTTAGCAGGTATCAGGGGAACCCTGGGTCCTTACGCTTAGTGGGAGTGATGACTTGAGAGTTGTAGGGTACAGTGATGCTAGCTTTCAGACTGACAGGGATAATTTCTGCACTCATTCGGGCTGGGTCTTTACCCTAAACGGAGGGGCAATTACTTGGAAAAGTTCCAAGCAGGAGACAGTGGCTGATTCCACTTGTGAATCAGAGTATATAGCAGCAAGCGAGGCAGCTAAGGAGGCTATATGGCTAAAGAACTTCATTGGAGACCTTGGAGTTGTACCAGCTATAAAGGATCCAATGGAAATTTTCTGTGACAGCGATAGTGCGGTTTCCTTAGCCAAGGAACCAAGAGATCATGGAAGATCTAGACACATTGACAAAAAATATGACTTCATCATACATCGAATAGATGAAGGAATCCTCGTGGCAAAGAGGGTATCATCGGACAAGAACCCAGCAGATCCCCTCACGAAAGGACTGACTCGGGCTAAGCATCTCCAGCATGCTCGGAGCATAGGGCTGAAGGATGATATTAGTTTTAGTAGTTAGATAATCTTGAAATTTGTAAAGTGTAATTGGCATTAGATGATGAATAAAAGGTGTTTTATTTATGAGCAAAGTGTTGCTATCTCTTGTCGATCGTTTACTATATTTCTTTTGCATGTTTTGACTTCCAGAATAATTATGTTTGGTATATCATATTATTCAAACCTCCACAGTCGGTCATATGTCGGAAGTAGGTATGAATCAAGACTGTCATGATTGGTTGCAGAGGTCTAAGGTATTGGACATGGCTATTGAAAAAGTTAAAAACTAACTTGATGATCGATTAGATCTATAAAACAGGTAAAGAAACAAACAAGTAAACAGCAAGAACACGATAATGGATCAAACGATGTCGAATGATTAATCAACAATCCTCAGAAGAGCTCGATAAAGAACTTCTACTGTAGAGGATTAAAGGGTTTACAAGAACGATAAAGAAATCTGTAAAGCTATCAATCGTATTCTGTAGTTCTCGATCGTTTTTCTAACATGCATGCAAGCACATTATTATATAGTAAACCCTACAAGCTCACGGTTGGACAGGCCCAAACCGGAGCACAAAACTTGGACTAAAGACGAGCCCAATGATGCAATACAAATAAATCTGCTACCCAACAATCTCCCCCTTTGCGTCAATTGGAGCGAGATCATTACTTCTTGCTTGGGCTAGCAGGAGCAGGAACTTTCTTCTTTACAGTCTGAAACAGACGCGAGATAAGGGCAAGTATTGTTTGTCTGAATCGGATGTACCACTGAATCATGTCGTCAAAGTATTTGATATCATCCGCTGCATTTTCCTTACACCTATGGATGATCCCCAACACGTGCTCTAGACAAGCAGTGGTATATAGATGTTTATCCGCTAAGGCAAAGAGACATTTCTGTCCTTCAGCCCTAGTGAACATGACCGAATTTCGCCTTGGGTCAATCTTTCCCATCTTCATCTGGTTCAGATCACTGGCTGAACCAACAGGAGATATCTTCGGTTTCTTCTTAAAGACATTGGCAATCTCCTGATCCATCAGGGCTACCTCCATGATATAACATACCAACATCCTTTTGAGATGGTCAATGATCGGACCATATTCAGCTTCATTCGTCAAAAGGATGTTGTGCAGAACAATCCAGTCAAGGGGATTGAGGTTCGGTAGATCTGCTAAAGATATGAGATGTTCGGTTTTTGCAGACCCTCTGATCACCCTGAACCGAACATTGATGAATCTCCCTTCAGAATAAGGCATCAGAACCCGAACGTTGACTATCTTTTGAGCGCTCCAGGTTTGATACTGAGGTTGAGCAGCCTTCAGATAGAACTCGATTAATTCCCGATCAACCTCCGGATGAGGATGAGGGACTTCGGCAACACAGGCGAAGGCGTGGAAGATAAACGCCTTTCAGGTTAAGGGCATGTCGAACTGCGAGTCAACAGAATTGTAGCAGTCGAAGGAGATCACCGGTTCGAGCCATAGGATGCTCTAAGTATCGATAGCCTCCTTAATCATTCTCTCTCGAGTCCAAGCAGTGAAAAGAGTCTTCCTGCTCTCGAGGAGATCGTGGGCTTCTTTTTGTTTGCGTTCAGCTTCTTCAACTTCTTGCGTCACACGAACATTGTCATTATCAACATTGCGACTATTTTTGCATTTCAGCAAGTCAGCAATGGTTTCTTGATCATCTTCCTCTTCATCCTCAGCTATCTTCTTTCCTTTATCCTTCACACCCGAACCCGAAGTTTGACCTGAAGGAGGTTCGGTTGTGTGAGCAACTTTTGAGGAAGAAGGTGGTTTCGATCCGGACTTCACTTCTCCCCCTTGTTTCGGAGTGGACACGAAACTAGGTAGTCCTTCTATTTTACTGAGGAGGTCCAGGGCAGGAGCAAGTTTTTCAGCAAAGGTTCGCCTCACAGAGTGGTTCAAGATCGGATCGTGTGCTTCCAGGATGTTGGATATGGCAGAGTGCACATCCGAAACACATGTCTTGATGACCTCCCGTTCAGATCGAAGAGAGTCAAGTTGTTGCTGAGAGTTGGAAAGCTGAGCGCTCTTGACCTTGAGGGCGGTGGTTTTGCTTGCGAGAACGTCCATCAACGAGTTTTATGCGGCCAGATCCTCTTGGAGTTTAGAGAGGCGCTTGTCGATGGAGGCACGAAGGGCCGAGTTGTCATCATTGATTGATTGGCGAAGGGTGGCAAACGACTTTAACTCCGTGGAGACGAACGTGGCCAATTGTTGAACAATTGGTTCCAACGTTGTCTTTGTAGCATCGACACTCTCCTGTAAAGATTTTAACAGGGTAGAGGCGTCAGAGAATAGTTTATCGACTTTTTCGGTCGCTGCCTCACAAGCTTTTGTCGAGGCATCTATGGCGGCAGTGGCAGAAGCGACTGAATCTTGCTGAGCCCTGGAGAAGGCATCAACAATCTTCTGAAGAGCAGCTTCAAAGAGAGATGACTGAGAATTGGAGGAGGAAGCAATGAGCAAATCGACCTTCTCATGCAACTCCTTAAGGTGCTTCTTTGTTACTGGAGCATCCTCATCATCGTCACTTTGCACCTGAAACGGACTGAAATAGACCGAATCAAATTGCATGTTCTCCCCGCCAAGGAAGGGGTTATCTCCATCAGAGGCATGATCGGGAGATGGTGGTGGTGGTGAAGCTGGTGGTGGTTCGGTTGTATGGGTGGGTTCTGGATGGGTTGTTTCGGGTGTAGGTGTAGGTGTAGGTGTAGGTTCGGGTGTAGGTGTAGGTGTAGGTGTATGGGTTCGGTTACTGGTGGTGGTTCGGTTGCATCGGTATGAACCCCCGTATCAGATACGTTGGTTGTAACCTTTGCAGTGGCTGTTGTGGTTGTATCAGTGAAAATGGGTGGTGGTATAGGGATAGAGGTTTTAGAATGTTGGTAGTGGGGGTTATGGTGGGAATGGAAGTGGGAATTGTTTGAGTAGGAGAGGGAATTGGTGAGTTATGGATTTCCATGTCAGGGGTAGGTGATCTGGGTGGGGTGTTGCCTCTTGGAGGGGTGTTGCCTCTTTGAGAGCCGTCTGAATCCGAACTCTCACCCTCTGACTCACTGGAAGAGGAAGCGATAATGAGCTTTCGCTTAGGTTGAGTCTTTCGCCTCCTCTGCTGCGGGGACTGAGCAGCCTTAGTAGCTTTCCTCTTTTTAGGAGAAGGACCTTTATCCCCTTTCGCCACTTGCTTCCCTTTTTCTGCCTTTTTGCCTCTATGAACAGGCTTATCAGCATCATGAATGGACTCGAGCATCTCCTGCGTGAGTTCCCTCGGACCGGACTGCTTAAACTCCTTGTAAGTCCGAATGATCCTGCTATCACCTGGAACATCACCGTACATGGTCTCCGGAATGGAACCAATGAAAGAGAATTTCGATGCATCTGAGACGATGATCTTCGTGGTATGGAATGTACCAATCGAAGACATCGATGCACCAGCAACTCTGGGGACATCGTGCTTATCCATCGCCCACTTAGTAATGATTGTCCAAAACCAGGCATACGACACCTCAGAATATCGTGAAGAGGAGGATAAACTCTGGATGAGTTGTTGCCAGAGAACCAACCCATAGTCGACATTGACGCCGTTGTAAACTCCGTACATGATGGAGAGGAAGAGTCGACTGGAGCCATCTGAACCGGAGCTCCGTTCTGAGAGACCCTGGAAGAGTACAGTGAACATGCCGTTCCACTGTGGCGGCAAACACAACTTTTTAAACTTTGCGACGGAGGTGAGCACCTCCGTGTACCCCATATTATAAAACATATTGTAGAGATGGCCCAACGGAATTGTCTCCGGATTAACCCTTGAAGGGTCAGCAGCAAACCCTAGCAATGAGCCAAATCGTTGCCTGGAAATCGAGGCTTTGTGATCAGAAACCTCGAAGAAGATTCTATCAACTGCTTTATCATAATGTGCAGTCGCATAGATTTGTGATAAAAGCTCCATGGGCACTGATTCCACCCGTGAAAGTGCAGGTGCGATTGGGGAATACTTCAGGCACTCGATGATCGGGAGCATGTAGGAGTCGTACGCCTGAGGGGTTAAATCGATCACCAAACACTGTTGAGGGCGAATGGGAAGGATGTGAGAAGTAGCGTGAACAGACGATGATTCTGCCATTGTTGAAGTTGGGAAGAAGATGATGAACAGTAAGGGTTTTAGGGAATTTTTGCTCTCTTGGATATTTGGACGCAGTAAAGAGGTAAATGGGAGAGGAAGTCGCCTTTTATAGTGGTTTGCAGGAGAGAGAAAAATCTGTTCAAATCTTCTATCGAAATACGAAAGGTTTTCCCCGGAATTTGACTGATGCGTGACAGGTAAGGTAAGCGATGATCACGCATGAGAGAGAATGTCAGATTCCTTGGAACGCGCCGCTCAACAAGCACCGTTTCTGAAGAAACCGTTTCAAATTCACACACGCCTTGCTGTGCCAGAGAGGAACCTTTTCAAATTCGCACACGCGTCCACAACGTCAGTTAAAGAATGGACGTTTCAAATTCGCATGTGTTCCCTTTTTACCGCCGGTTAAAATTCAATCCATAAGACTCCCGCCTGAGTCAGCAACTCTTCATCTTATCCTTGTAACGGCATCTTCTTAAGAATACGCCCACGTGGATTTATCTTGACCACGTCTTTATAATTAATCACCGAACCAATGAAAAGCCTGTAATTATTAGAACCAGAATTTTGGAAAATCAAAGATTTTCGTGCTAAGAGTGTAAAATGAAAAGAAATAAAGCAAATCTTTTTAGGAATAAATGTGATGTCAATAATGACACGAAACAAATGATCCCGGGCACGAATCTCTTCCTTCAAAGTCAAGAGAGACCTTAAAGTGTTAATGTGGTTTCCCGTTGAATAACGATCAAACATTTATTGAGAAGTGTTGAAAGGCTTCTTTTAATTAGGCTCCTTAGGGTGGCTTTAGCTTTGATTCAACAGTCCTAATCTTGAAATAAGATAGAAAGTGAACAAAGTACTTGTGAGACCGGTGTAGTCTGTTGAACAAGTAGGCATGAAATAATTTTCAAGTGGCTTGGAAAATATAAAATCTCAAAAAAAAAAAATTGGATCCCTAGGGAAGAAACGTTATGGTGTTTAACAATTTCATAGGAATCACACAAAAAGAAAAAACTTGAGATTTCATGAGGATACGTCCGTCAATTCATTAGTGAAAACTTGAGCAAATTAATTGTTCACCGTCAATTCAGATTTGGTGTTGAATTTTGGGTTTCACTCAGCTCGTAGTGGCACGAAACTAAGATCATAAACACAGTTTTTGAGTAACCATAAACCTCAGTGGTAATTTCTGAGAGTCTCAAGGGTTACATTGAGGAAACGAATTTAATGGAGAAATATAATGGAGATGGTGTAAGAAAGAAAAGTACCTCTGCTATAAAAGTAGGACCAAGCAGAAAACTCTTATCTCATGTGAGAAGAGAGTTAGGTAGCTCTTGATTAGAATAAATCTAATAGCCTAATTGGGAAGACAAGGTTTGTGTATACCAAGTCATTAAGGCCGTTATTCAGAATCTGATGAGACTTTGGGCACATACAACAGCATGCTTCTAGGGACACTTAAATAATCCATTAAAAAAAACTCTCACAATCGAAAGAAACACATATAAAAATTAAAGACCAAAAAAAATAAAGAAGAGAAAAAATATTTTTGGAGTTTTGGATATATATAAAAAATAAAAAATAACAAAGTAAAAAAAATAAGACTCAGAAAGAAATTAAAAAGAGTTAAAAATTCTGAAAAACCGAACCCGAGCATTCGGTTGGTTTCGGTTGAGAAAAATTCTGAAAAACCGAACCCGAGCATTCGGTTGGTTTCGGTTTTGAAAAAATTTTAGAAACCGAACCCGAGCGTTCGGTTGGTTTCGGTTTTGAAAAATTTTGAAAAACCGAACCCGAGCGTTCGGTTGGTTTCGGTTTTGAAAAATTTTGAAAAACCAAACCCGAGCGTTCGGTTGGTTTCGGTTTTGAAAAATTTTGGAAAACCGAACCCGAACCTTCGGTAGGTTTCGGTTTTGAAAAATTTTTAGAAACCAAGGAATTTAGACATTCAAATAGGAAATACTTTAGACAAATAGATAAACAACTTTATACAAGAAATATACAACTAAGAAAACTACCTTTGAAATGATGAGCGATTGCAGATGATTCAAACGAACCTAAACGTTCGGTTTATTTCGCTTCTTCCGTTTGAGATCGAGAGGAAGTTTGTGGTACTGACTCTGATTCCATCATACCTAGCCCTTGTAAAATTTTGTTGAATGATGCTTCAGGAAGAGCTTTGGTAAAGACATCAGCCAGTTGATCAGTGGTTCTAACAAAGTGTACTTCAACGTTTCCATCTTCCACATGATCTTTGATGAAGTGATACCTCAGTGCTATGTGTTTGGTTTTGGAGTGTTGCACTGGGTTATGACAGATCCTAATTGCACTTTCAGAGTCACAATATAGTGGGATCTTTTTCATATTGAGTCCATAGTCCCTGAGTTGACTCTGGATCCAAATCACTTGAGAGGTACAGGATGCAGCTGCAATGTATTATGCTTCAGCTGTGGACAAAGACACACATGTTTGTTTCTTCGATTGCCAGCTAACCAACTTCCCGTCAAGGAATTGGCAGCCACCAGTTGTGCTTTTTCTGTCGAGTCCACAACCTCCAAGGTCTGCATCTGAATAGGCTTGAACGAAGAAGCCTGAGTTGGAAGGATACCATAGACCTAGAGAGGTGGTTCGCTTGAGATAGCATAGAATGTTCTTCACTGCAAGCATGTGAGGTTCACGTGGGTTTGCCTGAAATCTAGCACAATAACAAACTGAAAACATTATGTCAGGCCTGCTAGCAGTGAGATACATCAATGAGCCTATCATCTGACAATAAAGCGTAATATCAATAGCCGGTTTGTCCAGGGATGGGGTGAGCTTGGTGCCGAACGCCATTGGAACTTTAACTTTGGAATCTCCCATCATGCCAAATTTTGCAAGGAGAGTTTTCGTGTAAGCTTCCTGATTAATAAAGATGCCTTCGGATCCCTGTCTAATATTTAAACCAAGGAAAAAGTTAATAGGACCCATTGAGCTCATTTCAAATTTAGTCTCCATCAGCTTTCTGAATTCAACTGTGAGGCCAGGATTCGTTGAGCCAAAGATGATATCATCGACATAAATTTGAACGATCATAAGGTGGTTACCTTCCTTCTTGCGAAAGAAGGTTGGGTCAACCGAACCTTGTTTGAATTTGGACATCTTTAAGAATTTAGTCAGCATTTCATACTAGGCTCTTGGAGCTTGTTTCAGTCCATACACGGCTTTATCCAGAATATAACAATGATTAGGATACCTTTCATTTACGAAGCCAGGAGGTTGCTCCACATACACAGTTTCTTCAAGTTCACCATTGAGGAATGCACACTTGACATCCATTTGGTAAACCTCAAAGTTTTTAGGGGCAGCATAGGCTAGAAATATTCTTACAGATTCCAGCCTAGCTACAGGAGCGAAAGTCTCTTCATAGTCAATGCCTTCCTCCTGACAGTATCCTTTCACAACCAGACGAGCTTTGTTTCGAATTACGTTTCCTTCCTTGTCCATTTTGTTCCTAAAGACCCATTTGAGACCAACAACCGAGGCATCTGGAGGAGTTGGAATAAGACGCCAGACTTTGTTCCTCTCGAATTCGTTCAATTCATCTTGCATGGCTTGAACCCAATCGGAGTGATCAAGAGCAGTATTAACTGTCTTTGGTTCAACTTTTGATACGAATGAGTTAAACATGTAGAATTCGACTTTTGAAAACAAGGAAGTCTGTTTTGCCTTGAGTTGTGATCAAGTCAGAACCTTTTCAGATACATCACCAACAACTTGAGAGACAGGATGATCTCTGGTCCATTTGGTGAGAGGTGGGTAGTTTGGATCAAAGGTTGGATCTAATTCAGCGTTTATCATTTCTTCTGGTTCGGACTGGCTTTCATAGTCGTAATACATGTCAGCATGCTCCCCCTCGGTAGATGAGCTTTCAGGAATGTCTTGAGAAACTTGAGCTTCCGGGGTTTCTTGTGGTGCTGAGCTTGTGGGCGTTGATGCATCTTCGGATGGTGAGGCACTTTCGGTTGGCAAAGTGCTTTCGTTTGGCAAAGAGCTTGGCTCCCCCTCAACTTGTGAGCTTGGCTGGGATGATGGTGGTTGATTCTCCCCCTCGACTGAAGCATTGGGTGATGGAGGCTCATCAGAACTTGATCCTCCTTCATTCATTCTTCTTGCAATGTCTTCAACAATTTGCTTCATATGATCTACCTTGTTGTCTGCTGCACTGGCTTCAGAGAGAGTAGCCTTCTCTGGTTCGTCGAATAGCTCCATGAACTGCTCGAATAGATTAGCGATCGAGGCTGTGACTTGGCCAGTTTGAGGAAAGATTTCCCCAGCTGTGTCTTCGTTGGCCTTTAGCTTTTTGACATAGCTATCATCAAAAGTCACGTAGTAAGTTTCTTCTATTCTCCTCAAATGCTTATTTAATACCCTGTACGCTTTAGAAGTGAGAGAGTAGCCCAGAAAGATTCCTTCGTCGGCTTTGACATCGAACTTGTTGCGGTGTTCTTTGGTATTGAAAATGAAACACCTTGAACCGAACACATGGAAGAACTTCACATTTGGCTTCCTGTTGTTGAGAATCTCATAAGGAGTGAGCGTGAATCGCTTGTTAAGATATGACCTGTTCTGTGTAAAACAAGCAGCAGAAATAGCATCAGCCCAAAAATAAAGAGGTAAAGAAGCGAAACATAGCATGGTTCAGGCTGCTTCACACAAAGACCGGTTTCGTCTTTCGACAATCCTGTTTTGTTGAGGTGTGTAGGGAGCTGAGAAGTTGTGACTGATTCCCTTTTCTGCCAGGAATTCTTCGAATTCTCTATTTTTGAATTCCAGACCATTGTCGCTCCTGATGTTGCGAATGACCTTCTTCAGCTGTACTTCAATCTGCTTGATGAACACCTTTAGCTTGTAATTCGCTTCAGATCTAAGCTTCAGAAAGAACACCCAAGTAAAACGTGAAAAATCATCAACAATAACAAGAATATACTTGCTATCACCGATGTTTTCGATAGATGATGGACCACACAAATCAATATGAAGTAATTCTAGTGGTTCAACAGCTTTAGTGTTTATTATAGATGGATGACTTTGACGACTCTGCTTCCCCATTTCACATGCAGCACACAGATGGTCTCTATTGAACTTGAGCAATGGAAGACCTCGAACATGACCTCCAGTGACAAGTTTGTTGATGTCCTTAAAGTTAAGATGAGAGAGCCTTCGGTGCCACAGCCAGCTTTCGTCAGATTGCGCTTTTGATAACAAGCAGATAGTTGGGTTTCCTTTGATGGGTTTGAGGTTTAGAGGAAACATTTCACCCTTACGCTCCGATTTGAGAATAACTCTTTTCGTCTTCTTCTCAATTATTTCAGAACCCTCATCGTCGAATGAGACTCTGAGACCAGTACCTCCAACAAGCTGAGATACACTGATGAGGTTGTGTTGTAGCCCTTCCACATATGCAACCTTCCTTATCGTGAAATCACCGTTTGTAATCATTCCATAGCCTTTTATGGTGCCGAAAGAGTTGTTCCCGAACTTGACGTTTCCACCATTTGAAAGAGACCTGTATTCCCTTAGCTCTTCCTTCCTTCCTGTCATGTGACGCGAGCAGCCACTATCAATGTACCATTCTTCGTCAAACTGCTCGTCACTGATAACCTGCAAAAATTAAGCAGATTTAGGAACCCAAAGTTTCTTGGGTCCTCGTGAGCCTTTCATAGGAACAGGAATAGTAAGAGAGATGTCAACTAAATATGTTCTTTTTATTAGTGTTGTTTCATCTTTCTTTTTGATGGTAAAAACTTTACTTTTATTGGGATTTAATGCTTTCGGTTCAGATTCAGGTTTAACTAATTCCTTTTTGTTCAGCTGATGATTGAGATTTTTGAGAAGAAACAGAATGGAATTTAGAATGAGGTTGAGAGGAATTAGAAGCATTTGAAGAATTAGCAGAGTGAGAGTGAGAGAGCTTAGATTGAGATGACTTCTTGACTAGAGACTCTAGGTGACCCTTTTGCTTTTGATCATTAGTGGGACTGACACCAGAGTTTTGATCTCTTTTGATTTCAGAACCGAACCTTTGCTTTCGGTTGATGTAGTTCTCTGAACCGAACTTCTGCTTTCGGTTGGAATCATTTTCTGAACCGAACCTTTGCTTTTGGTTGATATTTTTCTCCGAACCGAACCTCTGCTTTCGGTTGTTGTTGCTCTCTTGAGATTCAACAGGACTCTTCTCTGACTTTAAGTTCTTGTCTTGATGCGAGAAATAGGCATTTTGAGATTGCCAAAACTGTTTTCTTTCAGAGAGATTCTTCCTGTATCTCTGATTCCTTTGACGTTTTTGATCTCTCATCTGCTTCGGTTGATGATGGATGTTAGCTTTCGGTTTCAGTTTTTCTTTGGCTGGTTCACTCTGAACTGAGGAAGTTTCACTTGAAGTTGTGACTTCTTTTGCTAGAATTCCTTTTTCTTGAGGAATGTCTTTCGTACCGCTTGTGCTTGGCACATCGAAGTTATCAGGTTTATTCAAGGGTTCTGGTACGTATCTCCCTTTGCTTTTCCATGAGGTCCTTTCAGACAAACCTACTGTTTCATCAGCATTATCGATTGGAGCTGACCAGAAGAACTCATCGCAGCCATCAGCATTGTCTTCGTTTACAATAGCTGTGAGTTCAGCAGTCTGATGTTCGGTTACGCCTGTGACCTTGTATACCTGATTTGGAGTGATTCTAACCTTTTGATATACTACGGCCTTCTCTGGAAGAATCGGGATATTTTGTTGGGACAAACAAGCGAACTCTACTGAATTTTCTGAAATTAGATTCTTGTGGTTTTCGGGTTCGCTTTTTACAAATTCTGAGCAGTCAACCGTATCCTCTACAGAAATTCCACTCATATTATCATCCTCATTAAGCTCAGATGCATTTTCAACATCAATTTTATTTTCTGAGCTCAAGTTGGCGTTTAAAGAATCTAATTTTTGTATGGTTTCGGTTCTCAGTTTCAGTTTATCATTTTCATCCAAAAGGTTTTTAAGCATGTCCTTATGGTCCTTGGATTTAATGAAAGATTCTATTTTGTCCAGTCCATACATGTACGTCGGATTAACGTCCTCAGATGAAATAACACTCTCACAATTATACGCCTCAGCATCAATTTCATCCTCCTTAAATTCAAGGAAGGGTAAAATCATGTGATGAATCTTTTGTCCTATTTCACAATCCAAATGAAGCTGAGTAATATTAGTGTAAAGACGTTTGGCAATTAAACAAAAAACATTTCGCTATTTCAACAACTTTAAATTGTCTCTCTGTAAATAAATGTTTTCATCTTTTGTTTTGATTAATTCCGACTCCTTTAGTTCGATCCACATGCGCCGTTCCTCACTCTTCGAAGACACCCTGCTTACTTGGTCAGTTAGGTTAGAATTGGTGACTCGAGTTTGAGTTAAACTACTATCTAGATGAGAGATTCTTGAATTAACACTTTTTAGTTCTTTTTCATATGACCTTTGTGGGACTTTAAATGAGACAAAGATGGATTGTACCTTCTTGATCAGTTCATCGAGCTCGTTGAACTGCACGCTGAGCGGCTTAGCTGTAAAGCACATATCCTGTTGCTCCTTCGGTTCATTACTCCCACCTTCAGTGTTGTATCCCCTCATCTGAGATACGTCGGACACCATCAAACACCTTCCTCCACCGCTTTCTTCTTTAGCCACACAGGCCTTTCCATGAGAAGGCTTCCTCACTTCATCGTCTTCAGAGTCGGTTGACCAAACTTCCACGCCACCGAACTCGTCATCAGCAACCGAACCCTGCACAATTAGAGCGTTCATAGAAGGGTTAGCGGTAGATTTCTTCTTCCTTATCTCATCAAGCTTTTTCTGCAGCAAAGCTTCCTCATCCTTTTCATCCATCTTTTTAAGGACACAATCCTTTGCATAGTGGTTCTTTCCACCACAATAGTAACAGCTTACTCCAGAATCACCTTCTGCCTTCGGTTCCTTTTTAGACTCTTCAACCTTCGGTTCATTATTAACTTTTTCAGAACTATAACTCCCCTGCCAGTTTCGGTTTTTGTTGGAGGGAAATCTCTTTTTGATGAACCTCTTGGGGTTGGACACCATCATAGCATAATCCTCAGACGTGAGGTCATAATCTTCCAATTTGAGGTCTTCGTCCTCCATTGCAGCTTTACTTTTGGACAGGAGGGCTAACGAACCTAGGCTTGAAACCACATTCTTCTCCTACAACACAATCTTCTCCTGAGATTTGAGAATGCCCACCAGTTTCGCCAAGGAATATGATTTAAATTGCTCGTGGGCTTTAACTGTGGACATGACTGCTCTCCATTCTGATCTTAGACCATTTAAGAACATAACCTTCTGTTCAATAAGCTTCCTTTCGATGTCATGTTTGATCATCTTGCTAAGAAGATGATTGAAGCGATCGAACGTTTGGGTCACGGTTTCTTCAGTTCCTTGCCTGAATTCACCAAACTCAGACAAGAGTAATGTTTGAATGGAATGTTCTAGATCTTCGTCTGTAGAGTACAGTTCACGTAATCTGTCCCATATTTCTTTTGCCGTCGTGCATGAACTTACCAGCTTGAAAGTGTCGGACTGAAGGGCGAATCTGATCAATCTTAACGCCTTGATATTGCACTGAAATTTATCTTTTTCATCTTGCGCAATATCTTTAACATCTTTCAGAAGATCATTATACTCCTTTTGAGTTTTAATAATCCTTGACGTTGCAGAATGAGAAAACGGTCCATTAATGATTGCTTCCCAGATGAGGTATCCATTATCCTCAGATCCTATAACATAATCTTCAAAGTGATGCGCCCAGACTTCATAATCATGGGTGTACAGGATGGGAATCTTTGTTGTTGATCCAATGTTGTTTGAAATATTGATGGGATTCGATTGCGACTCTTCCATAATGATCGAATAACCTGTTCAAAGATCAGACTTGTAATAAATCAAATTAGGGCAAAACAATAAATATCGAGATACGTCAATAATGAGATGACGGCTCAATAAATATCAGTAATTGCGGAATAACCCTAATCGAAACTTTTTTCACAGAAAAGAAGTGTATCAATTACACAGCCTCCTGCTCTGATACCAATTGAAAAGTTAAAAACTAACTTGATGATCGATTAGATCTATAAAAAAGGTAAAGAAACAAACAAGTAAATAGCAAGAACACGATAATGGATCAAACGATGTCGAATGATTAATCAACAATCCTCAAAAGAGCTCGATAAAGAACTTCTAATGTAGAGGATTAAAGGGTTTACAAGAACGATAAAGAAATTTGTAAAGCTATCAATCGTATTCTGTAGTTCTCGATCATTTTTCTAACATACATGCAAGCACATTATTATATAGTAAACCCTACAAGCTCACGGTTGGACAGGCCCAAACTGGAGCACAAAACTTGGACTAAAGACGAGCCCAATGACGCAATACAAATAAATCTGCTACCCAACAGCTACAACAATCATGAGTGCTCATAAGTTCTGAGCATTGGACTCAACCCACGCTCATTGGAATCACTTCATGGAATTTATCTCGAGTGATCGTGAGACGGTAATATCATATAAGTCTTCAAACCTAGAGATATGATTTGTTACTTACGAGTTGGTTATGCATTGATTGTACGAAAACGCATTGGTAACTCAATGTTATAATACGTGCCTTTGTGTATAATTCAATGAGTGGTAGAACAAACATATGAGTCGAAGTTTATTTGTTCCTTCTAGGATTAGAAGCGATATCTGGGCCCCTCGATGATTTTGTTTTGACCTATGTACCGGGCCCGGTCAGAACTAAATTGATTTGTTCAAGTAAGTTCTATGTCAAACAAACCGGAAATCAGGAAACAAATGTTGGACAATAAGTAAGACCATGTTCCATGTATTTGTTCGGCTGATATCTAGAACAGAGGATTATATGATCACTTATCTAAAATGGCGCGTTCTAGTTCAACAGAGTTTAAAGAGCTACGATTGTTGATCGGTTCCTGAAGTCATACTTGCAACTATAGTTATTAGACTTATCCAAGTGCGAGACTGTTGGATATAGTGTCTAAGTCCATAACTATATTTGGTATGTACTTGACCCGACCCGGCATGGTCCATTTGGGTTGCACTTCACCCGAACAATTTATGGATAATCTTTTGAGAATAGCACAAGTTATGATTTATAAATATATTATAAGGTCTAATATATTAATATAAGATCATATTAATTAATTAGTATTGATCTATAATTAGTCTAGGATTAATTTAGAGATCAAAAGTATTACTAATTAAATATGGGCTTCTATATTTATATAGTGTGGGCTAATGCTTATTTAGAATGGGCTAGGCTTGCATGGAAAGTCCATGGATACTCCATGGAGCTTTAACCCATGTATCTCATGGAAATGAAGAGACATGGGTATTAGGGTTTACATGGATGTAACCCTAATCCACCACACTATATAAAGGAGGCTTTGGTTCTTGAAATCACACAAGTTGAGGTGAGTAAAGTAAGAGGGCCGATTTCAAGATAGTAGCGACTATTCTCTCAAAGTTCCAAGTTTGTGGTGATTTGTGATTTCCATTTGAGGCGTCCAGACTATTGGTGCTAGGCTCTAAAACTCCAAGCAATCAACTACAACTACAATGTAAGTATTTCTACTAGCTTTATTTGATTCAAGTTCCCCATGCCATGCTAGTTAGGATATGAACCTTGGAAAAATAATTATTTGCATGTATCTTAGACAAACATAGATCCAAGGTTTATTAGGGTTGCATGTACACTTAGGAAGTTTTAGAATGCTCAAAACCCATCATGAAGTTCTTCATCCATATTGCCTCCTTCAACACTTCGCTTGCTACTATGTACTCTGATTCGCATGTTGAATCAGCTATAGTCTCCTGTTTGGAACTTTTCCAAGTTATCGCTCCTCCATTCAAGGTAAAAACCCAGCCCAACTGAAATCGGAAATTATCTATGTCGGTCTGAAAGTTGGCGTCACTATACCCTATGACTCTTAAGTCATCACTCCCACCAAGAGTAAGGACACAGTCCTTAGTCCTGCGTAGGTACATAGGAATATTCTTTACTATGGTCCAGTGAGCTTTACCAGGATTCCCTTGATATCCTTTAAACATGCTCAAAGCAAAGGCTACATCAAGGTGAGTACAATTCATAACATACATGATCGAGCCAACTGCAGAAGCATATAGTACTCGACTCATCTCAGCTATCTCAGCCTCTGTACTCGGATTCTGAGTCTTACTGAGTTTGGTATTTCTTTGGATAGGTAAGTCACCTTTTCTTGGAGTTCTCCATGCTGAAACGCTTCGACACCTTGTCCAAGTAGGTACTTTGACTAAGTACAATTAGTTTGTTACTCCTGTTTCCTAATATCCTTATCCCTAAGATGTAAGCAGCTTATCCAAGGTCCTTCATAGAGAAACACTTCCCAAGCCTGGACTTAACCTCCTGTAAGGTTGGAATATAATTTCCTATGAGTAGTATGTCATCCACATACAACACCAGAAAGCTAGCTGTCCTCCCACTTGCTTTGACATACACGGGACTCATCCTCGCTTCGCGAAAATCCAAACTCTTTGACTTTCTCATCGAAACAAAGATTCCATATGCGAGATGCTTGCTTCAATCCATAAATAGATTTCTCAAGCTTACACACTCTATTAGGTTACTTTGCATTGACAAAACCCTCTGGCTAACTCATGTAAACATCTTCAGCCAACTTTCCATTAAGGAAAGCGGTTTTGAGATCCATTTTCCATATTTCATAGTCATGAAATTCAGCTATGGTTAACATAACCCGAATAGATTTAATCTTCGGTACTGGTGAGAAGTTCTCATCATAGTGAACTCCATGAGTTTGAGTAAAGCCCTTCTCAACCATTTGCGCCTTATCTGTGTATACTTTCCCATCAATGTTGGTCTTCTTCTTGTAGATCCATTTTCACCCGACTGTCTTACAACCCAGTACATTTTCAACCAAGTTCCAAACTTGATTGTCATACATAGACTGAATCTTGTTGTCCATTGCCTCTTTCCATTTAGCAGACTCGTGGCCTGCCATGGCTTCCTTGTAGTTGTTAGGTTCATCCATATTTATCAATGTACTATCACTGATAAATCTATCGTCCTCAGATGTTATATGAAAACCATATAACACAGGTGGAACACTAACTCTACTAGAACGCCTCAGAGGTAAGGACTAGTCACTCGGTTCAACAGGAGTTTCCTCCTCGGGTTGAGCGCTGGTGTATGAGGTTCCTTCATCACTTAACTCTTGAAGCTCTTCAAGGTCAATTTGCCTCCCACTGTCCTCTTGGCATATGAGTTCTCTCTCATGAAAGACTCATCTACTCACAACGAAGAAAACATTGTCACTCGGTCTATAGAAGAGATATCCAAAGGATTTATTTTGGTAGCCAATGAAAATACATCGCTCACTACGAGGTTCGAGCTTGTCATGAGTCTCTCGTCTCACGAAAGCCTCGCAACCCCAAAGTTTGATGTGATCCAACGAGGGAACCTTCCCTGTCCACATCTCGTGAGGCGTTTTGGCAACCTTCTTATAGGGACTAAATTAAGGATATGGGCGGCAGTCTCTAAGGCATACCCCCAGAATGAGATAAGTAACGAAGCTCGACTCATCATAGAACGAACCACGTCCAACAAGGTTTGATTACGCCTCTCAGCAAAACCATTAAGTTGTGGTGTCCTAGGTGGCGTCAATTGTGAAACAATCCCACATTCCATAAGATAGTCTTGGAACTCGATACTAAGGTACTCACCACCCCGATCAGATCGGAGCATCTTTATCTTCCTGCCCAGCTGATTCTCCACTTCTTGTTTAAACTCTTTGAATCTTTCAAAGGTTTCTAACTTATGTTTTATTAAGTAGATATAGGCATATCTGCTGTAATCATCAATAAAAGTCACCTAATCCAACAACACAGTCGTTTTGGGTTGCCCTCAAACCTAGCAACTGGATAAGGAAATTATGAAAGGAGAGATATTAATTTTATAATAAGATTAATAAATTAATATAAATGATTTATTAATATGTTAAAAGAATAATATATTAATCAGAAATCATAATGTATAATTAATAGTTAGCCAGAAATTAACTAGAATTGATTTTGTGGTTAATTGTATTAATTATAAAGTGTAGGGACTGGTTTGTAATTATCCAGTAGTTGAGTGGAAGGTTCCAGAACCTCCTTGGAAGGGGGTGGACAAAATCTATAGGAGAAACCCTAACGATTTTGTCCAAGGGTCATAGATAAGGCCTTTGGATAAGCTTAGGCCCTAAGCAAAGGAACATTAGGGTTTTCCCTAAACCCTAGCCACCTTAACTATATAAGGAGGCATTGGGCTCCCAAAATCAGCCACTCCTTCCTTTGAAGAAACCCTAGGCCAAAAATTGCATACCCTAGCCTCTCTCCTCATAAGTTTCCTTCTTGTTAGCTCATGGGTGT
This sequence comes from Lactuca sativa, assembly GCF_002870075.4. Lineage (NCBI taxonomy): Eukaryota > Viridiplantae > Streptophyta > Magnoliopsida > Asterales > Asteraceae > Lactuca > Lactuca sativa. Next base: position 292,542,169 of record NC_056630.2, on the reverse strand, counting down.
GATTCCATTAGAGGCATTGCATTTGTGGTGCTAAGCTTCAACCAAGATCAAGATCAAAAGGATTACCAATTGTTTACTATAACAACTCAAAGGTATGTAACTCTAACACCCTAATTCGTTAATTTCGAAAATAGCCTACTCTCTTAAGGTTCTTGTTTTGAAATTCGAAGTTGTATATTCAATAGTTAAAACATAGATCCAAAGTAGGTTGCATGTGAACTTAGGAATTGTTTTTCTAATTTATTTGTTTTACCCAAAACCTATCAGTGGTATCAGATCCATTGGTTTTGTTTTAAATTGAATTGTTATAATAATTGAATTGCAAATTAGGTTTTATTGCTATTAAACCCTAAAGGCCAAGTTTTTCGTTTTTAGGGTTTTGACTTGAAGGGTTTTCGAAAACCCTAGCCTCCATAAACCCTGATCAAAAATTAGGATTAGGGTTTTGAAAAACCCTAGCCACCTCCCTTGATTTTCGAAATATCCTTATGATTTTTAGTGTTTCTTGTTTGGATAATTGTTTCTTAATTGGATAATTATCCTTTACCCAAAAATTTCAAAACTTAGAGAGTTTAGGATTAAGATTAAATTAATTATTTAATTTAATTAGATAATCCTCCCAAGATTACATAAACTGATTAAAAGTTAATTAATAGATAATTATTAAATCTAGTTTTGGTTTATTTTAAATTTAAAAATTAATGGTTTAATTTTTTGAAAAATTTATATAAACCCTAAAGTTTTAAAAGGTTTAAAACACACCTTATATATATATATATATATATATATATATATATATATATATATATATATATATATATAAAATTCAAAGTTAAATATTATATATGTATAAGAATTGGTCAGTCAAATCACTAGTATGCCTCATTCACGAAACTAGTCTATAAGGGGGGATATAACGAAACTGCCTATAAAATGGTAATTGAATGGATCTCCACTCTCACCCATCGCTTCCTGGATTAGTGGAGGGTCATTAGTAGAATGGATTTGATAGGACAACTTAATCTCATTAAAAGTATAATTTTATTAATGAAGTATTAGAACATTATTTTATAAAATCCCAACTCTAGTTACTTCAGGAAAAATGTGAAAAGTATGCTAACCCATGAAATTACACATTAGGCTTTATAAGTCGTTAGTGGAGTGTGTGTGGTTAACCAGCACACCAATTAGGACTAATAAAGAGTCGTAATGGGTATCTCATGATTAAAAATTTTGATGGAGTGTGTGTGGTTTACCGGAACATCAATAGATAATGATAAAGACAATAAGGTTACAAAGTACATTTGCATGGTTATTCACATCTTGTTTGTGATCCTCGGTATCTCAGTCACAAATAGAAGAGCATAATCCGAGATTAAAACATGCCATTGAATAGTTTCAATACACCTCAAAAGAATTAGGAATTTCACTTCATTTGTTTCGTCTTTTAGTGGAATTAGTGAATCGTCATTTACTTACCTTTATGAAATTCACTCTTGGATCTCAACATCCCATTTCTAAGTTGCGAATTCTCATAGTTGGATCATACCCTTAATATTGTATCTTTGGGTTATTATATTGAGGTATCTTGAAATCTAACTAAAACTGTCTTTCTTTTCAGATGTCTACTCAACGAAACGCTTCTGCTTCATCTTCCTCCAACCACAACTTCTCTTTGCTCAACATTAGCTCCAAAATCGTTATGGATGGATCTAACTATAATGATTGGATGAGAAATATCAAAATGGCGCTTCATTTTGAGGACAAAGAGTACGTCCTTGAAAAGGAGCTCAAAGAGATTGATGAAACAAAAGCCACTCCCGAAGAATATGCTGCCTACAAGAAGCACTATGATAATGCAACCAAAGTGGCATGCATCATGGTCGCAACCATGTCCCCAGAACTGCAAAGGTACTATGAGGACTACTAGCCCTTTGAGATGAACAAGGACCATATGGAAAAGTACCATAAACGAGCTCATCAAGAAAAGTTTAAATTAGTCAATTCATTCATGGCTAGTAGGATGAAAGAAGGGGAGTTGGTTGTTAGTCATGTGCAAAGAATACAATCCTACATAGAGCGTTTGGTCAAGATCAACGTGCAATTTGATGAGGAATTGGCCATAGACATGCTCTTGAACTCATTGCCCGATAGTTATGGTCAGTTCATCCTAACTTACCATTTGAACACTGGCCCAATTGCACAAGTTGTTAGAGACAGCAGAGGCAGAAATGAAGGGTAAAAGTATAGTTCCACTCCTGCTAGTGCCCCTGTCTTGGCTATTAGACACGGAAAGGGGAAAGAGAGGAAAGATCCTCCTAAGCAAAATTGGAAGGGCAAGACCCAAGTTGGGTCATCAAGCAGTTGCCCAAAGTCCAAGCCCAATGTTGTGATTCCCCATGTTTCCAACCCAAAAGATGTCGATTGCTTTTATTGCAATGATAAAGGGAATTGGAAACGAAGTTGCCCAAAGTATTTGCAGGGCATCAAAGATGGCAAAGTGAAGCCCATCTTCAACAGATACTTACACTATTTCTTCTAATAACTCATTATCTTCTCGTTCATGGGTCCTTGATAAAGGATGTGGTTTTTGATGGGTTTTATACAAAAGAACATCCTATGTGCTTATGTAAACCTTAAAGCTTGGATCTAGGTTTCTCTATTGTACATGCAAATCATCTAAGACTTATGAACCCTAGATCTAGCATACATATTTCGAAATTATCATATAAGATCAGATCTAGAAGATTACCTCTTCAAGAATGGATTGAATCTTCTTCTCATGGAGCTTAGAGTCACAAATGTCACTCCTCTAATGGCTTACAAACACCACAAGAAAGAGAATGATATTGGAGAGAGGGTATGAGGCATAATTTCGGCTATGAACTCTTCTAGGGTCTCTAGTGGCCGAAAACTGATGCCCTATGGGTCTATTTATACTTGTGCTGCTAGGGTTTCAGTTAAAACCCTAATGGACAGCTTAGGCCTTAAGCAGTCCAAGGAACCTTCTGGAATAAGGCCTCCTTGGACGAATCCAAGATAGGCTTCATCTTAATTTCGTCCATGCCTTAGTCCATAAGGATTCTCAACCCAAAACTCAATTATCTTATAATTGCAGTCCAACCCCCTATATTTAATTAATCTCTTTTAGCCACCAAATTAATTCTTAATTAATTCATGATTAATATTAATTAAATAATATGATTTCTCTTTTAATATATTATTCATATAATATATTAATAAACCATAATAACCTCTTTCTCCATAAATCACCCTGTCAAGTTGCTTTGGTGAAGGCAACCCAAAAGGACCAGACACAACCGGGTCAAGTACATACCAAATATAGTTACAGGCTTAGACACTAATCTAACAGTCTCCCAGTTGGATAAGTCTAGTAACTATAGTGCAATTACAATACGATTAGCAATCATAGCTCTCAAAGACGTTATCGAACTCTGATCATATCAGTAACTTGTCCTTTAGATAAGGGATCGTATAGTCCTCCGTTCTAGATATCGTGTGGACAATTACATGGAACATAGTCATACTTATTGTCCAACAGTTTGTTTCTCAATCTCTGATTCGTCTGACATAGAAATTAATTGAACACATCAATTTAGTCCTTACCGAGCCCGACACATAAGTCAAACTAAATCATCGAGGGGCCTATATAAAATTTTACCCTCTTAGGATAAAAGGAACAAATAAATTTCTACATATATGTATTTACCATTCACTCATCAAATCATGCACAACAATGTGTTTTATAACATCAAGTTACTGATGTGTTTATGCATTATCAATGCACAACCAACTCGTAAATGATAAACCATATATCTAGGTTTTAAGACCTTATGATATTATCCTCTTGTGACCACTCGAGATTAATTCCATGAAGTGATACCAGCAAGCGCGGGTTTAATCTAATAATCAAATCATATTCATTAGCACTCATGAACGTTGCAGCAAATCTTTGCTATGTCTAATACAGTTTAGATAATCTACAAACCAATTCATGACAATCTTCTTTCATACCTACTCCCAAAGTATGAGCGACTGTGGAACGTTCAAATAATCTTATTATTCATGACGTCAAAACATGCAAAGTGAAACAATAGGTAAACAATTAACATAAGACAATAACTTTACTTATAAATAATATTCCTTTATTTAATCATCAAATGTTAATTACATTTATCTATTACACGTTTCGTAGCTATCTAAGCTAAACTAATATCGTCCTTCAGCTCGATGCTCCTAGCATGCTGCAAGTGCTTAACCCTAATCAGTCCCTTCGTAAGGGGATCTGATGGGTTATCCTCCGACGATACCCTCTTCACTACGAGGAGTCCCTCTTCCACTCGATGTCGAATAAAATGATATTTCATGTCGATATGTCGAGATCTGCCATGATCTCTTGGTTCCTTAGTCAAGGCAACCGCTCCTTCATTATCACAGAAAATTTCCATGGGCTCCTTTATGGCTGGCACGTTTTACTTTTCGCTCGCCACTATATACTCTGATTCGCACTTTGAATCAGCTACGGTCTCCTGCTTGGAACTTTTTGAAGGTTTTTGAGCATTATAACACTCCTAAGGTGTACATGAAACCCTAGAAACCTTGGATCTATGTTTTACTAAGATACATGCAAAATTGTTTTCCAAGGTTCTTAACCTATCTAGCATAGCATAGGGAACTTTTAAACATAATTGCTAGAAGAAGAACATACCTTTTTGTTGTTTGGATTCCTTGAGAACCTTGTAAGCCTAGCACCTCAAGTGTGACGCCTCAAATGTCTCACACAATACCACAACACTTGGAATAACCTTGACAGAAGTTCACTAACACCTAAAAATCGGCTAGCCCTCTTTCTTGCTTGTACTAGTACCGATTTTGCTAGTCTAGGGGATCTTTATATAGTTGTGGCACAAGTAGGGTTACACCATGTAAATCCTAATTGTCATGGCTTTCCATATTCCATGATCCATGGGTTTGTAACCTCCATGGACTATCCATGGAGCACCTTATGGGTTTTAGGCCAATCCATACAAACCATGGATCATTAGCCCACTATACAAGAATAGATGACTTACACAATCAACCCCATATATTTAATTACTCTCTTTTTGATCACTTGATTAATTCCAAATTAATTCTTTGATCAATACTAATTAAATAATATTATTAATGTATTAGAACTTATAATATATTAATAAAGCTTAAGTGTCATTTCTCTCATTTAGTCTATCCAAGTGTTGCAATGTCATGCAACCCAAATGGACCATACTAATCGGGTCAAGTACATTCCAGAAATTGTTATGAACTTAGACACATAATACAACAGTCTCCCACTTGGATAAGTCTAATAACTATAACTGCAAGAATGACTTCAAGAACCGATCAACAATCATAGCTCTTTCAAGGTCTCGTGGAACTGAGATGATGATGATACGCCATTTAAGATAAGTGAACATATAATCCTCTGTTCTAGATATCATCCAGACAAATACATGGAACAATGTCTTACTTATTGTCCAACAGTTTGTTTCCCGATTTCCGATTTGTTTGACATAGAACTTAATTGAACACATCAATTTAGTTCTGACCGGGCCCGGTACATGGCTTAACACAAAATCATCGAGGGTCCCAAATATCGCTTCTAATCCAAGAAGGAACAGATAAACTTCGACTCATATGCTTGTTCTACTACTTGTTGAATCATACACAAAGGCACATTTTATAACATCGAGTTACCAATGCGTTTTCGTACAATCAATGTATAACCAACTCATAGGCAACAAGTCATATCTCTAGGTTTGAAAACTTATATGATATTACCGTCTCACGATCACTCGAGATAAATTCCTTGAAGTGATACTATTGAGCGTGGGTTGAATCCAATACTCAGAACTTATGAGCACTCATGAGTGTTGTAGCAAGACTTTGTAATGTCCAACATCTTAGACATCTAAAACCAACTACATGATAGTCTTGATTCATATCTACTTCCAACATATGACCGACTGTGGAGAATTTGAATAATATGAAATACAATAACATAATTATTCTGGAAGTCAAAACATGCAAAATGAAACGATAGTAAACGATTGACAAAAGATAGCAACACTTTACTCATAAATAAACAACTTGTATTCATCATCAAATGTTAATTACAATTTACACATCTCGACTCTCCCATCTTCGCGATCTCTCAAGTAAATCTGGCAGTTTCGCATCCAATGCCCCTTCTCTTCGCAATAGAAACAAATGGACACTTTTGGAATGTTACGCAGGACAATCTCAGACTTAGCCTTTCTCTTGCCTAGAGAAAACCAATATGGACTTCCAATGTTGCCATTTTCCATAAAAGATTGGGACATTGACTTACCAGACAAATTTGCTTGACCAGTCTGCCAAATCATTGCTGATTCAACAACAATAAGCAAATAGGTAAGATCAATGAGGGGCACGTCATCATCCATCATATGGTACTCTCTAATGAACTCACTATAAGAAAACCTTTCTGGACTTCCAATGCTGATTCACTGATAGACTCGCCGAGTTCAAGCAACTCAACGATTCCACTGATGGACTCACCGATTCGGCGTCGTATATAGCAAAATTTTGACTTTTTGATCCTTTGGCAGTTCACTTTTGCATCTATTCAACTAGAAAAATGACATAGACTCTGATACCACTTATGGATTATGATTATAACATTAATCATATTGTGTACATGCAACCCTAATTGCTTTGATCTAGGCTTTTCTAAGTAAACATTTAACATTGAATACCAAAGCCATAAACCCTAATTGACTAGCATACAAATCTGAAGATCACATATAATTAGGGTTTGGAATATTACCTTGATTGTTATGTAGCAATAACAATCACAAACCTCATAGATCTTGACTTATGAAAGCCTAGTGTCTCAAATGTTGCACCTCTAATGGAGTCACAAACACCAATAGCAAAAAGACAACTTAGGAGAGGGAGGAGAGCCACCAAAACGTCCAAGATCCTCTTAGGAATGCTTAGCTACGGTTTTGGGAGCCTTAGGGTCCTTATATAGTAGAGGCTACTAGAATTTTCAACTTGGAAACCCTAATCTAGTTGCTTAGTCCTTAAGTAACCCAAAGATCCTTCCAGAAGGCCCTTTGGACGATTTATATATGGACTCCCATATAGAATTCGGCCATTGCTTCCTTATGGATCTTAAGCCTAACTCTATAACTATCTTATAATTACAGTATCAGTCCTCTTAATTTAATTAATATCTTTTGACCACAAAATTAATTCTTGATCAATATTAATTAAACAATATGATTTCTCTTTTAATATATTGTTCACATAATATATTAATAAATCATAATTAATCCTCTTTCTCCATAATTCATCCTATCAATTGTTATGGTGAAGGCAACCCAAAAGGACCATGCTCATAATCGGGTCAAGTAGATACCAAAATAGTTGTGGGCTTAGACACCTAATCCAACAGATCATGTACACTATGACATGTACTCGCCCTTATATGGCCTTTGCTTTGAGCATGGTCAGTCGCTATCAGGGAAATCCGGGTAGAGCTCATTGGATAGCAGTCAAGAATATACTCAGGTATTTATGAAGGACAGAGGACTGGGTCCTTATACTTGGAGGTAATGATACTTTGAGAGTAGATGGTTACAGTGATGCCAACTTTCAAACGGATAGAGACAACTTCCATTCTCAATCTGGTTGGGTATTTCTACTGAACGGAAGAGCATTTACTTGGAAAAGTTCCAAGCAAGATACGATGGTTGATTCTACTTATGAATCAGAGTACATAGCGGCGAGTGAAGCGTCGAAAGAAGCAGCTTGGTTGAGGAACTTCATCGGAGAACTCAGAGTTATTCCAACCATCCAGGAGCCTATGGAATCGTTCTACGATAATGAAGGGGCGATTGCCTTAACAAAGGAACCTAAAGATCATGGTAAAATTAGACATATTGACAAAAAGTACCATTTTATAAGACATAGATTAGAAGAAGTCCATCTTGTTGTAAAGAGGGTATCATCTGAGGATAACCCAACAGACCCCTTACCAAGGGTCTGAGTAGGGTTAAGCATATTCAACATGCTCGGAGCATTGGGCTAAGAGATGATACTAGTTTTGGCAGTTAGATTAGTTTTATTCTGAAACTTGTTACAAAGTAAATGTAATTGACTTTTGGTGATTAAATAATAAAGTATTATTTATGAGTTTGTTTACTGCCTTTGTCAATTGTTTATTTTTGTGTTTCATTTTTTCATGTTTTACTTCCCGAATAATGTGGTTATTCAAAATCCACGGTCGTTCGTACTTTTGGAAGTAAGTAGTGAATTAAGACTGTCATGAATTGGATTGCAGATTGTATAGTGGAGTTAGACATAACAGTAGAACTGCTGCAATGTTCATGAGTACTTAGAAATAGAGATTTAAGTATTGGATAAACCCTCGCTCAGAGTATTACTCCATGGTATTCATCACAAGTAATACTAAGACGATAATATCTTATAATCTTGAAATGGAGAAATATGAGTTGTATTTACAAGTCGGTCATTTATTGGTGATACGAAAACGCATCAGTAACTTGGTGCTATAAAACACATTTTCATGTATGGTTTGATGAGTAAAAGATGCAAGCATATGAGTCAAATTTTATTCGTTCCTTTTTCCCTAATAGGAAAAGCGATATCTATGGGCCCCTCGATGATTTGGTGTTGACTTATGTGTTGGGCTTAGCAAAGACTTAATTGATGTGTTCAATTAGAAGTCTTATATCATCACAAATCAGAAATCGGGAAACATAGATTATGTACAAAGAGATTGATTACATTTCATGTCTTGTGTCTAGGGATATCTTGCAGAACGAAGGATTATATGATCACTTATCTTAGGACACGCGACTGACTAGGTCAGAGTTCAGCAGCAACTTTTGGAAGCTACAATTTGCTGGTCGATTTAGAAGTCATACTAGCAATGATTGTTACAGACTTATCCAAATAGGAGACTGTTTGAATAGGTGTCTAAGCCCATAACTATAATTGGTAAGTTCTTGAATTGATAGCAGCACAGTCCTTTTGGGTTACCCTCAAACCTAGCAACTGGACAAGGAAATTATGAAAGAAGAGATAATAATTTTTTATAAGATTAATAAATTAATATAAACGATTTCTTAATATGTTAAAGATTAGTACTCCTTCCATCCCAAAATGATAGTCCACTTTTGAATTTTAAAGTTTTTTTCTTCAACTTTTACCTTAAATATTTTTATTTGTGATATATATTACTTGATAAAACTTATAAAAATGAAAAAACATTTAAAATACAATTCATTCATATATTTTGCATCAAGTGTTATCTATAAAAAAAACAAAAATATTTAAGGTCAAAGTTGAAGAAAAAAGACTTTAAAATTCAAAAGTGGACTATCAATTTGGGACGACGGTAGTATATTAATAAGAAATCATAATGTTTAATTAATAGTTAGCCATAAGTTAATTAGAATTGATTTTGGGGTTAATTGTATTAATTATATAGTGCAGGGACTGGTTTGCAGCTATCCAATAGTTGAGTGGAAGGTTCCAAAACCTCCTTGGAAGGGGGTGCACGAAATCTATAGGGGAAAACTTAAGGATTTCATCCAAGAGGCTTGGATAAGGCCTTTGGATAAGCTTAGGCCCTAAGAAAAGGAACATTAGGGTTTTCCCTAAACCCTAGCCACCTCAGCTATATAAGGACGCCTCTGGCTCCCAAAATTGGCCACTCCTTCCTTTGAAGAAACCCTAGACCAAAAATTGCATACCCTAGCCTCTTCCTCATAAGTTTCCTGCTTGCTAGATCTTGGGTGTGATTCCATTAGAGGCATTGCATTTGTGGTGCTAAGCTTCCACAAAGATCAAGATCAAAAGGATTATCAATTCTTTGCTATAACAGTTAAAAGGTATGTAACTCTAAAACCCTAATTGGTTAATTTTGAAAATAGACTCCTCTCTAATGGTTCTTGTTTTGCAATTCAAAGTTGTATGTTCAATAGTTAAAACATAGATCCAAAGTAGGTTGCATGTGAACTTAGGAATTGTTTTTCTAGTTTATTTGGTTTACCCAAAACCTATCAACAACATCCTCCCCTCATGGTTTCCGCACTTTTTGGATACTATTACTTACATGTTTTGGATATTGTATTTTGTGATTGTTTTGGAACAATTTGACGATTGATATTATTGATTTTAAAATGAAAAAATTTATTCATGACTTTGAGGTGTTACACATGTGTCTTATTTAAGTGTTGCATGGGAACATTTTGCAACTAATTTACATAATAAGGATCAAAATGTAAATATCTAGAAATCAAGGTGTTACACTCCCATAAGTAGATCAATCAGTATTATGATTAGAATTACTGATAAATCTTATTTATACATTCATAACAAATACTATGAATATAAATATAAGTTACACCTAAAGTGTGGCTTAAGTTACATGGATTTTATCGAAAACTGATCACAAGTAGGGCTTCCATACCAAGCACTTCTATTTTCCTGGCCCAATTCCTTTGAGCTTCACCAAGGTGGAGTTCCTCAAACTCCCAAAAATACCCCAAAGGTCGGATTCGAGAGAGATGAAAGAGTTTCGAGTGAGGAGGGTGTGAGAAATGAAAGAAACAGAAGACATCTATTTATAGTAAGGATGTGTGTCGTGCATTATAGGTGCACTCCGTACACTAGGGTAATGTCGATCCATTCGCTTCCTGCCATGTGTCAAAACCCCTATGGTCCACACTTCAGCTTCTAGAAGCTGTGCGCCATACAAAAACACAGATTTTGTAAATTCGGTGACTTCTTCATACGACCTCGATTTCAATGTTCTTTATAATCATATGTAACAATCGAAGCGATCTACAACTTTCATTTAGACTTCGTCAGCTAATTCTCAATTTATTTTTAAAGTTATAATTTTATAGGCTTAGACTGTTAAAGTCTGTATAAAAATCGTAATCTCTCATACGATATCCGTTCTCGATTGTCTTTATATTCACAAATAGGTATTGACGAAATCTTCAACTCTCATTTAGATTGTTTTTTATCAACAATCAACTGATCTTAATTTCGTTTTCTGATTCACACTGTTGTGTTGCAACTTCTAAAAATCATAACTTCCTCTTGTGAAGTCAGATTTGGATGTTTTCTATATGAACACTCTCGGTTTTACGATTACTACGACCTCCGTCATGATAACCAAAAAACGTTTATTTAAGTGACTGATCATTTATACTATAATGCAAAAATGGGGTGTTATGGTTTCATTATGTACGGATGATAACCAAAAAATTATTATTGGATTTTTCTTCTATCTTCAATTTTCATCTTATGTACACCCCACCCCCACACCCCTAGTTTACCCCGATAGTTGTTTATTTAGCCCCTCTCTTATTTTTTTTCTAGTTGTTTTTCAAGCGCCAAAATTAATTTGGAGTTGTCTTCCTCTTTGTTGAAGGTTTCATTCAAAATGTCCAACATTTGATCCAACTTCTTGCTAAATGAAGATTCGTCTGATTCTTGTTCTTCCGGGAAACAAAGTGATTTGGCTTTGAGCCGAATCGTCATTCCACCAACAATCATCATATCGATCATCATTATATGAATCGTTGTATGGATCATTATTGTATTGATCTTAGCTCAAATTTTCTCTCCCCTACCACATATCTTGATTCGTGTAAATATATTCCCCCATTCTGAATTAATCACCAACGATAATATATGGTAGTTGTGCCTTGTTTGCAGAAAGCATTGTACCTACACAAAACAATAAAAGAGTGAAGATTCTGAAATAAAAATAAAACTAAAAAAACTAAAATTTTATGACTACTTCAACACAATAGTTTAAGCACATAATCTCTCCAACAACAGCGGCAAAATTTGATCGAGGTCGTAGTCTCAATCAAAAATAACCTTAAAAAACCACTAGATACTTAGGGTAGGTAAGAGTTGAATCCACGAGGAGTTCGTGGTCAAATTTTGTGTCAAAATAGTCAGTAAAAAATGGATTGCTTGTAATTGTCACGAAAAGATTTAAACAAAGATTAAAAAAAGATTGGAACTTTATAAATTAAAATAAAACTCCCATACTAAGGTACTCCTGGTTCACTTGTTGGACAGTTCAGATTCACACACTTTCTTCCCTAAAATCCTAATTCAATTACTTAGATGCAATTAGGGTTTATTATCTTGTAACACATGATTTTGGGTACACAATGTGTTCATTCAACTAGTTGTCTTAATCCCTACGTCTAATTGGATTAGGAACAATTAGTGAATTAGAAATAAAGTGTCTTGCAACTAGCTATTACAATATTAAACATTCAATATCATAAGTTGGAATAATATGCGTCGCTTCAACCAAGGGTCTTTGTTCCTAAACTACTTGAACTTGGAATAATCAGTGAATTGACAATATATTATTTTAGTTATGACATCAAACAACTTCCGACAAGCCAATTTTAATTATTATTTACTGAAAATCATCATATGAAACACAAAATAATAATAGAGATAAACTAAAATCAAGTAATAATCAAGTGTGTTCATCCAAAAGTCTTAAACATCCCCGGAAGTAACCTAATGGTTTAGCCTTCCATCGAGTACATAAAACAATAACTTGAATAATTGATTAACTGCATACTAAAACTCATAGACAATCGTAAATTTATCAAAGAATTGTAACCTACTGATTTCCAAAGTATGAAACAAATAAAAGTAATTGTTTCTGGAAATTAAATACAGTTGAAGAAGATTCACCGGTTGAATGATTTTCAAACGCTGAATGATGATGAACTTGATGATTTCCCACATTGGATTCGGAAATTGATGATCATGAATGTGTTTGGAGAAGATTAAACGTTTTTGGAACCCTCCAAAACTATGGAAAATCGTAGGGAGGACGTTTTTTTTTATTAGGGTTGAACCCCCTTCAAATAGCTGCTGGAATTCTGATTTTCGGACCTTTTTGCGTTGGCATCATAGAGGGTGTCCTTGACGTGATATATGATGTCTGGGCGTACCTCATGGTGTTTTACATGCCCTTTCTTGTCCATGATTTGAACTGAAAAAGTGTGTAAAACGGGTCAACGTCCTTGGGATGTCCTTGATGTCTGACGGGCGTCATTCAACTCATATGCCCAGTTGGTGTTGAAAACGTCAGAATGAACGGAAACACCAAACTAGCAAAAATACTATAGACGCAAAGATATAAAAAAGGAGTGAATGCTTTCTTTCTTTATTTCTTTATTTTTTTCCATTTTTTCATCTCTGAATTGTTAATGAACCCATCTCATTCGTCGACTCTATGTAATCTAATATTTCTCTCACGCATCAGATCTATTACAAGGTATCGAACCTATGAGATTAGAAAATAATACCGAAATAAACGAAAATTAGAATGGATAAATAATAAAAAAAATGTTTATCAATATCTCAGTTGGTCAAACTCGAAGCACATATCTCCTTTCGATGAATTCCCAAAAAATTGAAATAATGAATAATATTATTTAGATTTTGAGATGAAAAAACGCGTGTTATAGGAAATTTTTTCTAGTTTTTTAAATGTCTTGATTCAAGTGAATCGGAGCTACAGATTTTGAGATATGATTCAAACATTGAAGAATGGTCAAATTTCACACCAACATTTTTCTTCATCACTTTAGCAATTTGTCCCATGTGCTTATTAGCTTCCTTTTACTCGTTTTTCTTGCAGCTCTTGCCTAATTCCTTCAATTTTGATTTCCTGCACATTTGTTCAACATTCTATCAAAGTAGTATCATTCTTGGGTTATCAAACATCAAATTAACAAATTAAAGCATTTTATATTAAACCAAAATGGCCCGATCAAAGACCAGCTTAGTTAGTTGCCTGTTATGATGGATTGTTTGTCTGCTATATATGTGTTGATATATTATTTGGAATTTAGGGTGAACCATCCCCGTTCTGAAGGACAATAAACTCGGGAAGGCCAACGTTATGCTCAAGGCCCAAGGGGAAGACCAACTTTATGTTGAAGGCCAAGGGGAAGTCCAACTTTATGCTTATGTGTTTTATTGGTGGATCTACGAAAGGTCACTAAGCTTCGTGGTTACATAATTAATATAAACGTTCTCAGGTACTCCTTCAGATCATGAGAAGGGCAAGGATCGAATGTACACACACACATTCACATCATGTTTTCCGCTTAAGGTAATTATACTATCATATATTTGAACAAATAAAAATGAAAATTTTATGTTAAAAATGGGGACGTTACAATAAAACTTCAAGAAGTCAAGGGTTTTAGGACCAAAATGACCATAAAGTCATTTATAACATGGATCTAAAGGGTACAAGCACAAAATTCGAGACTTTATACCTCTCTAAGGTCTACAACATAAAAAGAATGTTGAAACTTAGCTGGGAAACTTCTTCTTCTTACATGAAAGATCACCATATTCTTCATGAGCACACCAAAGACACCAAATGAGCTCACAAAGCATTAAAAGGGTTATGATTAAGGCAAAGGGCATTTTTAGGGAGTAGAAGATAATGAATGAGGCAAACCCTAGGGGTTAGAGCCTTTAAATAGGGAACAAAGACCGAGAATTAGGGTTTCACTCATCAGCTATGTTGCGTTGTGATCATTAGATGTCACGTTGTGACCTTCATTTAAAAACTCACTTCATAACCACCCCAAGGTCGTGATGTGAAACTGAAAATCCCACCAAAATTATAATGAAAGAAACACGTACCCAGAATAGGAAAAACTAATGTTACATAAATGAGATGGAGAATGATTGTATGTCCATGAAAAAACTTCTTGTGTATGCAAATAGTAGTGTAAAAGAGGCAAATGATGAGATTTATAAAGTATTAAGAATAAGTTGGAAGAGAAAAATATTTTTATCGAGAAGTTAAGTAGAAAACTTGAAAGTGTAACTAATGGTATGGATCTCTTGAGAGGATAAATTAATGTACCTTTAGAACAAAGAAATATTTTTTTTCGATACCGCTAAGAGACTTTATGCATAATGATCAAGATTGCATCATTCTTGTAATATCACTAAAGAGCAACATCGCAAACTTGTTCCATTTATCGAATTTAAGAAAGAAAATGTGGATGAAATTTCTTATGGATACTAAAGTATAGTTTCTTCGGAAAGCATTCCAAATAATACGTATGCATATGGAATTGTTCCGGCTGTGAAATTCTTATCTTCTGAAATAAGTCAACGATACACTCACAATCAATGAACAACACAAAATTGTGAAAAATGTAACTCTGATTGATAATGCTCATGAAGTAAATTTTTCTAATTTAGATAGCATGAGTGATACTATTAGTGAAATAGAAGAAATGGAAATTGATTGTAATAATCTATCTTTACTTCAAATTGACATATGGGAAAAGACTTAAGCAACAAATTCAAAAGTGAATGAATTTTTTTATGACTTTGGAAAAATGTAATTCATCAAAATCATATTTTGAAAGTTGTAAATCACACAGTTTTCTAAAAATAGTTAAAAATCAAAGATATTACAAATAATGAATTTGAGTTTGATATAGATAATGATTCTAATGATGAAGTTCTTAATGAAACATATAGCATCCTAAAAATTACAACAAATTTTAACTTTTCAACACAACCCGTTTACTAAGAAGGAGTGTTTACAAAACCATTTTTTTTAAACATTATTTAAAATCAGAGTCTCCCAATATCCAATGTCTTAAAAACAGGAAGACGTGCACGATCACGTCTTCGCTTTCCCACGATACTTTGAAGTACTCGAAACCATAAACTAAAAACTGTAAGACAAAATTTAGTGAGTGCCACCACACAAACAGATAATATATACAAACAAGCATGTCGGGTCCAATCAACCATCAGGTTGGAATACCACGGGTCTAGTCAACCTCCAAGTCCAGTTATCCTCGGGATGGATTATGCCAGGTTGGAATGCCAATTTACAATGGGTCTACTCATCCTTGAGATGGAATAACCACGGGCCCAATCAACCATCAAGTTGAATATACTAGGCCCAGTCAACCTCCGGCCCAGTCATCCTCAGGAAGGAATACCCCAGGTTAGAATGCCAATATACAACGGGTCCAGTCATCCTCGGGATGGAATACCCTCAGGCCCAATCAACCATTGGGTTGGAACGCCTCCGGTCTATTGGCTCACACACATAACAGTAAAGCCTCAACCACAAATCAAAATATGTGCACATATAACAGATAAACATATAACCGGCCAAATAACTATCAGATAGATCTACAGATCATTACTAGATACTCACATACTATGTATCAGGACTCAGATCTATGAGATCACTACATCATAACGACATAGTATTACAGAGCAGTATATCCAATCCAATAGACCAGCCTTGGTGCCTTCAACCTATAAGTATAGTGAGGAAAACTCACCTGCACCGAAGAACTCTGAAACACTGCGATACAATCCCTTTTTCAGCACTACTTGATCCTGCAACTCCACTAATACAGAACCATATAGAATTTCAATAAACACCCAAAAATCCTTAAGATTGACCCAAAGTCAAACTTGGTCAAAAATTCAACGGTCAATGGTCAATGAAAGTCAATAGACAGACCCTCACGACGTGATTATCTATGGCCTCACGTCATGAGCTACTACAGGACAAATTAGTCGGGTCTCTCACTCCTCACGACGTGACAGGCATAATCCTCACGTCGTGAGATCCGTCTGAGTGCCATTTTGATTCAAAAACTTCTTAATATGATAATTCACTAATCCATCTGTTCCAGGAGACTTCCAAACACTCCTAGGATCATAAAACTCGATGATTTAAGGTCTTGCATGTCCAATACGAGAATTGAGCTCAAACTATGTCATTTTTTAAGAAAAGGAAGTAATTTCTCAACCATGGACTCAAGCATCTTTCAAACTTCAGATCCATAACATATAAGCATCAAGGGACCATAAGGACCCATAAAGTTGCCAACTTTATGGAGCCTAACACTCTAACTGTCAAGATCTTGGATAAATATGCATAAAACTTTAGATCTAGCAAAGAGGAAACATAAAGCTTGGATCTTGATTACTCATATTGGTTGAGAAGTGTAGCTAAGGATTGCAAATGAAACTTCCAAGCTAAAGTTATTCTTCCATGGTGATCTATTCCACTCCAAGCCACCAAAAGTTCAAGAATCATGATGAGAGGCTAGGGTTAGGGTTTTACTGAGTTAGGGACGAAGGAGGTTGTTTTGGAACCCTAAAATGAAGTTTATGGTGTTTAAATACAAAGGAAACCCTAAAAGATCATGGGCTTGGGCAATAGTATATCTCACGTCGTGAGCTCTTGTTGCTCACGTCGTGAGCATAGTTTAAATCTAGACGTTGATTAATCACTACTCACGTCGTGACCTCTCTATGGTCACGTCATGAGCCATGGTTTTACCCAAAAACCATGCCTTTTTTCCCTTGAAGCCCAAAATCGATCCAATTTGGAAACTGGATGTTACAAAACAAAACATGTTCTTGAGGATACTTTGAAATATCAAAAAACTTGTCTAAAAATGGTGATTTTTCACAACGATATCTCTGGGAAATGTTTATGTAAATCAAATTAAAGATAATGCATTTTCTCACTCGAACCATTGATGCTAGAATATTCAATGACATGCCTATTTTTGACTGTAAAGAGAATTTATAATTTTAAATCATAACAATAAATACTTTCATTTCCAATAGCTTGATCAAAAACTATTTTTGACATAAATTTGTTAATATTTATGTATTGATAAAAGAACGAAAAAGAAAAAGTTCCTGCTTATATAAGATACTTGTATAGATTAGTATTTTTTTTATTTTGTAAATATTTTAACTAGTTTCGTCCGAGCATAAAGATCTGTTATATCGTTAGGATTGAACATTTTGATTTGATGATATTCAAGAACATTGTACACAAGTTTCCATGTGCAGTGACGTAGCTAAGATTTTGTTTTAGGGTAGGCCAAATAATATACAAAATATGAATGAGTGGCAAAAATTTTCAAACGATAACAAAATGTAACTATATATGCATTCTTAACTAAATTGTCTATTTAAGTTGCACACAATATTGTTTACATTATTAAAATAATCTAAAATGAACTCTAATCGACATAGAAAACAAT
The DNA here is from genome assembly GCF_002870075.4 of Lactuca sativa. Taxonomy (NCBI): domain Eukaryota; kingdom Viridiplantae; phylum Streptophyta; class Magnoliopsida; order Asterales; family Asteraceae; genus Lactuca; species Lactuca sativa. The sequence continues at coordinate 292,523,966 of NC_056630.2, read as the reverse complement.
TTATCCCCTTCTACTAATTTCATGTTTTGAATGGAAAAAGTCATATCACAACCCTAATTCCTTTACTTAACAAAAATACATATATATTACATACCATATATATGTAACCTTAATTTTGTATGGGTGGGCCAAGACCCACTCTTGCCCTATATTGGCTACACCCTTGTCCATGTGTAGCCAGACCGAGCATAATAAGATCTATCTTAAGAACGTAGTTAGTATGCGGTGACCGAGACACATCTTATGCAACTTGGCAGCCTAAGCTACCTTAGAGTGGACAACTTACATTCACATGGTTCTTATTTCCAACTGAAAACCTATATGACTTCAGGCTAATAAGTTAGTCATATCTAGATTTAATATTATAGGAAACAACGATGCAGGTGGTGCTAAAGTAGGAGTTGTGAACGTAAGAGATGGCGCCAAGTTCGCCGACTGTGGGATTGAATGCGTAATCAGTGATTCAATCTCATATGGGCTGCTGAGGGTCTCTTTAACCTTAGTTGCTTTACTAACAATTGGGCTTAAGTTATAGTGTTTACCTTTCATCGCAATGATTAGGTGAGCCCAACACTCTCATTTCGGCGCACATTATCTTTTTTAAGCCCATTTTCACCATGACCCAAAACTAACGGAACTTCTCATCCTATGACGCTCTGTTTGTACTTATACTTCGCTTTCTCGAACGTTCCTCTGTTCTTTTCATCAAACACCGACAACGGTGGCAGTGGCGGTGGTGGTTTGTGGTCATTAGATACTGGCTTCTCCCACTCTCTAACTTCTCTATTTGCGCCAATTATGTTGAAAATCTTCTTCTCGCTGGTGTTTTCGAGTCGTAGATGTGGTAGAGATAACAAAGTTGATGGTGGTGGAGATGGAGATGGCGACGTCGGAGGGTAGGGCGGCGACAACAATGGTTGTTTGTGGCCATCCATCAAAAGCACCTCATATTTTGTAACGAGCTTATTTGAGCCTCCATTGTCCAAAATTGCACCCTCTTTACCTTGAACTCTAGAGGTTGTTGAGTCAGCGGCGGTGATGGTGGTGGAGATGACGGTGATGCTATTGGTGGAGTCAACATCATAGATGATGGAAACTGAGGTTCCATCATAAGTTCCGATTCCAATTCAGACTCTTCCAAGGATTCTTCTTCCTCCTCATTGAATCTATTGTATATCCTAAGCATTGTAAAGCTCACACTAACATAAATTCCAGATAATATTCATAAAATAGTTTTCTCACAATTCTAAACGTAAGACTCTCCAAAAGAAGTCTTACAAATTAATTCTTAGCTGCTAAACAAAAACCCCAAGGAGTGTTCGCATAAAACAGACCTAAGGCATGGTAGTTTTGCCAACATAACAAAACAGCCAATAACATCCACGATATTAAAAAGACCAAACTACCCTTGAACCAAAATAACTACTCCCTCCGTCCCATTTTTAATTTCTACCTTCCTATTTTTAGTTGTCCCAAAATTATTGTCATTGCTAAAAATAAATGTGCAGTTTTACAATTTTACCCTTTATTTGAGTCATCTATGATATCTTTTATATTCTAATTTATGAAAAAGAAAATAAAATTAAATTAAAATATGTACTTTACGAAAACAAAAGACACAATGGCAATACATTGGTGAACTTCAAAATCTAAAATAAAAAGCTCTTTACTTTTTCATTACAATCAAAACACAGTGAAGTGTTTTTTACAAAAATTTTCGACAAGCAATTTTTTTAATGGTTCACATACATTACAGCATCATCTATTAAACTTTGATCACACTTAATTTGGAGTATCAAGTTACCTTGTCGTTCTAATATAATTTTACCAATACGCAGTACATGCTAGTTGTTGCCACCTTGAACTTTCATGATCTCTTTCATGCATGTTTGTAGAGTTAAAAAACATTGTTAAGTTGTTGTGATTGCATTCTTTCAAAAGATGTTTGAACCGCATCAACCATTTTATCAATTGTATGCAAAGCCTCCTGTTCTTGAAGTGATTGTATTGCCCGGAAAAATCCAACGTCTAACACATTCAAAACTGGGATATTTGGGGGATGAAACAAAGTCAAATATCAAACCCATCTCGAGATGCCGCTTCAAGAAACTTGCTATCATTAAGATTAACATGGGGCTTTGCGTTGTCTTGTTGAATAAATATGGAACACGTATGACCTCGCGGCCATTTAACTCTAATATCCGGTTGAACTTTTTCTATCAACCATGACTTTGTTACCTCTTTGTTTTGTAACATCCCAAAAATACAGGCCAAAAATTTCATTTTTAAATATGTTATTAGAAAACCAACAGTGTAATAAAACATCCATAATATCATGTCATGTCAAACCAAAGTAGAAATAATCAAAACATGTTATCATAAAACATTATCAGAGTGTAATCCCAAAGATCTCATGTGCGGAAAACCATAGTGTGATGCGCTGCGATCAAGCCGACTACTTTCCTTTAAACACGAAGTACCTAAAACCAAAACTGAAAACCATAGGCACGAAACTTAGTGAGTTTCCCCATCATACCACATACCATACAATCACAAAGCATACATACTGTCGGGCAATTATGGGGTGCCCGACCTACCCGGTATGACCATTCTAGGGTGCCGACCTACCCGTGTCAAGCCATTTTGGAGGTGCTGACCTACCCATGTCAAGCCATTCTGGGGTGCTGACCTACCCGTGTCAAGCCATTTTGGGGTGCTGACATACCTGTGTCATGCCATTTTGCGGTGCTGACCTACCCGTCAGTCCTAACAACTGACCCTCAGGGACTATTCCACCCCTTACTATGACTATCACATATATCATAACAAAACATACTACCAGACATATCTGGGGTGTCCGAACTACCCTTCGGTCCTAACAACCGAACTTGGGGACTATTCCCTTCCTACTACCACTATCACATATAACATATCATGCCAGCATATAAACATATCATCACATATTGTCAGACATATCTCGGGTGTCTGACCTACCCTTCGATCCTAACAACCAAACTCTACTACCATCACATATAACATATCATGCCAACATATAACATATCAGGTAGCAGCGAACCTAGATGATATCACAAAGACAATCATCTAACATACAACTCCTACTCGTGGGCTGGCATTGTGGCCGTAGACCCACTGCTACTGGATGGTAACTCACCTCACACTGCTGAAGTCCCGAAGACACAATCCTACACTTGCTGAAGTCCCGCAAACTCGACCCCAGCTGCTGGCTGACAGATTCCCGAACTGTCAACACCAAAATAACACCCAATTAATAATTGGGTCCCAATACATAACCATAAGTACATTCTTTGGGTAATTACAACATTACCCCTATCTTGGCTTTTCAAGCCCAAGGCCCAAACCATAGGCCCAAAGTCAATTAGGAATCAAAGCCCAACACATGGACCAATTTTCCAAATTGGGCCTAGGCCTATACATGGTCTCATTCTAAGGCCCAATATCATATAATCATTAAGGCCCAAACTATGCCCCATCTATGGCCTAATTTTCCAAATTGAGCCCAAGCCCCTTACATGGGCCTTACCCTAGGCCCATTAAATTACTCTAGACCATTTGCTTGATCATGGATAGCCCATTTAATAACCCAATCATCAAGGCCCAATAGAAAGGCCCAACAATAAACCCAAGTGAAATTAGGGGTTCACATAAAATGATGATTAGGGTTAAGTTTCCTACTTAACCCATTAAGTCCAATATTGCTTAGATTAATTTCCACCAATGATTACTATTTAATATTCCAAGTTATTAAATAATTCTCGTGTGTCTCAATTAATTCCCAAAATTAGGGTTTCGATGCCATTAGGGTTTTCCAAACCCTAATTAGGGTTTCCAACCCAATTACTAGCCCATTATCAACTTGTTGGGCTTTTAGATTAATTAGGGCTTTATTGGGCATATTAAGCCCACTAGAATAATATTAAGCCCATTAGAGTCCATTAAGCTTTATTTGGCCCATTTGAGCTTACAAGGCCCATTAGGGTTTCAAGCACCCCTCCCAAACGAATCAACTCACAAGGGAAACACGCCGCCACCCGACACGGCAGCCGGTGGCGGCAGCCACCACCCTAAGGTGGTGGTTTTCAATTTATTTTCATTATTTTTCTTTCTGGTTACATTTTACAATAAAAATACAAATGCAACACACACACGAAATAAGCTAAACATACACACACATAACCACCTTTTGGTGGCAGGCAGTGGCGCATGCCGGCAGCCACCACCTCACGGTGGTGGCAGTGGTGGTCCTCGGCTTTTCCCGTGAATTCCGGCTAACAAAACACCCAACACATCTCCACTAAAATGAACATGCACACACCAATTTATACCTACAGCCACCCCACACACGGTGGTCAAAGGTGGCAGAAAACAAATGGCGACAGCCACCATGGTTGGCTGCCATGGTGGCTCTCTTCAACGTCCGGCCAGCCAACAAACGCAGATACAAACATGATTGCAGCAACGATTCACACACCCACGCGCGAAGAACGAGCACCCACCATGCAGCAACACCTCGGACATGGAGGAGGAGGTCAGTGACGGAGGAACCAGCTTCAGCGACTCCGTCGGTGTCTGCTGGGCAGGAGGTGGCGAAGAACGATCGGAGTAGCGTCGACAACAGATGTCATTTGTCTGTAGAAGACGACAGCGGTAGAGGAAGGAGATGAGAGAGAAGCGGTGGCAACAGACTCTGTTCATAGCTTAAAGGTTTGTTCTCTGTGGCCCAAGACGTCTGGCGACAGCGTTCTGGTTGTATCAAGCGGTTGACGACCTCAACAGAGGTGCTTGTACGGCGCCAGAGGTCGAATAAGTGGGAGTGGCGACTGGAGGTTTCACATGGCGGCTGAAACATAGCAACTAGGTTTAGGGTTTGGTAGGGATGAGGTAACGGGTTTAATACCCGTGTCCCATCCAACTTCGTGAGTATTGACACTTCCAGCCCCTCCCATCTCTAATCTTTACAATCCAAATCTAAATTTTACTCTTTTAACCCCTTCCTTCAAAACTCTTTACAAATTGAATCCAAAATTTACCATTTAGCCCTTAGCTCCCAACATCTCTTCATATTAAGTCCCAATTATTACCCAATAGTCCCTGCCTTCATAAATATTTATAAAATGAGTCTCGAACTCACACTTTTACCCCTGACTTCTAAAAATGTGGCAATTAACTCCTCGAACCCAACACCATGCATATATAATTATTTCTTTTAGGCTACCATTTGTTCATTAATTTATTTATTTAACTGATATATAAATGGGTGTTACAACTCTCCCTCACTTAAATTAGATTTCGTCCTCGAAATCGCTCCTTACTATTTCTCATATGTCGAACCGCTTCTAGTAACATAGTCATCATCATGGGCACACCCTAGCCTTCCAAGGGTAGCCATGACAAATCCTCGTAAGGCCCTACAATCCGTAGATGAACGAATTTCACGCAACAAGGTAACATTTACTCGATCTGAATCTGCTGTCTCGAGATGGTCTGAATCCCTGGCAGACCACTCATACTGAATCATTATCGTTGGACCCAGTCCACTTTATCCTTCAGCCAGCTACTCAATTTCCAATAACTCGAGGTTCTCACTTTAAAATAGGATCATAGACCTAATTATCTATGTAGATCACTTATACATGGCCAAAGCCCAGATACTCCTGATGTGAGTGACTTGTCACTCCCCAATAAACCGGCTATTCCATGTGTACTTGCAACCTAAGACACAAGTGCTAACACTGCCAAAACGCTGAGACTACTCGAACACCGAACTGCCTGAAGCAGTATGCTGCTACATATTCGCTTCCCAAAATCTATTAAGACCCCCTAGTCTTAGTTCATCTGTCAGTCGTCTGAAATACCGGGGTCCGGCCCGGCTGCAGAGCCAAGGGACTCCCACTTAGTCACCTCACACGACTTCTGAACAAAATCCTTCTATGGAACTAGTTGCCACTCGTTATCATGCCACTGTGGCTCAAACATCCTTCTGATCTAATCGATGGGTCCATGCATCAATTCCTGTCATCATCAAATCCAAGACTAAAAGTGATTGCTACCTGACCAATGGTAGCCTTATCTCACACGTCCTTAAGCAGTCCATTACTTCCCTGATCTCATAATTGTAGTGGCGTTCCTACAGTCTTATCATTGGCTTAATCAGGTCTAATCCCTCTGGGAAAATCCATAAACCAATTTGTGGATTTGCCACGCCCTCCCTGCTACACCTGACTGGTGTGTACTCATGTTCCTTTCGCGTCCTAATAACGCGCTCATACTATCTACTAACCTAGTGAATGTTGCGGCTCCACCCACAGTCTCACAACACTCTATCACTATCTGACCGCTAGTGAATGCTACGGCTACACCCGCAGTCTTACAACACTTCCCATGCTAACTGGCCACTAGTGAATGCTACGGCTACCCCCTTAGTCTTACAACACTTTCCATACTACCTGACTGCTTGTGAATGCTACGGCTGCCCCCGTAGTCTTACAACACTTTGCGTACTATCTGACTGCTAGTGAATGCTACGGCTACCCCCGTAGTCTTATAACACTTTCCATATTATCTGACTGCTAGTGAATGATATGGCTACCCCCGTAGTCTTACAACACTTTCCATACTATCTGACTGCTAGTGAATGCTATGGCTACCTCCGTAGTCTTACAACACTTTCCATACTGGGTCGAACACACACCCGACCTAACACTCAACCGAACTTGAGTCCTAACTGAAGCTGTAATATGGTTCCCAAAACCTGCTGTCATGTGACCCCATTATATCAGTTCCGCACCCATTCCCGTGATCAAAGTGTCACAGTAAACCACAAAATCATCTACACCCTCTGGCAGGGTGAGAATCGGTGCCTCGCACAACCGCTATCTGAGAGTCTCGAAGGTTTCCTGCTGCTCAGGCCACTGACTTCTTGTTCAGTCGGGTCAGAGGAACTGCAACCTCGAACAAGTCCCGTATAAATCTCCGTTAAAAACCTGCTATACCCAGGAAACTCCGAATCTTGGTTGGAGACCTCAGAATCTCCCACTGTATCACGACCTTTATCTTGGCCGGATCGACCGGGATACCCTTCTGGTTGACAAGGTGCCCAAGAGATTGCAGCCCGCGCAACCAAAACTCACATTTGGAGAACTTTATAAAAATTCTCTCCCTCACTTAGATTCGACTAAGTCTTCACAACGCACGAGAATTGAAGGATTCCCAATCCTTCTTGCTTTCTAATATCCCATTGATGACAACCTGTGCCTGCCAATGGTAGCGTTTAATCACCAATTAAACCTTGAGATCTCCCATCCTCGGAAATCTTGATGAGTACTCTTGAAATCTGATCGAGCCTGGCACCTCAATCCATCTCACATGTTGTCAATTGAAGACCTTAATCTTCACTCTAGCTGACGCATCCTCGTTCCCATTCCCAATCTTGCAGTACCGCTGAAGTCTAACCAAACACAGCCCATGTAAAAACACAATTCTCTTGAACATCCGATGACCAATTACTTATGCACCTAACACCCGCAACTGACACTACCCTCATCATGTTGCCAGTATTGTCCTAACAATGGTAGTGCCTTGAAGTCCAAAGTTTATCCATGGAAAATTGTCGACTACACCTGGACGATGATAGAATCCCTGAATGCTGACTACACTGAGAACTATCACTCTAACCCTGACCGAGGATCTTCCAAACAATACTCCTGCACAGATCTTGACAAAGATCGGGAATGATAACGGTACACACGGAACCCGCTCTACAAGATGCATCCCTCTGTGCGTTCATCAAGGACTTTTTGGCATGCAGGATGGCATATATGATCCTTGATAACCTAAATGCTAGCAAGAAACCGACCCGAGATCTAACTTATCCATACTCACTCATAACTCCAACGTGATACGTATCCCCAACATCCATCTAGAAGCAATAGAAGATGACATACCCGCAACATCTGGAGAAATACTGATCACCTTCTGCTGACATGACCAATCTCTCTACCCTGTGGCAGCCTAAACCCTTGGAGTGACAAACTCCCTCGTGCACTGTCCTATACGCGCTGCACTGACTCCGGCCCTGCTGGCCTTTTACCTGATGATCAGAAATCATGGGTCTCTTCCCGGGACCCTTACTATACGTACCTAGCACAAACCTCTTTTATCAAAGTGCTCCAAACCAATCTCGCGTCTGAAACTTCATGGAAATCATATCCCTCAGGGTCTGACACCCTGCCACACTCACTAACTCACTTGCCAATGGCTAAGCTGCAGAAACTGGAACATCCTCTGTCCCCAAACTGGGTCACAAAGCTTCTCAAATTCTCTAAGACTCTCACCGATTCGAGTATGAATCTTGTGCTTTCAGTAGTATGGGCCCAATACTACCTTCCACACCTATCCATACTTTCCTCATCAATCCTCCCGGATCCTCCAAGTCACTTCCTCAACTGGTACACCCAAGTCTAACTAAGCCTCACTACTAACTCACTGAAATATATCCTAGGCTTCCCTAGGTTCCCGAACTCACCCAGTCCTCAGCTGCTGAAAGATTCCCAGTAATGTCAACTAGTTACCTCATGAATATAGCCACATGCAACAGAGATCAGATAATCCTTCAAGTAACAGGCTCATCTCAAACGAGAGCTGCACAATAGGGTCAAATCTATCTCCCTGAGATTATCTAGCTTGTGTCGCATGTGACTTAGCATATTCACTTAATAGCTAACTCACATTACTAAGAGTCCCACAAAGCACAAAGCAAGCAGCATTCAGACAATGGAAAATCTAACCATCATATTCCAATCAAATCATTCTATCCCCTAATCAGGAATTTATACATGCAATTCAAAGGCTCATACAATCAGGCATAACCTAAACAGGCTATCCTATTACTGACTGATCAGTACTAACATGCAAGTCTACAAGCACATACAATAGGCATATAAGGCATCCTCCTAGATCCTCATCCCTAATCTAGCATTCAGTTCTCATAATCATATCATATCATAACATCTCATAACATGTATGGATATCTTGGGGAAGACTTACTTGAGCTCGACTGATTGCACGCATCACACACCTTGTCCTTTTCAATCTTTTTTTCTCTTTTCAAACTTCTTTTATAAAATGATTTTATTTTTGAAAATTTTCATACCAAGTCTTTAGTTTGAGTTCAGACACACCCGAGAGTGTGCCCGAATCCCTCAAACCAAGGCTCTGATACCAACTTGTAACATCCCAAAAATACAGGCCAAAAATTTCATTTTTAAATACATTATTAGAAAACCAACAGTGTAATAAAACATCCATAATATCATGTCATGTCAAACCAAAGTAGAAATTATCAAAACATGTTATCATAAAACATTATCAGAGTGTAATCCCAAAGATATCATGTGCGGAAAACCATAGTGTGATGCGCTGTGATCAAGCCAACTCCTTTCCTTTAAACACGAAGTACCTGAAACCAAAACTGAAAATCGTAAGCATGAAGCTTAGTGAGTTTCCCCCTCATACCACATACCATACAATCACAAAGCATACATACTGCCGGACAATTCTGGGGTGCCCGACCTACCTGGTACGGCCATTCTGGGGTGCCGACCTACCCGTGTCAAGCCATTTTGGGGTGCTGACCTACCCATGTCAAGCCATTCCGGGGTGCTGACCTACCCGTGTCAAGCCATTATAGGGTGCTGACCTACCTGTCGGTCCTAACAACCGACCCTCGGGGACTATTCCACCCCCTAGTGTGACTATCACATATATCATAACATAAACATACTATCAGACATATCTGGGGTGTCCGAACTACCCTTCGGTCCTAACAACCGAACTTGGGGACTATTCCCTTCCTACTACTAGTATCACATATAACATATCATGCCAGCATATAAACATATCATCACATACTGTCATACATATCTGGGGTGTCTGACCTACCATTCAGTCCTAACAACCGAACTCTACTACTATCACATATAACATATCATGCCAACATATAACATATCAGGTAGTAGCAAACCTAGATGATATCACAAAGACAATCATCTAACATACAACTCCTACTGGTGGGCCGGCCTTGTGGCCGTAGAGCCACCGCTACTGGAAGGTAACTCATCTCACACTGCTAAAGTCCCGAAGACACAATCCCACACTTGCTGAAGTCCCGCAGACTCGACCCCAGCTGCTGGCTGACAGATTCCCGAACTGTCAACACCAAAATAACACCCAATTAATAATTGGGTCCCAATACATAACCATAAGTACATTCTTTGGGTAATTACTACATTACCCCTAGCTTGGCTTATTCAATCCCAAGGCCCAAACCATAGGCCCAAAGTCAATTAGGAAACGAAGCCCAACACATGGCCCAATTTTCCAAATTGGGCCTAGGCCTATACATGGTCTAATTCTAAGGCCCAACATCATATAATCATTAAGGCCCAAACTATGGCCCATCTATGGCCCAATTTTCCAAATTAGGCCCAAGCCCCTTATATGGGCCTTACCCTAGGCCCATTAAATTACTCTAGACCATTTGCTTGATCTTGCATAGCCCATTTAATAACCCAATCATCAAGGCCCAATAGAAAGGCCCAACAATAAACCCAATTTAAATTAGGGTTATACATAAAATGATGATTAGGGTTAAGTTTCCTACTTAATCCATTAAGTCCAATATTGCTTAGATTAATTTCCGCCAATGATTATTATTTAATATTCTAAATTATTAAATAATTCCCGTGTGTCTCGATTAATTCCCAAAACTAGTGTTTCGATGGCATTAGGGTTTTCCAAACCCTAATTAGGGTTTCCAACCCAATTACTAGCCCATTATCAACTTGTTGGGCTTTTATATTAATTAGGGCTTTATTAGGCATATTAAACCCACTAGAATAATATTAAGCCCATTAGAGTCCATTAAGCTTTATTGGGCTCATTTGAGCTTACAAGTGTGACATCCCCATTTTCACGGCCAGAAAAGACCGATTTTGTTTATGCTTTATAAAAATCAGAGTACCTCTTTTAATAAAAATGTTGCGGAATTTGTTCCCAGTAAAACATGATAAATACGTTATCAAAGCATTTCCGAAGAAAAGTATTTTTTTTTAATTCATTTTAAAACATTTGGGATGTCATCATCAATACAGAAACATAAGCATAAACAGAAGTTACATTCATTATCACTAGTGATCTATATCTCCTTAATCTCTCAGTGTAAGGTAACTTCACATCGTCACCTGTGATATAAATAAACTGAGTGGGTCAGGTTTGGAAACCTGGTGAGTACATAGGGTTTTCAACCCACAATAATATAATTATTATGTTTAAACATCAAACAATCAACCCAATTATCCATCCCCATTATCTTCTTTACTCTTAAGGATCTACCCTAAGAATCAGTTATTCCTCATTCATTTATTCCTAAGGAACATAATAAGGAATCGTCATGAAGTCCATCGTTGCCACGGTTAACACAACAGACACTAGGTATGCATAGTCGCCAGGGGTTAGGCATCAAGTCTGCATGATCGCCAAGGTTTACACAACGGGCACTAAGTCTACATAGTCGCCAGGGTTTAGGCATCAAGTCTGCATGATCGCCAAGGTTTAGGCACCAAGTCTGCATGGTCGCCAAGGTTTAGAGTACACCGGGTGAACACACCGTTCACAACACCTACAGGTTGCGAGCCTGCTAGTGTTCCACTGGACTGTCTAGAATAGTTTGTGGTTGTCATCCATACTCTACTGAATGACAGGGCCATCATTTGGGAAAAAGGCTTCTCACATCGTTCACCTCTCATCCTCACCTCACGGTCTATTTCACCTCTCAACTCATCATCCAACTCATACTCCATCTATTACATCTACCCATGTTTTATCCCAACATTATCGTAGATATAAAATACATATACAGTTTAAATCATTTAAAACATGTATAAAATCGTTCATCTAGCATAGACAACAAGTACTCAGATAATATGCACACATAACACGTAATTTATATAAAATACTTTGTATCTATGTGTAAGATGAAAGTAACTATGCACACACCTGACAAGGTGGTGACTCGGTACTCGGACAGCACTTCGTTTACTTTAAAATAATTTCTTTCGACGAAACCTAGTATTATTACCACTGGATTTTAGTCTAATATTTACCGTGACTAATTATTAGTCTTATTATTATTATTATTATTATTATTATTATTATTATTATTATTATTATTATTATTATTACTATTATTATTATTATTATATAAGCATTTAAACAATACTTTCCAACCACTATGTACAGACAGGGGCCAGACATAAAACATCGGAGGGCAGGACCATTTTGACATATAGCACTTCTGAAATCCAACAACCCTATGCGGCCCTTTAAACCAGATTCCCCGTACCGCAAGTAGTTAAAAAGTTATTATAACGACATTTATATAATAATAGCTCAAATATTTATTATAAGTTCATAATAACAATACTAATTTTAAATATAAGCTATATTAAAATTGGGTAAGCATAACTTACTTACAAGGGGGTTTAGCTAGGAGTCGGGCTCTGCAGGGGCAGAACTTCGTCGCTGAATCTTTCTAAGAAAGATTCGTGCAGCGCTTCAGCGCTCACCTCACTATACTAAAACTACAGAAAGAGAAGTCGAATCACGAGGGACCAAAATGCTCTGGGGATAAGAAGAGAAAGACTCTTGAATCAAGAGAATGGTGCAAGAAATATGAGAGCTAGAGGCCCTTATTTATACTAATTGAATTTTCAAAAACTACCCTCCATAATTACTTAATGACCTTATAATTATATAAACAACTAAACACCCCTTTATAATACTATTTTAAATAGATTTAATGATATTTGTACTAAACTAATGTCGAAAGAACTCAACATTAGTCTTATAATGACCGCATCGTCGATACCTTTCTAATGATATATACATATGTGTATATATGTGTGCGTATATATAATTTATACTTTATTTTAATACGTAAATATGTTATTATAATTTTTAACTCGTTCATACGAACTCCATTTTTGACGTTATTTATATCCACGTGTAAGTGGAGATGTACTCTACAACTTTCGTTTAGACTCTGTTGGCTAATTTTGACTTTATTTTTAAAGTTATATTTTTAACAGGCCAGGACAGTATTGGTCCGTTAAAATCTCATAACTTCTTCATCCGATGTCCATTTTCGTCTGTCTTTTTATCGTTACGCTACTAATAACGAGTTCTTTGATTCTCGTTTAGGTTGTGTCGGCTAAAAATTGCTCGATCTAATACTCAAACTTCGGGTTGTACACCGCTAAGCCGAAACATCGAAAAATCATAACTTCCTCATAATAAGTCAAATTTGGGCGTTCTTTTAATGGACGCTCTCAGGTTAACATATTCTACGACTTTCATTTAGATTACTAAGGCTTAAAGTCGCTCTATCATAAATTCACAATTTACGTCTTCGCGGTGCCGTGCCGGTTCCGTCGCGAAACTTCGACGGGTCATAACTTCTTCATTATAACTCGGATTTCGGTGCTCTTTATATGTACGAAACCCTTGAGACATATTCTACAACTTGGTTAAGATTATTTCTTCTAAATAATCTTTTGTCAAAAAGCCATTTTCGACCCCTATTATCTCTAAATTGATTAGCCCGGATCTACGGGCGTTACAACAAGGCCCATTAGGGTTTCAAGCACCCCTCTCAAACGAATCAACTCACAAGGCAAACACACCGCCACCCGACACGGAGGCCGATGGTGGCAGCCACCACCCTAAGGTGGTGGTTTTCAATTTCTTTTCACTATTTTTCTTTCTGGTTACATTTTACAATGAAAATACCAAAGCAACGCACACACACTAAATAAGCTAAACATACACACACATAACCACCTTGTGGTGGCCGGCGATGGCACACAGTGGCAGCCACCACCTCAAGGTGGTGGCAATGGTGATCCTCGGCTTTTCCCGTGAATTCCGGCTAACAAAACACCCAACACATCTCCACTGAAAAGAACATGCACACACCAATTTATACCTACAGCCACCCCACACACGGTGGTCAAAGGTGGCAGAAAACAAATGGCGACAGCCACCATGGTTGGCTGCCATGGTGGCTCTCTTCAACGTCCGGCCAGCCAACAAACGCACATACAAACATGATTGCAGAAACGATTCACACACACGCACGAAGAACAAGCACCCACCACGGAGCAACACCTCGGACATGGAGGAGGAGGTCGGTGACGGACGAACCAGCTTCAGCGACTCCGTCGGTGTCTACTGGGCAGGAGGTGGCAAAGAACGATCGGAGTATCGCCGACAACAGATGTCGTTCGTCTGTAGAAGATGACAACGGCGGAGGAAGGAGATGAGAGAGAAGCGGTGGCAGCAGACTACGTTCAAAGCTTAAAGGTTTGTTCTCGGCGGCCCAAGACGTCTGGCGACAGCGCTGTGGCGGTATCAGGCAGTTGACGACCTCAACGGAGGTGCTTGTGCGGCGCCGGAGGTCGAGTAAGTGGGAGTTGCGGCTGGAGGTTTCACATGGCGGCTGAAACATAGCAACTAGGTTTAGGGTTTGGCAGGGAGGAGGTAATGGGTTTAATACCCGTGTCCCATACAACTTCGTGACTATTGACACTTCCAGCCCCTCCCATCTCTAATCTTTACAATCCAAATCTGAATTTTACTCTTTTAACCCCTGCCTTGTAACACCCCAATTCTGGTATGATATTTATATATTTATTTTTATTTTTCTTCAAGTTTTAAGGGGAACTCGACGAGTCAGTAGCTGGACTCGTCGAGTAGAGTCGGGATTTCGAGCACGTTTAAGTTGGCGACTCGACGAGTCTATATTCCGGACTCGGCGAGTCCGCCAGACTGGATGAAACCCTAATTTCAAGGGTTTGCACCCTATTTAAACAAATTTTGAGGCCACAAGTCATCCCCCATCACCCCTCAGAGCATCATTCTCGAAACCCTAGAGCCCTCTTTGCATTTTTGTGTGATTTTGGTGTGTTCTTTGAAGATTTTGAGAGAAAAAGGAAGGTAGATCAAGAGGAGAAGAAGGAGATCCTAGATCCTTGAGGAATTTCAGAAGATAGTAAGGTATATCTTGGCCCTTTTCTGTTTCTATGCTTAAATCCTCTTTTTAAAGCCATTAAAGCTATTCTTGAACCATTTCTTGGCTTAGTAGTAGCATAGAGGACTCATGGAGTTGATTAGCCTTCGGATCTAACTAGGTTTGAATTCCAGAAGCTTAGATCTAGCACCTTTATGGATCCATTTTGCATGGAAGCTCTAGATCTACTCTTTTAGTGTGCTTTGAACCTTAAAACCTTCATTTGATGTTATTTACACGTAAAGTTGGAAACTTTACGTGTTAATCAAGTCCCAGGAACCCAGATCTATGAATGGTATGGACTGGTTTCAAGCAGAATCGAGTATATAGTGTTTGCATGTATACGACTCGGCGAGTCGTTCTTCAGACTCGGCGAGTCGAGTCGCGAGTCCTTTGTTTTTCCCTTTTTCGAGTTATGTCGAGTGGAACCAGTGAGTGAGAGATGGACTCGGTGAGCTAGAGGGTTAGACTCATTCGTGGAAGACTCGGCGAGTCAATGCCCTGACTCGGCGAGTCTAAGGCAATCTTCATGCCTCAAGAACAGACTCGACGAGTTGTTTATACAACTCGGCGAGTCACAGCTAGAATGTTCATCTGATGAAGGAGAATTCGACGAGTTGTTCATACAACTCGGCGAGTCGGATGCAGATTGTCAGAGTGTTAGTAACAAAGAGAAGCTCGCCGAGTTTTTGCCAAAACTCGACGAGTAGTAGCGAGTAGAATCAAGAAAGTAAGAGTAAGGACTCGACGAGTTGGCGTCCCAACTCGACGAGTCAGGTCAACTAAATGTTGACTTTGACAGTTAGGATGACTTGGACCAGGGGTAAGAGAGTCATTTTACCCTCAGTATTATTATCAGTATTTGATTGATGATGCTTATGGAAATTGTAGCCGGGGTGAAACCGGAGCCGCAACAGACAGATTCCGGAGCAGTCCTTTCAGCAGCTAGGTTACAAGGTGAGTCTTCCTGCCAGTAGGAATGGGTCCACGGCCATAATTCCGACCCGTTTAATTAGCAGTAGTTTCAGACCTCGGTCTGATACAGTAGTTAGTGTGCTTGATGTCTTTGTGATTCAAGCATGTTTGGTGTTATGTGTTTCAGACTATGTTCCGATGAAGTATGCAGTATATGTATCCATGTTAGCTAATATGTTTATGCTTTGTTATGTTCAGTCAGTTCCAGGTCCGATGCAGGGGACAAGGTCCCAATCAGTTCCGGACTTCGGTTCGATGCAGTTAGTTCCGGACTACGGTCCGATGCAGAGGGCAAGGCCCTGGTTAGTTTCCGGACTTCGGTTTGATGCAGTGGGCAAGGCCCAGTAGATGCTTTATATGTTATGTATGGTATGTGGTAGTTTGGGGGAGCTCACTAAACTTTGTGCTTACAGTTTCAGTTTTGGTTTCAGGTACTTCCACAAGTAAAGGGAAGAGCTTGGGATGATGGCATCGCATACACCACCGCTTCAGTCTTTTCCTGGGAGATTGTTTTGATTCATAGTTTGATTCGGCACAAATGTTCATGACATTTTAGTATGGGTTCAGATATTTGACACATGGTTTTATGATGTGACGATCAGTATATGGTTTTATTACTATTAAAACAAAAAAATTTGGGTCGTATTTTTGGGATGTTACATGCCTTCAAAACTCTTTACAAATTGAATCCAAAATTTACCATTTAGCCCTTATCTCCCAATATCTCTTCATATTAAGTCCCAATAATTACCCAATAGTCCCTGCCTTCATAAATATTTATAAAATGAGTCCCGAACTCACACTTTTAACCCCCGACTTCTAAAAATGTGGCAGTTAACTCCTCGAACCCAACACCATGCATATATAATTATTTATTTTAGGCTACCATTCGTTCATTAATTTATTTATTTAACTAATAAATAAACGGGTGTTACATGTTCACCGATAGAATAGGCTTTGTCTCCTATGTTCCTGCAACACGGTTTTTGCTTGAACGTTTAGCGGGTTCCAATGTTGTAAATGGATAGATACCTATTTTTCCCAAAAGAAACTTTGTTGCCCGATGAATCAAATCTCGATCTTGCTACCGCTGCTAGAA
This sequence comes from Lactuca sativa, assembly GCF_002870075.4. Taxonomy (NCBI): domain Eukaryota; kingdom Viridiplantae; phylum Streptophyta; class Magnoliopsida; order Asterales; family Asteraceae; genus Lactuca; species Lactuca sativa. Next base: position 292,506,729 of record NC_056630.2, on the reverse strand, counting down.
ACATAACATTTGTGATAATTTTTTGCTTTTGCATGTTCTTAACGGTTCATCCTCATCGGGGACCAGATAGTAACATTTTGATGGTTTTGACATGTAAAACCATTTCTCATTAATATGGACAACATTAAACATATCGTAGAATGTAGGAAGTGGACTAAATAATGAAGCCAACGTAATCTTTGATAAACAAAATTCTAACCTTGCTTTTTTATTCTCATGCGTTAGAGTCGGCTTGATAGCATTTGTATGCGGTCGAAGCACACCTTTAATCCATCTATGCATAGTTGATTTTGAAACATCTAAAGATTTTGCAAGAGATCGTATATTGGATCAACGACATAACGGAATTTCTGAAACTTGATTCAAATTTATTTGTAGTCTTTTCCACCCGGCAACCATTGACGTGTTTGAAGATAAATCAATCGATAATCCTTGATCAACTTGATTTTTACCTTGACGCCAAATACGACTAAGAGTCCATTTAGAAACTGAGAATAGTGAAGCGATTTCACTTGCGGAAACTTACTTTAATCGTCCATCCAAACTTTCTTGCAATAAAGCTTGAATATAGTTTGACGTTGTGCAATGGTAGTGTTTTTTTTAATGAGTGGATTTGTGGAATGCTTCATATGAAATTTAATTGTCAAATGAGAGTAAACTTAAATCTAATGTATTACAAACTGTTAGATGCAAATAAATATAGCTAAATTTATCTTTAAGTAGGGAGTTATGGCGACATATTTGCCACCAAAGAATATGGAATTTTAAAAGCGGTTGAAAAAAAAGTTAATGATTAAAATTCTTTTTTTAAAGTTAGGATATGGAATAGTCAAAAATTTAGGTGATTTTGGCATAAAAATATGAAGGCATTTTTACTTCCATTTTTTTATCAAAAGAAAACAAAAATTTTAAAATAGGAATATTATTTTTGTTGAGTAAACATTTTACGGCAAAGTTTCTATTGCATACATAGTAATTAAAAATCTTGAATTTTTAAAGAAAGTAATGTAAGATTTTTTAAAATGATATAAATGTCATTTTACTGATTAAAGTAATTAGTAATTATTGTTTTCATAAACTTTATGTTTTGTTTTTTTATCTGTGGAAAATAAATGGGACGAAGGGAGTATAATAAACGAGATCAACTAAAAGCACTCTGGGATTACTTGGGACTTATTAAAAGATCAAGGCAATTTGAAGTTTGAATTAGAGATAAAGATAAGAAGTCCTTAAGTCAAGATATGTACCGAGTACCGACTATAAAAGTCTTCTTGTTTGTTAATGTTTTATACTTTATCACAGTGTATGAGGATTTGCGAGGGAAATTGGTTTGACTTTCATACAGAGATTAGAGTGTGTTAAGAAACTGTATCTCAGTTAATTTATTCATTTTGTTATTTGAAAACGTTATTAACAAAGATTTTAGCGTCACCATATTTCGTGTTATTTTACTATTTTAATCCATTATCTGGGACCAACAATGGACTTTTTTTTCTTTGTCTAAGGAAGTCAAGATTGGCATTTCCAAAGCAAACCTATATTTCTTTTAACCCAATTAATTCTTAATTGTACTATTAAATGCTTTCATTTTAAAACCATTAGGCCTACCGGTATGCTTACAACGAACCCGAGCGTGGTTGAGCTGGCCACAAATAACGGTCGTGCACACCACCCCGTTATTTCGTGGTCAGCCGTTGTCGTATAGCTTCGTGTTCGGAATAACGAATGCAAACGTCCAATAAAATTGCAGCCCAATTTGACCAATATCTATAGCGGTTCAACGGCTAGTTTATTTATAAAAAAAAAAATAAACAAAAATTTAACCAATTTAGTTACCTATATATACCACACTTTTACCCTTTATTTTTTACACCATTCTTTTATTTCTCTATACACAAACTACACAGTAAATCTTCACAACCAAAAACCATGGATCCCGGCCAAAATACCCCTCCAAACTATATAAATCGCAAACCCAATAACGCTTTTGCGTTAGATACAACCACTCGCCAATTCCCGACTATGGAATCATCTCAAGGCGGTTTTGTCAATTTGCTTCAAACCGGTTCCCCTATCCAACAAACACTACTTTTCCAACAACAATATCAACATTTTCCGTCTTTCCAACAACAAAAAATGCAACAACAATTTCAACAATGCCAACAACTGCAACAAGCGTCACAACCAAAACAACCACCACATTCGCCGAATTTTGTTTCGGAAACGCAACCTTCACCACCACCTCAACCAAAAATGAAAAAAGGAAAAAAAATCGGGCCGACCCACCACCACCCAAGAAAGGGTCCCATGGACAAAAGACGAAGAAGAAAAGTTAGCTGAGGTATGGGTGTCGGCTTCCCAAGATCCAATTGTAGGAGATAGTCAACCTTACAAAAGTTTTTGGGAGAAAGTCCGAGCCATTTTCTACGAGTTAATGGAAAGTGAAACTCGAAATACCGATCAAATTACATCGAAATGACGAGATATTCGACTAAAATGCACCGAGTTTGGAGGGATCTACAACAATCTCCTAAACAAACGCAAAAGCGGCTCGAACGATTTTGATGTTTTCAAGGCGGCTATTGAGCAATTTGAAAAAACAACTCCACACACAAAGCTTTTTCGTATATGAAACTGTGGTTAAAATTGAAAGATGCTCCAAAATGAGAAGAGCGAACGGAAGGAACTTCGCAATCTTCCGGTTCAAAGCGTTCAAGAAACCCCGATGGAACTTCCCAACAATCGGACGGCCAAACACACATCGACATCAACGATGGTTCGCTAGATCTTGAAAACGAGCAACCTCTTCGTTGGCCAATTGGAAGAAATAAAACAAAAAAAGCGGCTTCAACATCTTTATGGATCTTTTTGGCGATAAATTTGATCAATATGTGCAACTTCAAGAAACGAATGTCGAGGTGATGATTCGGATTGAGCAAAAAATGATTGAAGCACACACATTATTTCAAGAAGCACAAGCGACGATCCAAACAAAAACCGATATGAAATCTTGAAAATGAAAGCGAACGACCTCGAGGACGAAGACTTGAAGTTTTTTCTCGCGATGAAAGAGTCGGTTCGAGCCTGTCGTAGGCATATAGGGTAGTTTATTTTAGTTATGGTTGAAATTTTTAGGTTTTTTTTTTTTTAAAGTAATGTAATTTTTATTTTTATTGTTATTTTTTTATTTCAATTAATGTAGTTTTTATTTAATGTAATTTGGTCTTTTAATTTAATGGTATTTAAAAAATGATTTTATTGTATTTTTGAATTAAATTTAAATAAAAAAATAAGGTTGAGTGATGTATTAATAGTAGGTAACACATATTAGTAGTAGGGAAATGTAGTGTTGATGTGGCACCCACCACTGCGTATAAGGGATAGTCTTATAAGAGATCATTTAATACTAGATATTAGCCATGCTATGGGGTTGGCCAATTTTGAAATATTTTATTGATTCAAATTATATTGTTTTCTAAAAAAGCTGATTATTATGAATATCACCCATATTATTCACCCATTTTTATTGGGAACTACGGAAATATATACGTGACATGCTATTCACTTTCTTTCTCAACCTAACATATTACCTTAAGGATTTAAAGAATATTTATTTATTTCTATTTAATGACATGTGTAACATCTTAGAGTCGATCGAGACATCCCTCATGGTTTTTTTCTTATACATTTCACGATATATTAAATATGTAAAAATTAATATGGCATTTTCCGTTTTTCTTAACTAAACATGGTGTTTCAAAAGCATTTTCAAATCGGGTCTAATTTTATAAATATATACCATTGCCGTGAAACTAATATGATAGCTTGACAGCTCTTACATAAATACACGAACCGGTCTTTAAATTTACAAAGATCAAAATTTGCAAGATATACATATTCATAACTCATGACCCGATATCTAACACAATCACTACCCACATTTTGATCCGATTTCCTCTAAATCCATATCCATTTTTATCTTCTTTGTACACACAATGCTACCCTTAGACTCCTCTCTTCTCCTAAATCTTTAACCATGATAAGATATCTTTGAAAGCTATAGTGTCTTACCTTGGCAAGAAACGACTATGGGAAACAGTAGCAACCGAACCTAAATCATCATCATCATGATAACGTTGTAGTTTCTCCTCAAGTTCATTAAATTCATTTCTATCAATAAATGGGGGATTAGAGGGGGTAGGTAAGGGTTCATCATCTTTTACAAGCATTTTTAGTGCCATTGATATGGAAGGTCTTAATGATGGAGCTTCTTGTGTGCATAAGAGTCCTACATGTACAACTTTTACAGCCTCCTTTTTGAAACTGTGTTTTGGGTATGTGTTATTAAACATTAGGTTTGGATCAAGTATTTCCTCCACTGTACCTTGTTGGAAATGTGTCCATGCCTGTTTCAACAAGAGATTAGAAAAGTGGAATGTTGGAATTAAACTGAGTTTTGTGAAGTTTTATACTTACAATTGATACTAAACTGTCTGAATCTTCTGAGTCTTTGCTTCTATTGTTTTGCATTCCAGTAACTACCTCCAGCAACAACACACCATAACTATACACATCCGCCTTTTCGGTTAACTGACCAAACGCCAAATACTCCGGAGCCATATATCCACTGGTAAAATCAAAAGGGTAAATGTAAAATGACTAAAATGTCCTTGTAGGATTAAGCCCGAAGATGAGATTTTGGCTAAGTTTGGCATGTCACAGCTAGCTTATTTTTCTGAGATTTTTTATGTTGTCATGTTTGGTAAACCAAAAAGTAGCTTATAAGCTACTTAAAGTAGCTTTTAGGAGCTTTTTAAAAATATTTCAAATATACCCTTAATTAATTATAGAAACACATTCATTTAAAATGTTCTTTTATGTCATTTTATATATTTCAACTAGTTTTACCAATCGTCATTTTTTATCAGCTAGTTTTTTCAGCTATCAGCTAGTTTTTTATTTAACAACTAGTTTTTCAGCTGTTAACTAGCTTTTTAGCTAGTACGCCAAACATAACATTTATATTTAACAACTAATTTTTCAGCTATCAGCTAGCTTTTTAGTTAACAACTAGTACGCCAAACATAGTCTTTATATTACGTACAGTGTTCCAGCAATAGCAGTACTGATGTGAGTCATATCTTGTTGAAAAGATCTGGCTAACCCAAAATCAGCTATTTTAGCACGAAGCCTCGAGTCCAATAAAATATTAGCAGCTTTAATATCTCTGTGAATAATTCGGATCTTGGTATTTTCATGAAGGTAGACTAGACCTTCGGTTGTGCCAATAATAATTTCAAACCTCTTCTCCCAATTTAGTTCCTTCCCTTTTATCGCATCTACAATAGTCCACAAATTCAATTATTTAAAAACTATTAAAAGTTAGTCTTCCACTATTTAATAATTATTTTAAATTACCAAAAATGAAGTGATCGAGGCTCATGTTGGGTAGAAACTCGTATACAAGAAAACTTTCGGGTCCTGAACAACTGCATCCTAACAACCTCACAAGGTTTTTATGTTCAACACTGCTAATCATGTTAACTTCATTATAAAAATCTGCTGCTCTAAATTTGTTGTTGAAGAAAAGCCTCTTCACAGCTATTTCTCTTCCATCTGGAAGAACACCCTGAAAAATTTCCATGATGTTAACACAGTGTAAGAATTTTTATTATAATGTGTTGATTTTATATAAAAAGAAAAGTTTATAAAAATTTACCTTGTAGACAATTCCAAAGCCACCTTGGCCAAGTTTATTAGAATCATTCCAATTTCCTGTGGCTTTTTCAATAGTGGAGTATTTAAAGTTCAAGCTACTATCTGTAAGAATTTTTGCTAGTTTTTTGGCATCATATGAACCTGTTCTTTTCTTTTCTATAACTCTTCTTCTCCATATATATAAACCAATTAACAAAGCAACAACAAGAATCAACATGGAGCTAACAGAAGCTGTGATAATAGCTATTATCCTCCCTGAAAAATCAATCAATAATATTTATTAAATGGTGGACCCTTAATAATGAGTATTATTCATTAATGGAATGGAGGTGGTTGGATCTGCATTTAAAGTGTTTATTGCAAGTCAAAATCAGTTTTTATTGTTTGGAAAATGTGATAACTGATTATGGTTCTGACTCTTTTATTTATTTATTTAGGGTAGAAAATTGAAATAATCAGATTTGGAGAAATTGGTGTGGAGTTGTTTAGAAAACTGATTATTAAAACAATGGTGGAGTGTTTATCTGATTAATGAAAGGGATAATCAGTAAAATTAGGAAAATGGGTGGGGTCATATCACCAAATGACCACTTTTTTTTTAACATTTATTATAAAAAAATAATCACCCATTTCACAAAAAGTATTTTGAAAAATATTTGTTTTTACGAAATTGCTTTATTAGTGGATCCCAGTAAAGTAATGAAAATTAGAAGAATTTCCCAAAAACAAGGAATTTCACAAAAAAGAAATTTAAGGTTTCTGTACAATGAAATGGTTGGTTATTTTTGGATAAATGTTCAAAAATGGTCATTTGGTGATTTGAGTGATTATCCTTATAATATATATGTGAAACTACCTAGCTATTTGCAAGATTAATCAACTGATAATCTAATTCTGATTATGATTTTAATTATTTAACTCGAAATAACTACTTAACAAAAGCATATCCAAACACCCTCTTGGAATCTACAACTAATGACATTTCTACCATCCTAAATGTTTTACTTTTGTTGAGATAATATTTTTGAAAAAGTGCCACTAATTATCAATTTTTGAAGAACAACAACTGATTATATTACCTCTATTGCTTCTTCTTGATGCCACAGGATTGAGAAAATTGACATCAGAATACCTCATAAAACACCCTGTATTCAATGCACGCCCTTCAGACCATGGTAAACACTGCAACATCAAATTAGATGCAGTGTCTAAACAACTCCTACAAGAGCTTGAATTCAATGTCTTCCAGCATTGTGCCATTACATAAACTGATTCATTTCCATTTGCAGAAACTGTAACTTCTCTTGCAAAATAGTCAACATTAGTCAACGCATCAGTCACAGATTTCAAAACAGCTTGTCTTACTGAATCTTGAAACGGGTTACTATTCCTTGTGGTATTCCCACAAACAGCAGTGTCGTTAGGTCCAGAATACTCATCGAAGAAACTGTAGTTCTGGAATCGCATAAAACAGCCATCGAGATAAACCCTAGCTCCAGTGTAAGGAAAGCAACGGGAGACAAGATAATGGGCTGAATCATAACAGATGATGCAATCGCTTGTAGAAAGATCGCCATAGCATTGAGAAAGCCCGAAATTACCATCGGGTCCTGTGCCTGAATTTGCTGTTCCGAGAAGAGAAGATTGTACTTGGGTCCCGATCTTATCGGCTGTTTGGATGAAGTTTGAACTGAAGAGTATTGGGTTGTTTTCTATCTGATTATTGCATGATAATTGGATCATTTCGTTTCTAGGAGCCCCCTCTGATGTAGTTACTATAAGTAAAAGTATGATGAAGTTGATAAGAATAGATTCCATTGCTATCGATTTCTTCAAAGCGGAAGTGAATTGAACTTGTTGATCTGGGTTGATTATGAGAATATGATATATGGTTCGATTCCTTCTTCATTTGCAGACGAAATTGCTAAAATAGGTTTTCTTCTGGTAGTGAGGCTGTTGAACAAACAATTGTAAATTAGGTAAATTCTTTGAGTCGAAGCAAAGATAAAGATGATGATGATATCATGGACTATATTTATTGCAATGTTCCCAAATTAGAAAATTCAAGTAGAAATTTACTTGTTCACACAATCGAATAAGTTAATTTTGCTCATTGCAATTCACGAATTCCAACGTTTTTGTATAGATTCGATTTCATTCAAGCAATAAAAAAATAGATATATTTTAGTCTCAAAAGTATATAATCAGATAGTACATAATCGGTTGGAAACAAAACTGAAATCGAGCAAATAGCAATTTGCAGGTCTGGATCAAAAGTAAACTTGAAAAAAAAAAGGCAAAAACGATATCAATTCAAAAGAATTAAAGAACTAACCAGCATAATTGAAATTTTCAGCTTCGATTATGGTTTTACATTCAAATCAAATGTACTGATGGAAAAAAAATGAGAGAGGAAGGAAGAATAGAACTTCAGCATCGATTGTAGTAGAAATTCAGCTGCTGGATCGAATAGAGCAGGTGTTGGATTTGAATTCTTACCATTTGTTGCAGTTTGAGTTGGAATGGAAGCCCTGTTGAAGAAGAGAGTACAAATGTTGATTTTTTTTTGGAAAGCGGAATGATTCAGACAGGAAGGTTGGCTGCAGGTTGAAGAATCCATTCTATTCAATGGTTGTTGACGCTGACGCTATTGACCTATTTGGACCTTCAACACGTTTATTAGGTAAAAAACCATTTTCTAAATCGATTGGCATATATATATTTATAAAAAGTTTTTTCTTTTTCTTTGTTTTACTGTATCTATACTAAAAATACTAAAATTCTAAGTTGTTTTGTCTTAGGGTGAGATGTATTTGGTTTGTAACAGAAAAAACTGAAACTCAAATCAAATTGAAATTGAATTCATACCAAATCAAATTCCAATTCGTTTTTTTTTTTTTTTTAATTTCAAACAATACCGAATTTCAATGTTTCTTTCAAGCTCCCACCGATGATTCTCCGCTCCCTCACGCTACTTTATAACGCCAATTGTTCGGCTCTTTGGTCTACCTAACTGTCATTCGTGTGGACATTGCCTATGCAACTCCTGTTGCTAGTCAATTTATATCATCTCTACGTACCTCTTGCTATATTATTGTTGTAAGAATTCTTCGATATATAAAAGGGTGAATGTTTTGTGGCTTACATTTTTCATCAGCATCCTCCTTGGAGCTTTGTGGGTACTCTCATGTTAATTGGAATGAAGATGCTATTGATCGTCGCTCAACAATGGGTGATTGTTTTTTCCTTGGTTCCTCCCTTGTCTTCAGGCATAATAACCAATATCTCACTGACTGCTCTTCAACAGAACTTGAATATCGTGTTATTGTTGACACCACCCAAGAACTTGTTTGGCTTCGATTGGCATGGGTATCGCTCAATCATCCAATACAGTTCTTTGGTGCGACAACTACAATGTCATTTGAATACCTCATAATGATATTTTTCACGAACGTATCAAACAAATACACATTGATTTTCATTTTGTTCACCAACATGTTCTTTATGATATTATTCGCCTTCTATCAATCTCTACCACTAATCAAACATATCTCTTCACCAAAGCTCTCCTGCATGGTCACAATTCTCCAAAGTCAAATTGGTCTCTCATCAAGCACCCCGAGTTTGAAAGAAGGGGGAGGGTGGAAGGGGTGTTAACGACATTTAGAATTTATCAACTTTTTTTTTATATATGTTTTGTAATTAGCCTTTTCCTAAGTTAGATCAAAGTTTAAGTCTATATATTGTCAATATAACTCATTGTAACAAATACATCATCAATACCATCTTTCATATCAAACGTTTTGGCATATAACCGTGGGAGTTTTAATTAACATAAACTGTCAATTTCTTTCTATATGTAAACTATGATATCTTGTTGAAAACACTTAGAATATTTTAAATGTAAGTTATAAATTGTTGGGTCACCCAACAAGTGGTAGATCGAGAACAAAATCTAACTGGATCCAAAAAATACATAGAAATATAAAATTCTAAATAATATACTTTTGGGGTTTTTTTCAATAAAAAAATGTCAATGAGGATATTTAATGAAAAAATAGATGTCAAAGAGATGAGACTTTTGTAAAACTCATATTTTTTTAAATGGTAGTTAGCGGTAATATGATAGAACACACCTCCAAATAGAATCTACTACACGTAAAAGGACTGCATCCGCTACTACCCCTAACTAGCGTGATCCACGAGCCTTATTGGTCTGGCCATAATGACTCATGCTTCCATTCGGTTTGTTTGGAACCCTCCAAGGTCAACTTTAAAACTAGAAAACAATTTTATTTTGGCTATACTAAAATTTCAAAAAGATATTTTACGACAAAAAGAAAACACCAAATTACCAACCATTGACTAAACCACACAAGACAACAACAGGCAGCAACAATAATTAAAAATTGGTCACTTTCATGTTTAAAGCTATAAAAAAACAAACATAATGCATTTTTAATTGATATGTGATTTAGTTGATAGATAGATATATGTACTATTATAATCAACCAAATTTTCAACGGTTAGAATCTAAAAGTGTCTGTTATAAAAAAAAAAAAAAAAAAAAAAAAAAAAAAAAAAAAGATTAATATTATTTTGATAAAAGTATTCGTATGGGTGCAGAGAGTGTATAAATGCAAATTCTATCTCGAAAAAAGAATAAATTTAACTAAAATTAAAATTTGTTAATTATGTGGAGTGAGAGATGTGTTGGAATGGTCATACATTGTATTTATAATCGAAAAATAAAATGGAGAGAAGCAGGCCTCTAATAATATACGTTGCTTTAAAATATATGATGAATATGTCATCTTAATTTAGTAAGAGGAGAAAGTTCTATTTTGTATAAAATATTAAAATTTTCTAATCTTCTTCCATATTCTAATAAAAGAATAGTTTTAATCTCCTTTTGACATGTGTAATCATATTAGGCCTTCTAATCAATACACATTTTATTCTTTTTTTGTCACGTGTCACTCTATTAAACCTCTTAATTAATGCATGTCAGTTGTCAACCTATTAATTATCTATTTCAAATTTTAAAATGTTCACTTTAATTACAATAAATTAATAACAATGCAATAAAAATTAAAATAAAATTAATACAAATTATAAGGTGATATAATTTTACATATTTATTTAAATTAACGATTATAATTGATTAATAACTTTGTGTTCTAACTATTAAAGTTTAATTAATTTTGTAGTCGTGGTTTCACGGGTTATAAACTAATATCCTAATAAATGAATAGGTTTAATATCCTATTGACAAGTGGCTTTATATTAGAAATTCTCATTAAAGTTATATGTCCCTTATCATGCCACTTGTCAACATATTAATTATCCATGTTAAATTTTAAAATTTAAATATCCCACCATAATTACATTAAATTTTAAATTTCAAATTTCAAATTTTTTCACTTTAATTATATTGAATTAATAACATTAGATTAAAAAATAAAATAAAATTAATATAGATTTTAATATGATATAACTTCACGTATTTATTTAAATCAACTATCATAACTTTATATAACTAAAAAAAATATATGTTAAGTAATAATTTTTTTAAAATAATTCATTAATAATTTTGATTTTTAATATAAAAGTTTAATTAATTTTATAACAGTGGTTCTCACAGGTTATAAACTAGTCCTCCTTAATAAATGAAGGTTTTTTTTGCCACATGTCAATCTTTTATTAGTTTTGACACTTGTCGTTTTGTGGTATTTTTAAAACAAATATTATCCAGTTGTCAGTTTTTGATTTGTTTCAATTTTTAAAATAAAAGTCATATACTTATATATGGAAAGTGTCAAATATCATATATATGATATTAAATTGTAATAAATGTGTTTCTTTATTTCTTATATTAATGTTGTACAATAAAAAATATTTTTTGTTTACACTTTAATTTAATGTTTATTTTTTTATTAAATCAACCCTTGTACTATACTACACGGGGTCTCACACCTAGTGTCTTATAATAATTATAACTTCTAAATATCCGGTTAAATTATGCTAGTCTTTCAAAAGAAAATCATTTATTTGTTTTGAGAATTTAATATGTTGATTATTGTTGGGGAAAAACGAAATAGGGTTATTGAAAATCTGGATCACAAACAGGAATCTTGTTAACACTTTCATTGTTTGATATTTCGACCCTATATGCCTTGGGTATCACGAAATCCAAACTGGGATAATTCCTGATGGAACAATTCTGATTTTTGGCACAAAATCATAATCAATTTTGAGAATAAGATGAAGAAGAAAGCGTTTCCAGTTTTCTGTGTTTCAAAAGAGTCGTTATTTTTCGGTATTTATCAACGGATAACCCCGAACCCCGACTTGACACAGTAGATTAGGGTTCAGTACTAATAATGTTTAGTAAATACAAGTGTGCACTCCCACACCTCCTAACTTGTATTATAACTAAAAACATTATTCTTGAAACACTTGTTAAATCCATTACACTAAAATATATTTGATAATAAAATCACCAACAATCCTTCCTTATTTTAATGTAACCTTGAATTAACAAACTTAAAAATAAAAGAAACAAGACTAATGCATAAATGAAAATATCGATACGATTGAATTTTCATGTTAGTATATTACACATTTCAAACACTCGAGAAATCAAGGTATCTCAAAGATTGAACCCATCAACTCTTTTGAATATCTAAAGATAATATACACATTAGTTTTACAATCATCTTAACAAAATAACTTGACACTAATTATAAAGCCGTGTTGTGACAACCCGAAATTTTCAATCGGTCAAACCCTAAAAGTCAGTCACTTCTTATTATAAGTAAATTTCAATCCCATTTATTTTTAACAAATTTAAAGTTCGTTTGACTATTATAATATTTATTTTTTAAACGAACGGGTGAAAGGATGTGCCGTCTCGGGTCTTGAAATTTAAAAACCGCAAATACCACGTAGCTTAGAAATTCACGGCCAAAATTTTAAGTTTGGGCCGAAAATTACCCCAAAAACCGTAAACTCATGCTTAAGCATGAGTTTACTCCCCAAAATACTTCACTTCTCATTTTCACCCTCAAGAGCAAACTCCAAACACTCTCAACTACCATCCCGATTTTCGCCCGATTTCCCAAAAACGTAAGTACTTCTTGGCTTGATTTGTTGTTATATGATAACAAATAGTAATTATACATCTTTTAATCCATCAAAATTTGTGTTTTGATTAGATTTCCAAAACACCAAGAACACACACTAGTGTTCTTGGACTTTTAGCTCCTTTTCAAACTTTTAACTAGTAAGTGCTTCTACCCTAATGAATTGTAAGCTTATTACCTTGCTAAACATCAACAAAACACCCCAAGAACATCAAGGGTAAGGTTTTCACGGCCCAAGAAGTTCTTGGACCGTGAACACCAAGTAAAGGTGCCAAAGTGTGCCTTAAATGCTTCCCAAGCCTTGGACACTAGCCTAGATTCATTCCTTGTTAAGTTAGGGACTAGAAAACATCAAAATACCATCATCCTTAAGGGTTTATGGCAGAAAAGCCAAAAGGAAATGGTCTTAGGGCCGTGAACTCCCCAAATGGGGGAAATGATGCCCTAATCTCTTCCAAGGATTTAACCATCAAGTAGAAATGCTCCTTAGGGTCTTGTAAAGCCTCAAAACACCAAATGACCATGGAATTATGAGCTTATGGCCGTAAACCCATGAGTTTACGACCGTAAACTCATTTGTTGAGGACCTTAGGGCCGTGAACTCCCTTATGGAGCTTTCCTTGAGCCCTACACCCACAAGCTATACCCTACAACACTTGGATGCAACCCTTGTGATCTTTAACACTTGAAACAAACTGTTTTCATGTTCTAGAGTGTCCCAACTTAATTTATTAGTTATAAATTGTCTAATTAGTTATATATATGATTATTATATGATAACTAGGCTCGTGTGTGTGTGTACAAGTCTCCATTTGTCACCTAGCACCGTATCGGACACTTCAATCCAATCCACTCACTGCAAGTGAGTTCATACCCCTCTGCCTCGCATAGATGATTTATTGACCAAATGCAAGGGGCGAATTATTTTTCCAAAATTGATCTGAGATCTGGTTATCACCAGTTACGAGTGCTAGAGGAGGATGTTCCAAAGACAGCCTTCTGGACTCGTTACGGACACTACGAGTTCATGGTAATGCCATTCGGATTGACCAATGCGCCCGCAGTTTTCATGGATTTGATGAATAGAGTATGCCGACCTTACTTGGATCAGTTCTTCATCGTCTTCATTGATGACATCCTGATCTACTCCCGAAGTAAGGAAGAGCATGGCGATCACCTGCGACAAGTTCTAGGAACTTTACGAACGGAGAAGATCTATGAGAAGTTCTCTAAATGTGAATTTTGGATCCGAAGAGTCGAATTCTTAGGACATGTAGTAAGTGAAGAGGGAATCCATGTGGACCCATCCAAAATTAAGGCCATTGAGAACTGGTCAGCACCAAAGACGCCTATAGAAATTCGTCAATTTCTAGGTCTCGTTGGCTACTACCGTAGGTTCATACAGAACTTCTCCCGCATTGTGAAACCTCTTACAACTCTGACCCAGAAAGGCGTGGCCTTTGACTGGGAAGAGAAACAGGAGAGAGCGTTCCAAACGCTCAAGCGAGCCTTGTACACCGCGCCAATACTATCCCTCACCGAAGGGATATAAGACTTCGTTTTCTATTGCGATGCGTCAAATCAAGGGCTCAGTTGTGTTTTGATGCAACGGGAAAAGGTCATCGCCTACGCCTCGAGACAACTGAAGTCACACAAAGTCAACTACACCACACACGATCTTGAACTAGGGGCAGTTGTGTTTGCCCTGAAGATCTGGAGACATTACCTGTATGGCACAAAAAGCACAATTTTTACCAACCACAAGAGTTTACAACACATATTCGATCAGAAGGAGCTCAACATGCGTCAACGAAGGTGAGTCGAGCTACTCAATGACTACGAATGCGATATTCATTATCATCCAGGTAAAGCCAACGTAGTAGCAGACGCCCTAAGTCGGAAAGAATATTCTGGTCGAAGAGTCAAATCATTGACGATGACTATCCATTCACACTTGTCTACACAAATTCAGGAGGCTCAACTTGAAGCTTTGAAACCTAAACATGTGGCGGGTGAATCCCTCAGAGGAATGGATAATAACTTAGAAGCCAAGGGTGGCGGAGCCTTATATTTCATGGACCGGATCTGGACCCCGAAACACAGTGGGTTCCGAGACTTGGTCATGACCGAGGCGCACAACACTCGGTATTCCGTCCACCCATGTTCAGATAAGATGTATCTGGATCTTAAAAAGTTATACTGGTGGCCTAATATGAAAGCAGAGATTGCTACCTTCGTAAGTAAATGCCTTACTTGCGCAAAGGTTAAGGTCGAGTACCAGAAGCCCTCCGGTTTACTGCAACAACCAGAGATTCCCGAATGGAAGTGGGAGCGGATCACTATGATTTCATAACCAAGTTTCCCAAGACAACGGGTGGACTTGATACCATATGGTTCATCGTCGATAGATTGACCAAGTCTGCATACTTCTTGCCTATCAAAGAAACCGACAAGATGGAGAAGCTTACTAGAACATATATTAGGGAAATCGTGCGACTGCATGGTGTTCATATATCCATTATCTCCGATAAAGATAGTAGGTTCACTTCAAGATTCTGGTAATCGTTACAACATTCCCTAGGAACAAGGCTAGACATGAGCACAGCCTACCATCCTTAGACCGACGGGCAAAGTGAGAGGACCATCCAAACACTGGAAGATATCTTGAGAGCCTGTGTGATTGACTTTGGGAAGGCATGGGATACTCATTTACCCCTTGTCGAATTTTCCTACAATAACAGTTATCACACGAGCATCAAGGCTGCTCCATTTGAAGCCTTCTATGGCCGGAAGTGCAGATCCCCTCTGTGCTGGACTGAAGTGGGTGACACCCAGTTAGCTAGGGGGCAAGTTTCTGACAGTACCCTCACAGGACCGGAAATCATTCGGGAAACGACAGAGAAGATCATTCAGATCCGTGAACGATTGAAAGCCTCTAGAGACCGACAGAAAAGCTACGCAGACAAGCGAAGGAAACCTTTGGAATTCCAAGTGGGAGACCGAGTCCTTCTTAAAGTCTCACCCTGGAAGGGCTTGATATGCTTCGGTAAGCGTGGGAAGCTTAATCCGAGATACATAAGGCCTTTCGAGATTCTCGCAAGAATCGGCCCTGTAGCTTACAAACTCAATCTACCCGACGACCTTCGTAACGTACATTCTACATTCCACGTCTCTAACTTGAAAAAGTGTCTGTCCGACGAGACTCTTGTAATCCCACTCAACGAGATTGAGATCAACGATAGCCTCCACTTCGTGGAAGAACCTGTAGAGATCATGGATCGTGAGGTCAAGCAGCGAAGCAAAGCCGCATCCCGATTGTGAAGGTTCGCTGGAACGCCAAGCGAGGAACGAAATTCACGTGGGAGCGCGAGGATCAAATGAAATTGAAATATCCTCATTTATTCGCTTAGTTATCTGTAAATACTTTATTTGCTTAAACTTTAATTTCGGGACGAAATTCCCTTTAACGGGGGGATGATGTGACAACTCAAAATTTTCAATCGGTCAAACCCTAAAAGTCAATCACTTCTTATTATAAGTCAATTTCAATCCCATTTATTTTTAACAAATTTAAAGTTCGTTTGACTATTATAATATTTATTCTTTAAACGAACGGTGAAAGGATGTGCCGTCTCGGGTCTTGAAATTTAAAAAACGCGAATACCACGTAGCTTAGAAATTCACGGCTAAACTTTTAAGTTTGGGCCGAAAATTACCCCAAAAACCGTAAACTCAAGCTTAAGCATGAGTTTACTCCCCAAAATACTTCACTTCTCATTTTCACCCTCAAGAGCAAACTCCAAACACTCTCAACTACCATCCCGATTTTCGCCCGAGTTACGTAAGTACTTCTTGGCTTGATTTGTTGTTATATGATAACAAATAGTAATTATACATCTTTTAATCCATCAAAATTTGTGTTTTGATTAGATTTCCAAAACACCAAGAACACACACTAGTGTTCTTGGACTTTTAGCTCCTTTTCAAACTTCTAACTAGTAAGTGCTTCTACCCTAATGAATTGTAAGCTTATTACCTTGCTAAACATCAAGAAAACACCCCAAGAACACCAAGGGTAAGGTTTTCACGGCCCAAGAAGTTCTTGGACCGTGAACACCAAGTAAAGGTGCCAAAGTGTGCCTTAAATGCTTCCCAAGCCTTGGACACTAGCCTAGATTCATTCCTTGTTAAGTTAGGGACTAGAAAACATCAAAATACTATCATCCTTAAGGGTTTACGGCATCAAACCCAAGAGGAAATGGTCTTAGGGCCGTGAACTCCCCAAATGGGGGAAATGGTGCCCTAATTTCTTCCAAGGATTTAGCCATCAAGTAGAAATGCTCCTTAGGGTCTTGTAAAGCCTCAAAACACCAAATGACCATGGATTTATGATCTTACGGCCGTAAACCCATGAGTTTACAACCATAAACTCATTTGTTGAGGACCTTAGGGCCGTGAACTCCCTTATGGAGTTTTCCTTGAGCCCTACACCCACTAGCTATACCCTACAACACTTAGATGCAACCCTTGTGATCTTTAACACTTGAAACAAAGTGTTTTCATGTTCTAGAGTGTCCCAACTTAATTTATTATTTATAAATTGTCTAATTAGTTATATATGATTATTATATGATAACTAGGCTCGTGTGTGTGTACAAGTCTCCATTTGTCACCTAGCACCGTATCGGACACTTCAATCCAATCCACTCACTGCAAGTGAGTTCATACCCCTTTAACTAATCTTTGAAATGCTTTTAAATGTTTTAAATGCTTTATGTGGGGATACAAGTTGAACCATGTTAGTTATTAGATCAATCACATGTGATTAATAACAAACATGCAAATAGATTTTTCATGCTTTAAACTGTTTTATCAAGCAAATGACTTTAAGCTTTTATCAAATTATTTTACATATTTTTAAACTTATATACTGTTAAAAACCATGTCTACTACATATATAGTTATATAAATAAGGTTTGAAGGACTTAGGAGAGATAACCCACTTTACTTCCTGTCCTCGTTGGGTTGTGGTCCTAAAGCATCCGATTGTTTGTCCGAAGGTCGTTGAATCCTTACTTATATATTATGTGTATATGTATAAGACATAAAGATTTATATCTCAGCTTAGTACATTCAGTCATTCATCAAATTTACTAATAAACTATAATAGGTATAATTTAGGGTTATACTACTTACTACTTTTAGTTCCACAAATCATACAAGAAGTCAGTTCATTCATGAGTCAGTACTTATTACTATGAGAACATATACATTATATTACTATGAGAACATATACATTATACTATAATGAGAACATATACAACTATACTAGAAGGAGAACATATACAATTATACTAGAAAGAGAACATATACAACGATGCTAGAATGAGTAACAATACATTACATATACATGAATACATTAACATAAATGTGATCCACTGTATCGGAGCATGCCTTCAATGTCATGACCCGAGTTGTAGCCAAAGTCTCTTGGAGGGAGAGCGTGAGTTTGCGTATAGATCTATATTGGATTAACTATCCTACACCTTGCTGCTAGCTACAGCCGGACCTGCAGGTCTACGGGTGCCAAACATCATACCTTTTTACGACATACATCGTCGTGTTTCATAGTCGATAGTATGGTACAATTAATTACATAATACGTTGATATAAATCCAGTTTAAGGTAGTTAGTACAGCAGTATTTCCTATAGTACAACACTACAGTATTACATTAATTTACCCTTTACATATATTTAGTGATCATTTCACTTAAACATTAGTGTACAAACTATATTTTGATAATGATAGTTATACTTGGGAAAATTACACGCTTTTACATGAAACGAACATACAAAACAGTTATGCCTTGGTAGAAGGCTACTTTTAGTAGGAAATATAGGATTTTCTAGGAAATACAAACTTTTACAAACACTTACAAACATTCATATACTTTTATTCAAACGTTTACAAACTCCTACTTCAAATCACGTTCGAACATTTTGATACAAACACCAACACTAAATACTTATGAACTCACCAGCTTTAATGCTGATAAACTCTTTCAAAATAACTTGTATTCTCAGGTCATCAGTAGACAGGTACCGAGGCCAACTTCTGAGAAGATGGAGCGCATTCAAGACTCATCTTATTATTTTGATTTACATTTTTGGTGTCTATAACTGTACAGAACACACTTATATTAAAATTATATATTTAATGCAATGGATGATGTTGTTTGCTTGTTTGCTATTATACTGTGTTGTGATACTTTACATGACGTCCTCCGCCCCAGAACGTTTCCGCCGTTCTCGGTTTTGGGGTGTGACACGTGTGTCCCAATCCATTCTTGATCGTATAAAAGCCAAGTCCCAAGCTCTTTGAAGTACGGCTACACTTCACGATCATATAGGTGATTCTTTTATTCATGTACCTGTATACATTTTATCAAAAGAATCATTAAGAAATCAAATTCATCCTGGTCTCTACAGGTTCAAACACACGTACCTTGGGATAGTTATAATGTGTGTTCCAATTCATATAAATAAGCTTTCCTCATTGAATTCAACCTCTAATATTGTATTAGAGGGATGTGGGTGTCTCATTCATAAGAATTTACAAGGACTTTAAGCCCATCCCTATAACAGACTTGTGCACTAAGTCTCGCGACAAACTCTTAGTGAGATGGTCTGCCAAATTTTGTTGTGATTTTACAAACTCAATCGAAATCACACCATCCATGATTAGATTTCTAATCATCCCATGTCTAACATCAAGATGTCTTGATTTACCATTATAAACTTGACCATAAGCTTTACTCAAAGTAGAAACACTATCACAGCGAATAGATAATGGTGAAATCGGTTTCCTCCACAATGGAATCTCATAAATCAAATTCTTTAACCATTCTGCTTCCTTACTTGCAGCAGCCAATGCAATAAACTCAAATTCCATTGTTGAACTTGTTATACAAGATTGCTTCTTAGATGCCCATGAGATAGCACCTCCACCAAGCAAAAATACCCAACCAGCTGTAGAAGAATGATCTTCTCTATTGGATATCCAACTCGCATAAGAATATCCTTCCAAAACCGAAGGAAATCCTGAATAACACAAACAATAATCCTTGGTTCCTTTCAAATACTTGAAAACACGATGAACTGCTTGCCAATGTTGAGTACTAGGATTATGAGTAAATCTACTCAATCTTCCCACTGCGAAAGCTATAACGGGACGAGTGCTAGTCATAGCATACATCAAAGAACCAATAGCCTGCGGATACTCAAGTTGAGAAACTGATCTACCTCTATTAGGCATCAACTTCATGCTTGAATCCATAGGGGTGCTAACGGGTGTACAATCACTGTAATTGAACCGTTGAGAATTTTCTCAATGTAATGTGACTGTGTAATAGCAAGTCCCTTGTTCACCCGTTTAATCCTTATTCCAAGGATTACATCCGCCTCCCCCATATCCTTCATGGAAAACTTTGAAGACAATAAATTCTTTGTTGCATTAATTTGATTTTGATCAGTGCCAAAAATCAACATATCATCTACATACAAGCAAATGATCACACCAGAGCCAGATGAATCAAAACGGCTGTAAACACATTTGTCAGATTGGTTTAAAGAAAAACCATTAGACAAAATAACTTCATCAAACTTCAAATTCCATTGTTTTGGAGCTTGTTTAAGTCCATGCAATGATTTTACAAGTCTACACACTTTTTGCTCATTTATAGGCAAAACAAAACCTTCTGGTTGTTTCATATAAACTTCCTCGTCAAGATCACCATTCAAAAAAGCTGTTTTTACATCCATTTGATGAATAACTAGATTGTGAATAGCTGCCAAAGCAAGCAACAATCTAATGGTAGAAATCTGTGCTACCGGTGCATACGTATCAAAATAATCGATACCGGCTTTTTCTCTAAAACCTTGTATGACCAGACGAGCCTTGAATTTATCAATGGTTCCATCTACCTTTATTTTCTTTTTGAAAATCCATTTACATCCCAAAGGCTTAGAACCAGGAGGTAAATCTGGATAACACCCAAACATTATTCTCCATAATGGATGACATCTCTTCATCAACCGCTTCTTTCCAAAACGCAACATCTCGAGACTCCATAGCTTCCTTAAAAGTCTTTGGATCAGTCTCAAGATGAGAGGAATATGAGTATTGTTTCTCCACTTTATCCCTTGAACCATCAACTAAAAATAATTGAAAGTCATCGCCAGAATTTTTCGCGACTCGACCTCGTTTGCTTTTACGAAGTTGTTGTGTTTCTGGAATTGAAACACCTTCCTTAACATCTGATTTAGGCACCTCACTTGTGCTTGGAATGAGATCCTTTGCTCTTTGAATTGAAGAATACTGCAGCTCATCAAAAATAGCATCTCACGATTCTATAATGGTATGAACGGAATATGCCTCATTAGGTTCTATAACATAAAACCTATAAGCTTTGGAATGTTTTGGATATCCAATAAATATGCAGTCAATTCCTCTTTCACCCAAAATTTTCTTTTTAGGTTCGGGTAATTTCACAACTGTTTGACATCCCCAAATTCGAAAATAATTCAAATTTGGTGTTTTCTTGTGCCAAAGTTCATAAGGAGTAACTTTGTTCCGTTTATTAGGAACCTGGTTTAGCACATAATTAACTGTGAGCATAGCTTCACCCCAAAAGCCTTCACTTAAACCCGAAAAAGAAAGCATCAAGTTTACCATTTCTTTTAAAACTCGATTTTTCCGTTCAGCAACACCATTTGTTATGGATTGTAAGGAGTAGTGGTTTCATGAATGATTCCAACTAATTGAAAGTATTCAGAATCCATGTACTCTCCCCCCCTATCTGTCCTAAGACATTTTATAGAAATACCCAACTGTAATCCGACTTCGGTTTTATATACTTTAAAATTTTCCAAAGCTTCATTTTTGGAATGTAACAAGTATACATAACAAAACCGACTTGAATCATCAATAAAAGTAACAATATACTCTTTATTTCCCAAGGAAGGTGTAGCATG